>NW_007726168.1:371293-403332 GCF_000696425.1 Galeopterus variegatus
CTGGGGGGGGGGGGGGGGGGGGGGACCCCCCCCCCCCCCCCCCCCCCCCAGTTACTTTTGTTTGGCCAGTTAACTGTGAGCATTCTGAACATTTTCCAAGCGGGGAGTATGTGTGTGCCTTCATCCCTCAGTGGCTTGATCAGTTGAGCCAGTAAACAAAAAGTGCATTCAGCACAGCCTGTCTGCTGCCTCCTCCAGGAGAGAGAGTAGGCTTGCTATTCCTGAAATCCAATCCCTCTTTCAGCACTGCACAAAAGCCTCATGTCTGTGGGCTTGGGGCCTGATAAACTGCCTTTGTACTGATGAAAAAAACAAACACCCAGCCTGGTCTGAACAGGGCTGTTTAGAGAGGCTCCTGTTGCAGGGAAGGGGAGCAGCATTTGCAAGGGGGCCAGGTCTGCACCCGAGGCTATACCAGGCGCCCGCTCCTACTGGTGACTTCAGTCAGGACTGTCTCTTGTGAGAAGCAGGTTACCACTGTCATTTTGGCTAAGGGTCCAATGGTCCCAGTATGTCAAGGACAGAGCAAAAAGCTCCAGAGGAAGCCTCAGTCTTGGGACTCACATGGTCACCATCGGTTGAGCTGGAAAGGGTGCATTGTCTAGGCAGGACTTTGATGTCACTAATGAGACCTGAGGCTCCCAGTCACTCAAGCTGCCATGATCAGAGCTGGACTGAGTCATACGGTGCCCACCTCCTGCTGTCTGCGCCCCACATCCTTGTAGATGAGGAACAATAATACGCTTTCTCCTTACCTACCCCCAGGTGTTGTAAGTCACTAATGTGATTAAGAACGACCTGTAAAACTTATAGTAAGAGCATAACAGTAGGATTGTACTTAATGCCACTGAACTGTACACTTATAAAATTTACCATTCTAACCATTTTTGTTACGTGTATTTTACCACAATTAAAAAAATTGTAGTAAGCTATTTAAGTAAACATCTGCATTGTAGACCCATAGTTTTTCAGTGTTCATGGTCAGAATTATATACCTACACTATATTTATATCTATAATATATTTATCTGTCTACCTGTTCATCTGTCAGTCATACAGACAGATATAGGTATATAATTTGAATTACTTCTGTTTTCCCATTGATAGTCTAAGTCTTGGAAGGATTAAGGGTTTAGTTATTTCTAGCTAAAGTTAAAAGGTATACCCAGTTTCATAATCGTGGAAAGAAAATCAGGAAACAAAATTATCGTCATTCAACAGCCTTCCATAACTCTTGTCTCAGGGAGTCCTCGTTTTCACGGCTTGTTTGCTGTGATAGAACTTTTACGTAGGGATGCCCTGTGTCTGAGTCTGCCTGGTGAGGACTCTGGAAGTGAAAAGTTCTTCTGTTTACAACTGTTGGCTTCTGGGGAGCCCGGCTCTGTTTCTCTCCTCACAGGAAGCAGCGTGGAGCCTCCTGGGACAGTCGGGCCACTTTCCTAAAGCAGCCCTTGTTCAAGGTCAAGCAGAACTTGAAGGTTCACCAGGTGATGCTTTTGCTTCTCGCTTAGTCCTCCCCAGTGAGATGACCATGCCCCATGGTCACCAACCTTTGTGTTTTAAAAACTGTTTGGGGGCTCCCGTGGTCTTCATGGGATTCAGTACAGCTGGGGTTGGGATTCCCAGGGGTCAGGGTTAGCTCGCTGGTATGGGGATCCAAACCCTCGACCTTAGTGTTATAACACAATGCTCTAATGTTGTCATTTTGAAAATATTATTATTATTATTATTATTGAAGTGAAATTCACACAACATAAAATTAACCGTTTTTTTTTTGTTTTTGTTTTTTTGTCTTTTTGTCTTTTTTCCGTGTCCGGCAACGGATCGCAACCCTCAGTGTCGCCCCCGTACCGGACCGGGGACTGGCAACGGGATCGCAACCCTCAGTGTTGCTCCCGCGCCTCGCTCAGCCAGTGAGCGGGAACCGGTCTGTATGTGGGATCCGAACCCTCGGGCGGGAGCGCCGCCACGCTTCCCAAGCGGTGCACTATCCAGTGCGCCACCGGGCCGGCCCTAAAATTAACTGTTTTAAAGTGAACACTTCACTGGCATTTAGTACCTTGACAATATTTTGTAACTACCCCCTCTGTCTCGTTCGAAAATGATTTTGTCACCCCAAGAGGAAACCCCATACGCATCAGCAGGTCTTCCCTATTCCCCTCCCCTGAGCCCCTGGCAGTCACCTTTCTCTCTCTATGGATTTACCAGTTTTGGTCATTTCATATAATCATATGCTATGTGGCCTTTTGTGACTGGCTCCTTTCACTTAGTGTAATGTGTCTGAGGTTCATCCACTGCTGTAGCATGGATCCGTACCTCATTCCTTTCTATGGCTGAATAAGGTCCGGGGTGTGGATCTACCATGTTTTGTTTATCCATTCATTGGCTGATGGGCATTTGGGCTGTTTCCACCTTTTGGCTGTTATGAACAATGCTGCTGTGAGCATGTGTGCACACATATTTGCTTGAGCACCCCGTTCTGGTTATGTTGAGTACATCCTCAGGAGCTGGACTGTTGGTCCTGTGGAAATTCCAGACTGTTTTCTGTTCATGGTGAGAATGCGGAAACGCTGGCCGCTCGCCTCTTGCAGGGTCGACCTGCTGTCCTCATTTGCTCTCCTCTCCTTCACCGTGGCACTGGCTTCTCTGTTGGCACTAGTGAGTTACAGTGGCTGGGCAGGGTGTACTCCCAACCCGGGCTCTGGAGGCAGAATCAAGTGAATCTGAGGGCACTTCACTCTTAGAATAAATGACAATTGCTTTTTTTTTGGGGGGGGGGGTGCTTTTTTTGTGACCGGTAAGGGGATGCAACCCTTGGCGTGGTGTCACCCGCATCGCACTCAGCCAGTGAGCGCACCAGCCATCCTCATATAGGATCCGAACCCGCGGCAGGAGCGCCGCTGCGCACCCAAGCGCCACACTCTCCTGAGTGCGCCATGGGGCGGGCCCGACAATTGCTTTTTAAAGTACAGGTACTTGTGTGCCTGTGTTTATGGGCATCCTCAAGTACGGGAGTCATTTTGGTGAGTTTTTAATCTAGGATTGTTTTATTAATTGTCGATAGCTAACTTTTTGTGTTTACTTCATTTTGGCTTTTTTGGCCTCTGATACTTTGACAGTGGTACTTAGATAATAACCAACAGTTGCAATAGTGAATGAAATCACTCAGCTCCACTACAGGGCGCCTCAGCCTCCGTGTGAGAGGAGGTTTTCCGGGCAGTGGGTTCTTTGCTCTGGATCCTGTGCAGTCATGTAGCCCTGCTGCCCCTACGGCGAGTCACAGTTACTAACTACTGTGTGGATACCACGACGTTTGCATTCACAAAGCACCTTTGTGTGTGTTATTATATTATCTGATCTTTATGGTAACCCTGTGAGGTGTGGAGTGAGGGTTTCGTATTGAGAAACTTGTGCTCAAAGAGACTGAGACTGAGGCTGCATTCTTTAGTGGAGGGCTCGGACCTGGGCTTGTTCTTTGACCACAGAGTTATAAGAACTTGATCGTGAAGTAAGAATGTTGTCTATATTGGTCTGTTTTTAGTGGATTGAGTGTGAAATAGGTGAAAAAAAAAATATATATATATATGTATATATATATTATCGAAGAGTAATTGATTATATGTATTTGTGGGGTACAGAGTTGAATATCAATACCTGTATGATATGTATCATGTTCAGTGTGTGATGACCAGTCAGGATAATTAGCATATTAATCATTACAAAACTTAATCATTTCTTTGTGATGAGGACGTTTGATCTCCTCTCTTCTAGCCATTTGATACCATGCAGTAAATTAATGTTAATTATGGATGCCTAGCTCGGCTGTATATCAGTAGAACTTATTTTTCCTAACTAGCTGTTTTGTGTCCATTAACCAATTTCTCACTATCCCCTTCTCTCCCCCTTTCCCACCTCTAGTAATCACTGTTCTGTCCTCTTCCTCTGAAAGTTCAACTTATTATTGTTTCCTTCCTCCCTCCCTCCTTCTTTCTTTCTTTCTTATTTATTTGTTTGCTTTCACTTACACACTTGTGAGTGAAAACATGTATTTCTCTTCCTGTGCCTGGCTTATTTCACTTAACATAATTTTCTCCAAGCTCATCCATGCTGCTGCAAATGGCAGAATTTCATTCTTTTTTCTGGCTGAGTAGTATTCCATTGTGTATATATACCACATTTTCTTTATCCAATCATGCATTTATGGACATTTAGGTTGCTTCCAACTCTTGGCTATTGTAAATAGAGCTGCAACATGATGGTTTCCCTTCAACATGATGATTTCCATTCCTTTGAGTATATACCCAGCAGTGGGATTGCTGGATCATGTGGCAGTTTTATCTGTAGTTGTCTGAGGAACCTCCATACTGTTTTCCTAATGGCTGCACTAATTTACTGTCCCAGCAACAGTGTTTAAAGGTTCTCCTTTCTCTGAGATGGAAGTGTATTAATGGAGGCCATTTAAAAAGAAAAAAGTAGTGAGGTTATTATGGATATCCTTGGTCACATGTACATCCTGAAACATGACAGTGATTGGTGTCAGAACTTGAAACACATTAGAAGCTGTGGACTGTGACTGTTTGAGTAGCATGCAGGGAGGTTTCTTTGTTCCACACTCACCCCAGGATAGGTTAAGTACAAGTGCTGATGTCTTGACATGTTAAAGCAGCATGTAGGAGATGTGACACGTTCCTTCTGTCTGGGGAAGACACTGCAGCAGCAGCAGTGGTGCTTGTGATGCCGTGAGGCTGTCAGTCCTGGACAGGGAGCTGAGGTGGACTCTACAGCTCTTGATTGTGGTTTCTGCCCTTTCTGGCCCCAATTTGAGCTTGACCTTCAGCAGGTCAGGGAGTGTGCTGCCCCCACAAGCAGTGTGGCAACGTGTGTTGGTGTCACTGGTTGTCACACCATACAGCCCCAAGGGCAGGGTTGCTCCACTTTCCCAAGGAGCTGGATGGCCCCATGGTGCAGCATTGCCTCGCCCCAAAGGCCAGTGACACCCCATTGAGAAACATGGGAGTTGTCCTTAGACACCATGCAACTCATTGCATTGACAAAGTCCTCTCAGATCGGGTCATGGGTCAGTCATGTGCATAATTATGTGATCAGGTTTCAGTTGGTGCCTTGAGAATAAAGGGATGCCAAATTTTGGGCTTCTCAGGAGAAGGATCCTTTTTGGACGACCTATAAGTGTTTTTCACATGTGATTTGTAACAAAAGCATGGAATCTGCTTCAGGAGGAGGGATTTAGCTGCCCGAGTGATGGGCTGCAGGAGCCCAAGGGAAGTCAGAGGAGGTAGGTTGTGATCCTTAGCTTGTCATGTGCATTGCTGTTAGTGGAGTCAGTGTCTGTGTCCTTGCCCCAGCTTCTCAGGATCACAGCCTTCCGTTCTGGTTCCACTTCTGGATCTTGCTTTCAAACACTAAATGACCCCTGGAGGCAGCTCAGGCAAGGCTTTAGGTAACTAGTGTGTTTCTGGAATTGGGAGGAAACACTTAGAACAGCTTTCCGTTCATTTTGAATTGTGCTAGCATTTAGCTCTGAACCTGCTGGGCACCCCTGTGTTTGAAAGTTGAATTGGTCCCCTAGCAAACTGGCCATCTCCAGACCCACTCGTGCTTTTCCAGAAGAATGCTCATTTGTCCTTGATTCATAGAGGTTAAAGGCCAGAAGCCAAGGGTCCTGGTCTAACTGTAAGGGGGCCAAGGTCAGGTGGGCTGCTCCAACCTGTATATCGGACGTTTGTCCTGGGTCCCACCGTTATCAAACCCTGGCTGTGGTGCTCTTGCTGGAGAAACGTGTTTGGACCTAGGTGACTTATTTCAGGCCAGGAGTTTCTGCCAGGAAGAGGGCAGGGCAGAGTGTCGTGCTGACTCCTGGTCTGTAGAAGGAGTGAGGGGGTCTCAGCCATCCCCCACCCCTGCCACAGTGGGGACTGAGAGGAGCTGAGGATTTGTCTTCCCCGTTTTCTCCAAGCCCCTTGGCACCTCCTTTTCCATCTTAGTGATTCTGGTATTGGGTTTTGTATAGGGACCTGTTTTTAACTGTCGGATTCTCTACATTGCATGACCACGACTGAAAACACAGCAGTGGCTGAGTGTGGCAGAGACCATAGTACAGATCATGGCACTCTGGGTGTCTGCAGTACTGTTATATCAAGCCCCTGCCTGCCCCGCCTCATCCACTGATGACCAGCAGCATGACACTCACCAAGTCACTTCTTTTGTGTGGAAATCCGTGGAGAAACAAGGGGTGATCAAGGCCTGAAACTGAAAATAAGAATTAGATTCACACATGAGTGATTAAGTAAGTTCCTAGAACCTTTGTTCCTATAAGAACAGGGTGGAGAGACTGTGTTGTCAGTTGAATTGTGTCCCCCCAAAAGATAGGTTCATGTCCCCTCTACCTGTGAATGTGACTTTATTTGGAAATGGTCTTTGCAGATGTAATTGGATAAGATAAGGTCATTCTAGATTAGGGTGGGTCCTACTCCAGTGATTGGTGTCCTGTTAAGAAGAGGGAAATTTAGACAGTCACAGGGAAGGGCCATGTCACAATGGAGGCAGAGACGGGGGCCAAGGAAGGATCCTCCCAAAGGCCTTCATAAGGATCACGTCCTGCAGACACCTTGATTTTGAACTTCTGGCTCCAGAACTGTGAGAGAATAAATTTTGGTCTCTGCTTTTATTTTCTCAGTGGAAACTTGGAGCTCATTGGCCATCTTGTGGCTACCACATCCGTCCTGACTAAGCTGTGACCTTTTTTTTTTTTCTTTTAACTCCTTGTAGACATTTTTTTTTTTCCTCATTAAGTCCAGGGCCTTCTTTCTGGTCCTCGAGTAGAGACTTGTGGATTTCTTGTAGCTCTGGCTTTTTTCTTTAGTTTTCTCTTTCTCTTCTTCAGCTGTGTATTAGTGTCCTCTTGCTGCTGTAACAAATTACCACGCACTTAGTGGCTTAAAATGACACAAATGTGATATCTTAAAGTTCTTGAGGTCAGAAGTCCAACATTGGTCTTATGGGGCTCATGTCACAGGCTGTGGGACCTCGGGGAGAGTCCGTCCCTTCTCTTCTCCAGCCTCTTGCATTCCTTGGCTCCGAGCTCTGCCTGACTCCAACCTCTGCTTGCTCAGCACATGGCCTTCTCCAACCCTGACCCTCCTGTCTCCCTCTTACAAGGACTCTTGTGATTACATTGGACCCACCTGTATAATCCAGAATTATCTCAAAATCCCATCTCAGAATCTTTCACATAATTACGTGTACAAAATGCCTTTGCCATACGAAGTCACATACTCACAGGTTCCAGGGATTAGAACGTGGATATCTTTGCGGGGGGGCGGTGCATATTGCAGCCTGCTGCCGGCTGTACATGCTCCCCCATGCGTAGTGTATTTTCTTTTATTTCTACATTCGTTCTGATTCTTAGATCATCACCTAGAGATAACAGGTAGGTGCTTTTCAGTCTAGGGTTTGGAGGAGAAATTTTAAAAAATTCCATAGAAATTTGAGTTCATTTTTATGTAAATATACTTTTACCTTTCCGAAAACTTGTAGGTAAAAAGCAACAGATGGATCACATACCAACTTTTAACCTCCACCATTGTCTTTTGCTGCTGCTGAGTTGGCTCATTGTTTTGTGCAGACCCAAAATAAGCCGATCTCACCATTTCTGTTTTATTGGAGAGTGTCTTGAGATCACAGATGAATTGTTAAAAAGCTGTGACCAGATGCTGGCACAGATTCGTGCAAACCACGTCAAATGGAGAAATCAGTTAAGGTCTCAGATACAGGATTGCAGCTGTCACTGAGGGGCGTATTTGGACAGGTCCTGACATCAGGAGGGGTGTGAGCGGGAAGGTGCTTAGCCAATCAGCCGGTCAAATGCAGGCTTGGGGCAGTGGTGGCTGAAGAAATACCTCCTGGAAAAAACAGTAGATGTAAGGATTCTAGTCTACGTTTGGCGCAGTGTGAGTCCACACTACAGTGAGGGTGTACACGCACACACGCGCGCGCACACACACACACACACACACACACACACACACACACACACCCGGGTGAGCCCTCAGACCACCTTACGGGCATATTATGTAGACGGAAGAGAAGCCCACTGCATTCCTCACCAGCCAGACCACGCACATAAAGTCACGCCTCGAAAGGTACAGGCAAGTACTGGAATTGGGAAGGAGATGGGATGCTGACCCTGAAGGAGAGGCTGTGACCTCCCCAAATACTTGGACTCTCCTGTGGGATACATGTGGAGGACAGGTTCCATCCATGTCGTGGCTGGGCCTTGAACCTCATAGTGAGCAGAGCTGCCTGGCGTGGGCCTGTGCTGAGAATCCTGTGCTCTTTGTGTCCTTGTGGAGGCTGGACACCAGAAGATGCTGTGCCCAGGATCACAGGACCCAATGGCCCTTCCAGGCTGAGGCTTCTTTGTGATAATCCAAATGCCATCCTTAGTCCTGGCTTAGCAGCCTGTCTGATTAGTGTTGTCAGAGTGGAGCTGTGCAGGTCTTTTCATGGGGAGTGCAGTCTTTACATGTGAATAAAGCAGACCATGTGGAGATGTGACAGACTAGTTCCATCCCAGAAAACACGGCCTGGGGGCACAGGGCCTCCCATCCTTAGTAGGAAAGGACGGAGGAGTTGGCTAGCATCACCCAAATCCAGCAGTTTTCCTGGGACGTGTCTTGTTAGAGTTTGGTTCACATGCAGTGTGTAGCCCATCATTGCATAGCTTGAGTGAACACACATGGGCAACCAGGAACCTGATCTAGATGCAAGAACTTACCAGGGTGGCAGTTTTGATCCTATGAAAACAGACACACTTACTATGGTTTGCTCCACCATTAGTTAATGCTTCTGCAGTTTGATGTGGAAGTGCTCACTAAATCCTTATTTGAATGGACGAGCCAGTGGCTTGAATTAAATAATTTGTGAGCTGTTGGTAGGGGGAAGGTATTACCCAAATATAAACACGGCGGTAATAATAGAGTCACTTCTGTTTTAGGTGTTAACTGAGCAAACACATGTTATCTCATCACGTGCAGAGCATTCTGGGTGGAAAGGCAGGAAGCAGTTTCTGATTGAAGGATGAAGGAGTCTTGTCTTTTAAACAGAGTTACAGACAGCTGGCAAGTGGCAGCATTAGGGTGGCCGCTTTGTTCAGGTTTGTGTCTTCCCTGTAATAATCACAGGTACAAGGCCGAGATTCTGAGCTGATGTCTGTGGTGTTTACCATGCACTTGACACCCTTTGAAGGACTGGAAATGCAGAGTTTTGTGTAAGTCTCACAGCAATCTATTTTACTAAAGCGGGGCTTGAGGCTTAGGGGTAGGGCTTGTTGATTGAACCTTGCCGAGGTCACTGTGTCCCCAGGTCCTGCCGCCCCTGCCATTCCCACCCCGCCCACTGCAGCTTCCCAGGAACTGCAGGTAAGTCATTTGCTGCTGGGTGTTAAAACACTTGCTTTGACGATTTTGTTCTGCCATTGTTAGATGAAAGTGGTTCTGGGGAAAGTAGTCCTCAGAATTCATTAGGGGTGAAATACCATAGGACAAAGGCAAGGCTCGGGTTTCGTCTTCTTCTACCACTTCTCTACGCCTCACCCTTCTCCCCCTTTCTCTCTTTAATGCCGGTCCCACCCCATCACCTACCGCCTTCCCACCGCTTGATGCTGAGATGCTCAAATCTCCTTAGAAGCAGGGACTCAGTGTTGCTGACGCAGCTGGTCACGTGTGGCCTCTGATGTTTAACCCCCCCAGACAGCAAAATCTGGATAAAAAATAATAATCGGCTTTTCATAGAGCTATGAACAGTCCTCTGTGGCTGAGTTACTAGCAAATCATGCTATATTCATTTGGATTTCTAAATTCCTTTTTGGGATAATTTCTGGATTTCCTTAAATTCATGGAATGACATAAGTAGTTATTTTTCTGTTCCTTTTAAATCCATCTTTTAGTTGGAGATTACTAGTGTAAATTATAGGTCAAGAATACCGTAAATGTCATTATTAACTAAAATTTACCTTTAGGCTCTGCAGACGCAGTTGAGCCTCCTTTACACAGTACGTTGGGGATTGTTATTACTGAAGAGGCCTTTAAAGAGTCTCCCAGCTGAAAAGAAGGGTCCCAGGTGGCTTGTATTCTACTAGCTTATCCCAGAGTTTTAACCGGCCCCTAGGTTATCAGCAATTTAGGTTTCTGACTGTTCTGCATGCTTGTGCTTAATTATTTGTTTCCCTTTTTGAAATAAACTGCATTTCATTGACTATCTCTCTGCCAGATTTTCCAAATGTTCCTTTCTCTGGGAGGCCCTGGGAAGGCCCTTCCCCACTCCCTCTTGAGTCCAGCACGTGAGGCCTGTGGATGATTTGTGGGATCCCTAATGTTTGTAGAAAGCACATACTGAGACTTTGAGAGACAACTTTTAATGGCTTATTCCTGAATTTTCAGTCTAACTGGACTTTTCAAGTGTAACCCCTTGTTCTGTATGGACAAGAGGACCACTCCCACTGTCGGTGGCACGTCCTGTTTGGGAAGGCAGTCTTTATAGTTTAGAAGAATTGTGGAATGAGGATCGGAGAAGGTGATGGTCATTTCAGGGTGTGTGTAGCCAGGAAGGAGAGGGGGGCGCAGGCAGGGCACACTTGGAATGGATGTAGACAAAATTCCAGAGCGTCCGGAGAAAGAAAGAGGCCTGACTCTAGGGAAAGGTTTGGGAATGATTAGGAAGGATCTCTTCTTTTCTCTGACTGTCACCCTCTCTAATTTTAACTCAGTGTTAACTTTTTTAAGGTTTGAGTTTTAGAAGCTAGTTTTTATAGTTTTTCTTATAATAGAAACATAAAGAGGAAGCACCCGTAGTATCTCTGCCCAAAGATAAATATTATTGCCTTTTGGCGCCCATCCTTTACGTCTGTTTGTGTGCTGTGTCCAGTAGGGAGCACAGCCCCTCCTGGGTGTCTGCAGCGAAGTTGGGTGTTGAAGCCCGAGATGAACAGTCACGGACAAGAAGGGGCGTGAGGCTGTGGGAACAAATGCCAGTGTCAGGAAAGCTGAGCCTGGCCAAGAAGCTAAAAATGGTTGTAGTACAAGAACACTTTATGTTATTTTTTGGGTAAGATACAATAAAAGGAGCCGACCCCCTACATGGGCTGCTCGTGGGCAATCAGGTGGCACCCAAGTGCCCCCCTTCCCTTCCACCACTCTCCAGGGCTTTCTTGTACCCTCTGGGTCTCCAGGAGGTGACGTTGAAGACAGGGACCAAGCTAGAGATGGGGTGTCCCAGGGGATCACCAGCCAGGCCCCAAGTTGCACCCTTGGCCACAGCCTGCCTGTCAGGTTTAAAGAAAACAGAACCTGCTAGGGCAGGCCCCCCCCCCCCCACCTTTTTAAAAAAAATTCCCTAAACAAGCAATAGGAATGAATTGTCTCTGTGAGATGGAATTGGGTAGGAAGTAATGTGACCTTGGTTTTGGGTCTAGAGCCCAACAGCCCTTTGCAGATCATGTAACAAAAGCACATGGGTTTGGGTTTAGAAACTGTGCTGTCTTCCTAAGTGAATCATTGTGCAGTATATGCATGTATCAAAACAATGCACTGTAGCCCACAAATATGTACAAATAAACTTTAAAATATTTTGAATAATTTAAAAAAAAGTTAATCATTCTTTTTCTTACTGTGATGTGGTTCCAAAAGAGCAGTTGTGCCCCAGGCTGTGCCATGTACATTTGGCCTTCGCTGTGAGAAGAGGGTGCAGCTTCTCGGGCTGATCGTCATGAATTGAAGTGGCTCTGGTTCCGAGGGGTCGGGCTCAGCAGGACAGAGCTGTGGGCAGGGAGGGTCGGCCGGAAGCCTGGAGCTGTGCTCAGCATCCCTGCTCTGGAGCAAAGGATTTCGTCCTCCACAGCTCGGACACCACACTCTTGAAGGAGGAGGAGACAAGTCACAGTTCCGAGGAGAATGAGCAAGATGGTGAAGGGGCCTTGAAGCCAGGCGGAGAAGACTCTGCCTTTATATGTTTTTGGAGGGCTGGGCTCTAGGAGAGGCTGCTGCTAGGGCCGGCTGCAGGAGGCTTGTGGCTGGTGGCACATGCTCTTGGAGAGTTCTCCAGAAGGAATCTCGACAAGGCCCTCCTTCCTCGTGGGTTTGATCAGTGATTTCAAGCAGGCTTCACTGGTTATCTGTTATCAGGTATAATAACGTGCCTGGGAGGGATGTGGAACAGGAGTAATCACATCAGATCAAGGCAGGGAGATAAGAGCCAGTGCCCCTCACTGAGCTGCACATGAAACATGGTGGCTCTGGGCTGGGGTGTCAGTCCAGGCTGAGGTTGTCTGTGGACATGATGGCTGGGGAAGCCCTCACAGTGTCAAAGATGCTGAGTGGGCTGTTCACCTGGAGAACAGATGAGTTGGGAAATACAAGATAATGTGAGTGTAGACTTCTGCGCAGCTTCCAAGAACACTGGTGTCCCGGGGAAGCACATTTTGTCTCAAAATAAGGACAGGCTGTCTGACAGCTCCAGTGAATGATCAGATGAACAGATTTTGGGGCTGTGTTAGGGAGGGTGGCCTTGCGGGCTGCTGAGCTTCTAGAATAAGCCTCAGGTGACCCCATCCTGCTGAAGGCCCCTGTTCACCTGCCCAGGTGTGAGATGGCCAGGAAGTGATGTAATCCTATATTGATTCCAACCACCCTCAACCTGTGGTGTAAATTGGAATTACCCGTGGCTCCCAATCTGGCGTCCAGATGGGCTGCTTTCCCTGAGCTCTACAGAGAATCCAGTTGTGCAGCTGAGGGAGGCAGTTAGGTGAACATGGACCCTGCTTGTACATGGACGATGGTGTTCCCCCAGAGACGTACGTAAGGCTGATCACAGTAAATGGAAATGAAACGACAGCCTGATGTCAAAAGCAACAGCTTAGAATTTTAGAATGAGTTACAGTGATATTAATCAACTTGCAGGGAGGGGAAGAATTTAGTTTTAATAGTTGTAGATCACAGAAATTTTTCCTGTTTGATTTACGTTTCTTTGATTTACATGTTTCTGATGAACTTTGCTTAAAAAAAAGTCTGCAGGATTTTTGCTTCATTTAAGCAAATGATGTCTGCAAACTGTACAGCATAAAACTGCTTATATACACTGTGTGTTTTGCTTTGTATTCAAATCGAGTAAAGAGCATTACAGCTAATTAAGAAAAAAGACGAATCAAATTGTAAGGTGAATTTAAGATTATACCTTGACCACAGTCTTTTATTTTTGTATTCATCATAGACTCACATGCAGTAAACAGATTATTTTTCAAGTGATAGAAAGGAGTCGGAACTTGAGATGTTTAAATGGAAATCTGGTAGGTTTTTAGTTCTTGATGTATTTTTTTTATTTGGGCTTCTTAATCTAGAAACAGAATAACAAGTTGTTACATGGTCTTCAGTGGTCTTTAAGATGCTGCCCTCTTCTGGTGATGAAAAAGATTCTGATACTATCTGTTCTCAGCATTCTGATTTTTTTCCCCCCATATTTAAATATTATTCGGCGGGCTGGTGAGCTCAGTTGGTTAGAGCACAGCCTTATAACACCAAGGTCACGGGTTCTGTTCCCATACTGGCCAGCCACCCAAAATCAAAATAAATAAATAAATAAATAAATAAAGTAAAATATTTTTTATTATTAAACCTGAAAAAGAAAAGAAGAATCAGAAGTGGTCTCTCATCTCCTTTGTCTCCTCTTTCTTCCCCGAGACACAGGAATAACTTTCTGGTCTCTCCATAGTTCTGACTTTCTAAATGGTAATATTTTCTTTTCTGGCTGGCTTTCTTCCGTGTCTCTTTTGGCTGATGTATGGACCACCTCTGCATGCCAGGCACCATGTTCAGCCTCTCATAAGATTTACCAATTTTGCTATTTTTAAGAGGAATTAAGAATACGATGCATAATTTTCCAGATAGCTATATTTTAAGGATATAAACCCGATTATAAGAGCATCAAAATATTTTTTTTTTCCTTTTTTTGTCTTTTTCCGTGTCCGGCAACGGATCGCAACCCTCAGTGTCGCCCCCGGACCGGGACCGGCAACGGGATCGCAACCCTCGGTGTTGCTCCCGCGCCTCGCTCAGCCAGTGAGCGGGAACCGGTCTGTATGTGGGATCCGACCCTCGGCGGGAGTGCTGCCACGCTTCCCAAGCGGCGCACTATAGCAGTGCGCCACCGGGCCGGCCCCCAAAATATTTTTTATAGAAAGTTTAATCTCACTATCAAGAGGAGGTGGCTGCAGTCAGGGCCCCATGTTAGTACTGACGAGGAGGGGGATACCTCCTGTGACAGGGATGGGATGGCCCAGGTGAGACAGGTGCAGAGCCAGAGGAGTCCATTTGAGGAGCTCATTCTCATTTCTCTAGTAAGGCTGCCCCCTTGGACAGGTGGCTCAGAAGCGGGGTGAAAATGTGGCCCAGTCCCTGGGGGGAGGGGCCGGGAAACCAGGGTCTTGTGAGAGATCCGGTGGTTATGACTCCTGGAGACAGCTGCCTGGCTCATCACTCAGTGTTCAGAGTTGACACTTCTTTAGGAAAAACGGGAGCATGCCCCTGAAGAGCCAGAAATGGTGAAATTAACCCATGGCACCCAGTTCTAGTAGTCTCTGAAGTACTTCTCAGAAAGTAAATGTTACCCAAATCTAGACTTCCCCTTACCCTTACACACTAGTCACTGTTGTCTGCATGCATCTGCCCACGTTGCTTTGATTTTGATAAATATAGCTCTCTAAATTATTCTGTCTTATAGCGGAGAGGAGCAACACTATATCAAAGTTTGTGCCAGTTGTTTAAAAGTCGAAGCCTGGATGTTTGGGGGACTCATTTCCAGCAGCCACCAGCAGGTGGAGAAAGTGAGATGTGTAAATAAACAGTGACCTCCCTCCTGCGTGGTGTCTGCAAATCCGTGGCTAAAGCTAGCTCACTGATAAATCCCCTGCTGGTACGGCTCAAATATTTATACCTGATGACCGAAGTGAAATTAACAAAAGCTAGCTGTTCGCAGCAACACAAGGTGGCAAAGGCTATGTTAGAAAGTTCTAGTTGTCTTTGAAAATTAAGAAAAATATGTACAGTTACTCGCCTTGCTAAGAACCATTGAAGAACAAAGCAACGTAAACTAGGGTAGGTTGTTGAAATCTGATGGAGAACCACAAGGACAGAATGATTTCCCAGAGGGAAGCGGTCACAGATTGCTTTGCACGTTGTACAGTGGACGGCAGACAGTTCTCATGCTTATGAGGTTACGTTCTGGGAAGTGGTGTGTGATCGCAGTGGTAGCCGTAACTGCCTGCTGTGCCCCGACAGGACAGTGATGCTGTCTTTCCATTAGCGTCAACTTTGACTCTAATTTCACAACAGTTATAATAAGTGGCACAGCTATCCATGAACACTGTAAACATTTCTATCTGTGTACAAGGTGATTAAACAGGGAGTCATAGAACCCAGCCACAGATGTTTATTCACTCTTATTTAATGGGTGCTCAAACTGCAGACATTCACTGTGGCATCTTGAGGAAATAGACCCCTTATGAGTCCCAGGAGAGGGTCTGTGTCTCAGACTACTACCCCAGGGACCTGGGGGAGAGGAGCCTACCTGAGGAAGGGCATCTGGAGAGACCTAGTCCAGGCTGCTGCAACTCTAATATGCCTGGAGCCACTGTGGACCTTGTTACATGCAAATTCCGATTCAGGAGGTCTGGGTGGGCCTGAGAGTCTCTATTTCTGATGAACTCCAGCTAGCACCCCTGCTCCTCGTCCCTGATCTGGGGAGAGGCAGGTGGAGCTGGGGAGAACCTCCAAGGTCCCTGGTTCTCAGGTGTGCTGTGTCAGTGTATGGCTGTAATTTTGATGGGATGTATCAGTAGGTATTCATTGTTAAATTGATTTTTTAGAGTTGTAGAATGTTAGATCGAGAAGGAAACTTGGAGATCAGTCAGTTCTAAGCCCCTCCTCCCCCCAACTGGTCCCAGTTCATCTGTTGAAGACTCAGCCCACAGTGCGAAGGTTTTAGGAGGTGGGGCCTTTGGGAGGTGATTAGGTCCTGAGGCTGGAGCCCTCATCCTGGGAATAGTGCCCTTATAAGAGAGAACCCCTGTCTCTCTGCCATGTGAGGGCATAATGAGAAAGTGGCCATTTGCAAGCCAGGACGTGGGCCCTCACCAGGAACTGCATTGGCCGTCACCTTGACCTGTGACCTCAGTCTTCAGAACTGTGAGAAATAAATATGTCTGAGGTTCAAGTCTCCTGGTCTATGGAATTTCGTTAGCGCAGCCTGAGCAGACCAAGACAGCCAGAGTAAGGGGATGGAGAGTGAAAAGGGCCAAGGTTCCTGATTGCAGGTCCACAGAGCTCTTCTATTTGGAATGATGCCTTCCCCCTGCCCAGCCCCCAAGGCTGGAGGCTCTTGTGGTTCATCCTTGTCACCCCGGTGGCCAGCCTGCAGCCCAGAACTGGGGGTTTGGTGGGTGCTCAGTAACTGTCAAGCAGAATTGGGAGTAAGCGTTGTGCACACGGGGCTGCCTCCCCTCTGCAAACTAAAGCGGCTCCCGGAGATAAGGTTGCTCCATGCCCAGCACGTGGATCTTGTGGCTCAAGATCCGGAGCAGAGTCTCCAGCTCTGAATAATGGAAGACTGCTGATAAAAGACATCATTCCAGTCCACCTCCCCACAGATTGCCCTGCATTATTATTTTATGGTTACTTTAAAATGCACGACAGAAAACTAGTTTTAGCTTTCTTATATTCATTGCTCTTAGATTGTTCAACTATAAATTCACATTTGCCAACCTCACTGCAATGACATGAAAAGGAGCTGCTTTATTTTAGATGTGGCAGATGTGTTTTTGCTGTCACAAAGCCGTCCCTCTGATGTGTGACTGCTGCGTTAAGTGTGGTGGCCCAACTTCTGTGTGTTTGCTGTGCTGTGGTATATCTTAGTTCCACACGACCTCTATTGGACTCATGGCAAAGTCCTTAGTGCTTTAAGATTCTGTTTTTTAAAATTTTAATCAAGATGAAAACACACTTAAAAAAAACACATGTAACCCCTGAAGGTGGCTGAGGCTGAGTCTGCTGTGACCACCTTTTGGGAAACCCTCTGCAGAGTGCTTCCTCGGGAGTCCTGATTGGTCTTCACTTTTCATGCATTGCCTGCTAAGGACAAGGCACCACATTTAAAAGATAAAGTTATAGGAAACTCGGATTTGGCAACCAGAGATCTTGCATTTGAATGGAAAGAGCCCCAGTAATGTGAAGCGCTTGACTAATGATGTAAGTGATGCACTCCTAGTAGTTGACTTCAGAGGCCCAGGCACATGGTGGGGGGCCTTGGGAGGGTGTCACCACCGTGTGCTGACAGTACTGGGCTGAACTGGAGGGAGGGTCTTGGTGCAAGAGGAGGAGTTGGGGCTTTTTCCTGGGGGACATCAGGAGCCATTGCCTCATGTCAGGGAGCAGAGAGCTTCAGGTGGGGGAGCCCACTGGTCTGGGAGGATGGGAGGGACGCATCAGGTACCTTGTTGTCCTTAGAGAGTCCCGTGGTGGTGATTAGGATATTTCTCATTTAGGAGCAGAGAGATGAGCTGGGCCCCATTCCCCCTTGCTTGCTGTGTGTACCAGAGTAATGGCTTTACTTAAAAAGCACATGAAAAACAAGTTCTTCATTCACTGATATAAATATTTAGGGCTGTGGATGGGCTCGGCTGCTTTGGTTTTGGCTGGGCACAGTGATGGGAACCTGGCCTCCGTTGTTGACACTTGCGTGTTTGCTAGTGTACACGGGCGATCTCACTGCTGTCCTCGAGCAGGTAGATATGCATTTCCCCAGATGCCTTTGGATGCTTTTACTCTATCAATTTGAAATGGTGCTTCTGTTTTTACTTGTGCAGAACTTACTTGAAACCAACATGGAAACTTTTAGCTGCTTGTAGAGGGTGTCCCAGTTTACCGCAGTTGATCCATCTGAGTGTGCTGAGAGAACAATGCTGTAGGGAAAATATAGGAAAATGGTCAGGGCTCCCTCGGATGTTTGGAATCTTGCTGAGCATTTGATGTAAATATGCAACTGTGTACATACGCCCAGGTGTTCCTTGGGTGGGCACCCAGGTGTCCTGGGTTATCGGACTTGAGTATAAAGGAAGAGTGGCTCTGGTCCACAGCGCTCCCCACTCCCATCGTGGGGGGGGGGATGCCATGCCAGTAGGAGGCCGCTACTGCTGCTCGGGTCCCCAGGATGCCCTGAGAGGCCATTGCTGCCACTGCTGGATCTGTAAGCCAAGGACTGAGCACATGTCATCTGCCAATGGCTCCCTAATCTTTCCCAATTACTTAGCTCGTGGACCTGCGTGTGAGGGCTCTGGTAACCCAGCCAGGCGTGTGAGGGGTCTGGTGACCCAGCCTGTATATGAGGGGTCTGTGATCTAGTCTGTACAATGGGTTTGAAGGGTCTGTGGGCTCTAGCCCCTAGCAAAGCACACACAGAAGCGTATTTCCAGTCACCCAGGGTGTGTGGCTGGAGTGAGTTTGTGTGTGTGTGTGTGTGTGTGTGTGTGTGTGTGTGTGTTGGTCATAGAAGTGCTCCTGGTGGGGGTGTGTGTGGGTGTGTGTGTGTCTTCCCCATTTTGCCCAGGAGGAATCAGAGGATGGAGCAGGTGGGGAGGCGAGGCGTGTGGGGCAGTGATGTGTGCTGTGGGAAATGACTGCAAAGTCATGTGACTCTTCACTCCACTGTGGGAAATGACTGCAAAGTCATGTGACTCTTCACTCCATCACTACAAAAGTCAACTTATAAAAAGCTCCCCCCAAGTCAGGATTGGCACAAAGTGGTCACTCTGCCTTGAAAAACTGCATATGGCTGCAAGTCCCCTGCCCTTGCTCGGTGCCTCCAGGAATGGTTTTTAGAGTCTGTTCGCCATCCTTAAGAGAGAAGCACGCAGACACTTGGGGGTGTCACTCCTACAAGCTCCTTTTGCAGTTGCCACCAGATGCTCCAGATCACTGGCATTTGGCTCAGCATGATTACAGGCTTTTCCGCTCGAGGTTAAGACTGAGCGCTCTGGAACTGCTCCCCAATGGGCACCTGCCCTGGGCTGGCAGAAGCCTCCACACTTACTCCTGCTTGAGTGATGAGGGGCTCCCAGGTTGTGACAGTGGGACTTAGTCCCTTCTGCGAAGGGGGAGGAGGAAAACAGTTCCGTGTAACTGCTCAGGGGTGAGCCGTGTTCAGAGTGGAGGTTGAACTGCCATTTGAAAATAGGTAATTCTTCTAGACAACTTTAAGGACAAATGGGCTGAAATTACAGTTGCAGTAGGCTCCAGCTGCCCTCTTGAGAAGACTGCGAACAGCCTCTGGGAGCCCCTTCTTCCCTCCTTGCCCTTGTAGAATCATTCAGTTATTCATTCAGCAAATGTTGCTTCAAGTTTCTTGTCCACAATTCAAAAAGCTGTGACAATCGAAATATGCTGTAACTTATTTGGCAGCAAAGTCAGAGCTGAGAGGATCTCACGGGAGGGGATGGATGGCCTCTGTTTGCCCCCCTGGGTGTGAATGTTGATGTTTCCCTGCAGAACTGCTGGTGTGCTTGGTTCCCTAAGGGAATGCCCCTAAGGCAGGTGCCCTATGCTGCCTCTCTCCAGTCTTCCTGTGACTCTACTTGAAACGTTTGGTAGCAATGCAAGTTCAGCATGCTGCAACCTGGAGCCCCCTCTCACAAACACACACACGCACACACACACCCTGTGTGTCCTGCCTACAGCCTGCCCCATCGCAGTTGGCACTCGCTTCATTATTTCAGTTGGCTGTTCAGGCCTCAGACCTCAGAGTCATCCTTAACTCTTCTCGTTTTCTCACCACCCCCTCCATGCACTCACGCTGGGGAATATCACAGGTTCCAGCCTCAGAGTCTGTGAAGGATCCTGCCAGTTCTCACCAGCCCCCCTGCACAGCCACTGTCTCAGTCAGCTTGGGCTGCCACGAGCGGATACCACAGACGGCCTGGCTTCAACAACAAGAATTTATTTTCTCACAGTTCTAGGAGCGGGAAGTCCAAGATCAAGGGGTTGTTGCTGGTGAGGGCTCTCTCCCTGGCTTGCAGACAGCTGCCTTCTGTCTGTGTCCTCACTTGCCTCTGTGTGCTGAGAGGGAGGGAGGGATCTGCTGCCTTTTTTCTTATCAGAATATCAGGTCAGGGAAATAAGGGCATGCCTTTGCGTCTGCAGTGGCTCAACTTTCTGTGATACTCAGAATAAACACCAGAGTCCCTGCTATGGCTACAGAGAGCAAGGGTTGGCAAACTGCAGCCGATGGGCCATGCCCATCCTGCACCCCTTTTTGTATGTCTCTAGCTAAGAACAGTTTCTAAAATGGTTGGGGAAAAAAATCAAGAGAGGAATATTCTGTGGTGCATGAAAATCATATGAAATTCAAATTTCATTGTGCACACATAAAGTTTTACTGGATCACAGCCACGCCTGTTTGCTTATGTATTGTCTGTGGCTGCATTCATGCTTCATTCAGAGATGAGTAGTTGCCACAGAGACCTATGTAATTTCCTTGATTGATTCTCTTGGCCCACGAGACCTAAGCTGTTTTATCTCTGGTGCTTGACAGTAGAAGTTTGCTAACACCTACTCAACCTCCTTCCCCGCAACCTCCTCGCCTTACTCTCTCCCCTAACTCCCTCTCCTGCAGCCACATGCACCGCCTTGCTGCTCCTCCAGTGTGCCAGCCTCAGGGCCTTTGCACTAGCTGTGCTGTCTGCCTGGAGTGGCCTTCCTCCTCCGCTTTTTCTACCTCCTTCAAATCTTCACTCAGATCTCAACTTCTCAGCTGGCTGTCCTGTTCAGCACTGCGGTGGGTCTTCTGTCCACCCCTACAGTCCCTCTTGCTGTATTTCTATTTTCCATAATATTATCAATATCTAAAATATTTCTTACTATATTTGTTTCTTGCCTGTCTACTGCTGCTGGACTGAAAGCTCCCAGAAGGCACTGACGTGTACCAAACACTGAGATCAGAATGGGGTACCTCCCAGTGCTCGATACATATTTGTTGAATGACTTAATGTTGAATAAATAGTTATGCAATTTAGGTGCTTGCTGGAGTTAAGAAATCATAGAGTGTACTCTTTAAGAAACTATAGAGTACACCAAAGAGTGCAGCTTTTGCCAGATACCTTTTCTTTCATGTATAAAAATTGTGTTAGATGCTGTAAGTATGAAACTTTCAGTGCTTTTTTTTTTTTTTAAGTGGCTTTTTATCTTTTCCTCTTCACAGTGAGTGTTTCTCTATGTGTGAGAAGTATTTTTTTTTCCTCTCTTTCTTCTATCTGTGAAGTTCTGCTTGTAAATGTTTTGGCTGTGAAATGTTTCACGGGGAATTTGAGCACTAACGTTCTTGATAATCAGGTGACTTTTATCCTAATTTGTCAGAAAGGATTGCATTGAGTTGGTTTACTGTCTCTAAGTCAGGGGCAGATGAACATAGCACACGTCTCCATCAGACTAACACAGTCTGGTTATTCTGATTTCTTCTCACATTCACAGAGGCTTTGTTTTAGTGCTCGTTCCCACTGTTGATTTTTCTGTTGCTTTTGGGAAGCTCACTATTAATAGATCTCTAATCTAGGAATTTAGGTGAAGAAACTGTTTGCATGGCAGGTGGATCTTGTTAGAAGCTCTCTAGTCATGCAATGAGTTCATTCATTTTGTTTTTCCTTTTAAGATAATCATTGCTCTCAGAATTGCAGTTTCAAGAACTTGACAGCAGGAATAGAATTTAAAAAAAGAAAGTTTGAGTTCAGATTTATCATGCCTTCTCTGATTGGTATATATAAAAGGAATATTGCTTGTCTTTATACCATTTCTTTAGTTTCAGGTTACACATGCATATATCTTCTGGAAAATAATATTTAGTGATGATAGTAGATAAGTGAGGCTGACCTAGATTGGGTGCTTTCCGTGTTCTGCATGCTGTGCTCTGTATTTCATATGCGTCATCTTCTCTTATATTGTTATCATCTCCGTTTTACAGGTGAGGAAAGTCAGGCTCAGGGTGTTTGTAACTGTCCCAAGGCTGCACATCTCATACCCGCCAGAGCTGAATTGTGCCGTGTGGGTCTAATCCCAGAACCTGCCCTTAACCAGATAGTCCTGCCCCTTCTTGGGTACCGTGTAGCACCCGATCACATCACTGTACGGCTGTCTTCTCCTTGCCGTGTGTCAAGTGAAGTGTGCACGCATGACAGGTGGGAGCACCAAATATCCAACACACCCGAGGGAGAGCATAAGAGAAGCAGCATTTGAGAAATGTAGCACTTGTACAAAGACTTAAAAATTTCAGACTTATTCTCCATCAGAAGTGGAGAGGTCTTCGAAGATGCCGCTTTTCTAAAAATTGCCAGTCCTACCCAGTCAGCGTATTTGTGTTGTCTGCCATTTTTTCTCACCTAGCAATTAGCCAGTGACTCTAGAATTTCAGCCATGGAGCTGGAGGGCGCAGAGGAGGTGGTGCCCACCGTGGTCCCTGTGTTGCCATGGTGACAGGCACACTGCTGGCTCGTCTTCCTCCCGGCAGCCGCAGTTGGGTGGTTAGTAGAGCTCTAGTTGATTAAACACCGCAGACTCCAAGATATGTTTGCCTGGTAGGATTATAATGTTTTTCTTTCTGCTTTTCAGAATGTTCTAGACTTTCTCTAATAAGCATGTGTTTCTAGTGAAAACAACAAAACAAGTAAATGTGTTTGTGTGTCTGCAGAGAAGTAGTGTTCTTGTGGATGCTGATAAATATCCGTTCATTCCCAAGATTGGCTGTTTCCCCGGCTTTTCACAGGTGTCAGGTGAGGCTCCTGCTCTGGCTGGCAGCTTGCTCGCCATTTCCGCCCTGTCATCACTGTCCAGATGTGTTTGCAGCTGCTCGGCAACTCCCTTTTTTTGACCTCTTGGTGAATCCTCCGTGGGAGGCGGGAGGGAGGACTGCTGTTCCCCACAGCACATGCACACAGCTGAGAACAGATAACGTGCAGTTTTTAAGGAAAGCAAAACCTGTTTGCATAAGATAAACACAACTCACCCTTGGGCCGTCCTCTGATGGATGTGGGTGCTGGGGGTGGCAGGGATGGCATTACGATGGGGAGATCACACTCAACTGTTCAGAGACCAGGACCTGCTGCGATGAAGCCATTGGCTGGGCTCGTGTTCTGAATGTCTAGTGTCACATCCAGAATGAGCCCTTTTTCTAAACGGGTAATTGGGCATCAGACTGAATCCTGCCTCTCACCGAGTGAATCTAAAACTGATCTGGAATAACAGAAGCAGTGATTGGCGCCGTGGAGTTTTAGAGCAAGAAGCCACCCTCTTACCTTAAACACGTTAACTCCTTCGGCCAGTAAGACTAGGGGGTGAGGAGAATGGGTATGGTATTTTGTTTACATCGTATGGGTGAAAAAAACAGGGTCATCTGGGTGAGGGACTTTCCCTAGATTTGCAAGTAGCAGAATTGGGACCAAAGTAAGTTCTTGTGTCTCCAAATCTAGAAACATTCCTCCCTGCCCTGATCTGGGCTGACCCCAAACCATGCAGGGGAGAGTCCTGGGTGGGAAATGGTCTTCTGTTTTTATCAGTGCATTTGGTGCTTGGATTCTAATATTCCACTGTGTTTGGATCATACTTTATCTTGTTACTCATGTGGTATAGCTAGTTAGGTAGAAATTAAAATACTGATGTATGCAATCGTATTTGTCTACCTTTAGTGTTCCCCACAGCAATAAGCGAGCACACAGAGCCCAGGGCAGGGAGAGTTTCTGGTGCCAGGCAAAGTCGCAGGGAGCCTGTGGGCCTGGCTGCTCACCTTTTTGGCGGTGGGGAATGACCGGGGCACACCTCTCAGCCTTTGCACCCTTCATCACCTGAAGGGGTTGGATGCTGAGCCTCGTAAGGCTGCCTTCTGCTGGCACTCTAGGGAAGACAGTTGGAGTCTACCTGAGACTCTGGACCCGACTTTGAGCCTGCGTTTCTGTGTGGGAAGCTGCAGCCAAGCCTTGAGGGCAGCTGTCTGGAGATGGGAGGGCAGGGGGCAGCGGAGACAGTGTGCTGTTGGGAGGTTTGGATTCCCAGGTCCCAAGACACTGTAGTGGGAACATTCTTTGAGGTTTTATTAGTATTTTAGAATTTTTTTAAGGATAGATAATATCGAGATGTTGTGTTCCCCCAAAACAAATATTGTTCTTTTGAAAATATGTTAGATGAAAAAAAATGCACCTAGAGCTGCTCATTTTGACTTAGAAATGCATCAAGTGAATGCATGTGCCACAGGCATGAGGTGGCCAATAAAGAGCTGACCCTGTGCTTGGTAGGATGCCCAGTTTTAGGGTGGGCAGGTGGAGGGTGGTGTAGTAAAGAGCCTGTCTTCTGCACATTGTCTGTGTAGTTTTTACTTGTGTTCAATTTTGCTTTGGGCTCCATATCTCAACTCCTCGGAACGTTCCCTCGCTGAGCCTTGGCGTCCCTTCTCTGCCTGGATCACATCTAGTGTCTCTTATTCTCACGGGGAAAGAGCATTGGCAAATGGTGCTGGAGACTGCTGGAATCAGAGCAGGCTGGATTCTGTAAAATTCCATTGTCCTCCCCCCGTGCGCCCCTTGTAATCAATCTGTCTCTGGAAAGAAACCCGCTGATTGCAGTTACCAGCTGAGAAGGCTTGGCAGGGATTCCATGGGTGAGGCCCTTGGGAGATGGAGCCGTCCCAGGCCATGGGCCTGGAGACGCTCAGGGAAGGGGGTGGTTGGCCCTGGGTCCCAGCATTGGGTGGGGTTCCCTGTTGCCTCACCCCACCTCCTGTAGCAGTCCTGCCCTCTGGAAGGATGGAGAGGATGTTGGGGAGCCCACGATGGCCAGAGAGGCTATATGGCTAGGTGACTCATCTGGGATCCCAGACCCAGGAAACAGTGGAGCTAGGACAGGAATGGGGTCCCTGATCCCTGAGGCCCTGCTGCTACTTGGCCTCCAACCAAAAAATGATTGTTCTGGTACTTAGTCTATATTTATTTTTAGTGGGAAGAGAGAAGAGCAATTTTCCATGAGATGTAGCTGATGGAGGTCTTGAGGTCAGTCTGTTGGAGGCCTGGGGGATTGGGGACGAGAGTGAAACTCTAACAGTGTAAGAAAAGGCTTGATCTGGCCTAACCCTCCCTTGGTCCTTGAACCTATCAACGTCCTCTTTACTTTCCCTACATCCCTAACGCCTGATTATGTAAATAACAGTGATAGTAATAGTAGTACCAGTAGTAGTAGTAACAGTAGTAGCAGGAATAGTAAAAAAAAAAAAAATAATAATAATAATTATAGAAGAGCAACCTTGAGAGACCGTCGAGGGAGGTGGCAGTGTTCGGTTAAGTTCTGTACAGAAAGGATTTTGCATAGAGCTGTGTCATTTTGAAGGATGCTTATTACACAGGGCTTGGTGGTTTTCTTTCATTCTTGCCTTAATTTTGGCGATTTTCTTTGATGTGCAGGGCAAGTTCATGACCAGGTCCTAAGGAGGCAGCTCTCTGAGCATTTTTTTCTTGATTACTGATTATTATCATAAAACGAGCTATGGGAATGTAGGAGAGGAAAAGAAAAGTTGGAGCTGAAGTGACTGATGGCGCTTGGAAGAAAATACCATGAAGCTGTGTCCCAAGGGGAAGAAATCTACATTGAAATAACCAGGGGAGTTAGGGCGTGGGGCACAGAAAGCTGGGGTCTGAGCAGGAAACTGCAGCGACAGGTTGAAAACATAGCAAGGGGCCGACTGGATAAAATTATTGAGATTTAGAAAAGTGAAATAAATAGGTGCTGGGGGCTGGCTGAGGCAGTGAAGTGAGAGCCTAGGAGGCCTGCAGGGAAGGGGGGGCTGGTGGTGCCATGGCACCGGGCAGTGTCCACATCTGAGTTTTAAGCAGTGGAGGTCTGCTTCTTGCTCTGACCCGGATCTGCATGTGCAGAGGGGCTTCTCCTCGTCTTAGTCCCTTGGAGTCTCAGGCTGATGGAACGTCCTTATTTTAAACATTCCTTGTTCTGTGCCAGAGGGACAGGAGCTCTGGAGGGCTATATGTTTGCAGTTAAATGCTCGGCCCCAGAAGTTACACAGGCCCCTTTCACTCACAGCTTGCTGGCCAGGACTGGGCCGTGTTCCTGCACAACCTCAGGAGGGCGGGAAATGTGGAGGGAGTATATGGAAATGCCTGGCACGGGGCAGGACTGAAGACACGACTTTGTGTTGTGTGTTGCAGAGGTGGGCCAGTGCAGACTTGCCTGCTAGTTGCGTAAGGTTAGGTCACTGGGGGCTGGCTGCAGGAAGTGACTGGCCGACCACCTTGGGATAATTGAACATATCCTTCCTCAGGGGCAGTTTGGCACTGGGTGACTTGTAAACAACAGATATTTATTTTTTACAGTTTTGGAGGCTGAAAGTCCAAGATCAAGGCGCTGGCAGATTTGGTGTCTGACGAGGACCCATTTCCTGGTTCATAGATGGCACTTTCTCACTGTGTCCTCACATGGCAGAAGGGGCCAGGTCGCTCTCTGGGCCTTTTTAATAAGGGTACTAATCCTTTATCACTTCCAAAGGTCCCACCTCCTAATATCACCTTGGGAGTTGGGATTTTAACATATGAATTTTGGGGTGGGGAACACACATTCAGTCTATGGCAAGTTGCTATTTCCTTGCCCCCATTTCATCTCATGGAAAAATGGGCATAATCTAGCTCTTGGAGAGGAGTCAGGAAGAACAGTGACATCAACAGAAACGCCCTCTGAGTTCTTAAGCCAGAAGATGCTTCATGAGAGTTGTGGTTACAGACTTGGGTCAGCAGGGCTGGAAAAGTTCAAGTTCTCACTCCTTTCTTGCTTTTTAGAAAAGAAAAGGAAAAACAGGGAAAACTGCCCATGAGCCATGCTATACTCCCTTTGCAAGAGGAGTTCTGTCTGCCGTGGTGGTCTCCAACTGGGATGCTATTCTGGGAATGTGAGAGGCGGAACTGTAGGAATAGTATCTGAGGTTAAAACATTGACCTATAATAATTTGAACTGAAAAACAACTTGCTAATTTAAGACTGTTGGTGTAGCTTAATTTTGGATTATCGAGTGAGTTGCTTCTCGTCTGCAGATGATTGCAAACATTGAATTACTTGAGAGTAGATGGCGTTTGGGAGGCTTGGCCCGGGCTCCTGGCCCTGCTTGGGGCCTGAGTCTGTGCTCGCTCTCAGGCTCTGACCCTGGGCAGCCCTCAAGCCCTTCAGCCCTGCTCTGCCTCTGCAGTTGGAGGGTTGGCCCAGCAAGGGCCACGTCCTCCTGCCCCCGTGGGCTCGGTGCCTCTGGGTGCCCGCTCTGTTTGCCCTACTGTTTCTAGGATATTTTTTCCTTTCTCTAAACCAGTGGCATCAGCTTCTGTTTACATAACATAAAGAACCAAGTCTGTCTCTGTTACGAAATACCATGTAATTGAAATTAAAGCAAACTGGTAAACACAGGCATGCACCTCCATTTAGCGAGTGTGGATATTGTATAGGTGTTAGCAGTAGCAGCTCCTTTCCTGCATTCGCCCTCACTCTGAGCAGGGCCAGCACCTTGAGCTCATGGTCATTTGGGCTGTGGTCACAGACACACAACAGATGGGACAGACAGACGGGGTGACAAGCTCATCTCCACCTTTGGAATAAACTCCAACCCGGCTGCTGGCTTCTGATCTGTGCTGACACCACCTCCTGTCAGAACCACAGTGATCCCCTGTGCCCTGCTCAAGTGGGCACTGTTTCCCCATGGTCCCTGAACAGAGTTCCGTTTCTTGGTAGATCAAGTGGGATTTGCCATGCTCTGATGCCTGGGCACCTAGAGTCCACCCTTAGTCCGCTCAGGCTGCCATAACAAAATAACACAGACTGGGGCAGTGTAAACAACAGAAATTTGTTTTCCCACAGTTTTGGAAGCTGGAAGTCCAAGATTAGGGGGCCAGCATGGTCGGGTTCTTTTCCTGGCTTCCTGATGTCCACCTTCTTGCTGTGTCCTCAGATGGTGGGGAGGGAGAGAGAGCACGCATGCACTCCAGCTCCCTGGTGTTCCTTCTTATAAGGGCACCAATCCCATCCAGTGGGTCCCACCCTCATGACCTCATCTAACCCTAATCACTTCCCAAAGGCCTCACCTCAAATGCCTTCGCACTGGGGGTTGGGGCATCAACACAGGGATTTTGGTGGGAGCCGATCTGTCCTTAGCACTCACTTCCCCACACATGCACTCCGAGTGGGATGTAATTTCCTCAGATGCACACTGCACTCCCCTGGGTTCCCTGCCCTGGAGCTCAGACCACAGGTGGGAGAGGGGATGCTCCAAAACAGGGCTACAGGTGTCCTCTGGCTCAGAAAATTCTCGCAGGCCCTCCTTCCTGCCATGGCTCCCTCCCTCCCCCCACCTTCTTGTCCTGCTGCCCAGTTTCTTTTCAGCTGTCTCCTGCCTGGAATCCTCTTCCAGCCCCTCTGAAGAGCCGCTCAGGAGGGTGGTTGGCTGACTTTAGCTTGGGCTTCTTCTCAAGGCCCTGTCTTATGGAGCTAATCCCAGCATTGCCCTCTGCAGCCTGCGGGCCACCTTCCTCCCTGGACTCTGTGTCCCCACGGAGCTGGTACATGACCTTCCACTGCTCCCAGGAAAACCTACACCTCTCACTTTGTTTGCCAATTGAAATGTTCCCAGGCCCAGCTTTGGGGCACCTCTTCCATGCTGTCTTCCCAGAGCACCTTCTCAGGCAACTGCAAAGGTAATCTTGGTTTGGTTCCCTTGTGACAAATAGAACACTTTGTTTGGAGGCAAAAATTCTCCCTTTCATATTGCAAGCCCTTTGAGGTCAGGAGTCTGCAGTGAATGTAAGACCAAAACTATGTTAATATTTCAAGGTCATGGTCATCCTCAGTGCAGTCTCAAGCATTTTCATAATGAACGGTTATCTTTAAGGAGCTGATCTCAGGAAGAGCGTTTGCCTACAATTGCAGGCAGGATGGGTGAGGGGAGGGGTCTGATTCCTGTTCAGAAGCTGTGATTTGTGATGCCTGTGTACTTAGCTGTGGTGCTCAGACATGCAGATACAGAGTTAGATGCAATTAGAGAATCCCTCTCCATATGTGTTCTCTGAACAGGAGCCTAAAAGTGCTCGTGTCTCTCTGATATGCAGGAGACTGAGCCAGTTGTGAAGAACAGTCAAAAAATACAACCTTGAATTTCTGCTAAAATCTAGATTTGGTGTAAATGTCTCCATTTCTTTAAAGAGTATTCATCAATTATACATATGATTTGCATTTCGTATCCTTGTAGGAGTTTTCATGTAAATATGCTTACATATGAGACAAAGAAACTCATTACCCCCGTTCCATTTTTAGAACACATGGTCACTGTTCTTTGACTGAAAGTGTTGTCGTTTTACGTTGTTTGTAGGTACAGCCTTCAAGGGCAGAAACCACATCTCAGGCTGCTGGTCAGAACCAGGCACAGCGGCCCCCCTGCTAGTGGTCTCCCATCAATATTGATGATAATAGTTATGTAAAATCATTCCAGTCTGCAGCCTACAGTCTCACTGGAGAACAATCAGGCATGCTTTATCTTCTAATTGTAATTGTAGTCTGAGCACAGTTTGGGGACTTTGTTTTCTATATTGCTTTTGTTTTCATGCATTTTCGTTTCTGCTTCCTGGGTGTGTGCAGGGCAGGTTCAGCACTGGCCTGTGCTTTCGTCTCGGGCGCTGCTTGACTGATTGCGCCTCTACATGGCCTGGAGGTTGGGCCTCTGCACTGGAGCCTGGTTAAAAAGGGGCCCAGATGCCTCTTGCTCACATATAATGCGTGTGCCTCATCAGAGGGCCAGGAGTGCAGTAAATAATTCACGTCAGCTGGGGCTCTTGGCTCCATAATGAGATCTCAGGGGCAATGCCTCGAGTGTCTGGACCCTTGCACATGATCTATGAATTGGTCTTTGCCTTTGTGCTTATTCAACCTGACACGAACACACTTCATTGCTAATCGTGTTCAGGTGCTCAGGGAAAAGAGCATGACTGCGTGGGTTTCCCTCTGACTCTTTAGGATCTACAAATGCAGGCAATTAGTGTGAGAAGAGTCATGGTTCAGATACATCGGATTTGGGAGGTCTCAACCAGCACATCCTGGGTCACATGGGGCGTAGTGGCCTTTCCGCATGGGGTGACCAGAAGCCAGGTCTGGTGAGTCTCACCATGTCTGCATGCTGGGAGACATGCCCAGCTTCTCCCTCCGGTTGTCCCACCAGCCAACATTATGGTCTTGGGGAAGGTACAACCTAGTATCTCCCGATTCTGGCTTCTGCCTTCACGGGAGACTCTGAGCTCAGGTTGTCTTTGTGACCTTTCACCTTTCACGTTTTAGACTTCTCTGAGAGTGGCTAAGGATGTTCTTCTGATGTGGAGTTGACTTTGTTTCCCCAAGTGGAGTTAGCAAATCAATATAAATTGCAGTGAAGTAGTTTTGCATTTAGTACTCTTTGTGTAAGGTTTTTGAGGCAAACAGTCCTAGGGATATAAGTACCTTATAATTTGACAGCTTATTATAAGAAAATGGGTTCTACCTTGTAATCTAATCTTGTTTACATTTAATGCATATGTTGAGAGCCCTGTCACTCAAACTTTATGGCTTCCTTTAATGAGAAGTATCCTGTCTGTCTGAATAGCAACTATGAATTCAGAAACTGACAGAACACCTTATTACCCTTAAGGAGGTTAAAAAAAAAAAAAAGCCACGGAAAGAATTTTTAGCTAAATCTAAAGCATTCTTGACTCTGGACATCCCAGTTTTCTCCATGCCCTTGCTAAAAACTACTAGAAATTGTAAGGAAAAGGAAAAAGTAGGAAAATGTATTACAGGTAAGTAGAACCACTTTATTGCTTATTATTCCAGGTGATCTACTGATAAATTAAAAGAAGGATAAAAATAAACTGGTAATTACTTTAAAATATTCCTTTGTGATTATGCCTAATTGGTGTAGCCCTCCCTATAGAACCAGGTGCTCCTCCTGCAGTTCTGAGGAGAGGCTGTAATTAACAGTGGATTAGCATACAGCAATGCTGTGCTGTCCGCAGGGTGGCCATCTGCTGTGTGGGGAACTTGGGTGACACCTGGCTAGCAGAGGACTGCAAGAATCCTTTGTCAATTGGGAATGTTATGGATGAGTCAGAAATCTTTGGTATGGTTTTTTTCTTTGTGTGTGTGTATTCTGGCCGAATAATCATAAAAGCCCTTAAAGTTTTTTCTCTTGGTGTTTGTTCATTTATTCATTCATCATATATTTATTGAACATCTGCATATGTGATAGGCACCCTACTGATGCTGGTGAGCAAAAGCAAGCGAGGTCTGTGGCCTCGGGGTACTTGGAGTCTAGACGGGAAGGTGATATTGGCCAGAGTTTCCCAAAGTCAGTAGCAGTGCGACCAGTGTCGCTTGGAGGGCAGGTGGCGGTTTACAGGGCATAAATAATAGAAGCGTATCAGGACAGGGCTGCTGGGAGGTGGGCGGTATCTCAATGGGGTAGGAATGTGTGTCATCCCAGAGGGGAATAGCATGTGCAAAGGTCCTGTGATGGGATGGATATATTTGAGGAGATGGAAGAGTCTATTGTAGCTCAAGGGGGAGAAAGCAAGGAGAAGCATGGTGCAGGGCGAGGGCCTTTGCTCTTTATCCTGTGAGTGGGGAGGGGTCATGGAAGGGTTTCTGGTATAAAATCTTCTGTCATGGGGCCGGCCCGGTGGCGCACTGCTACAGTGCGCCACTTGGGAAGTGTGGTGGCGCTCCCGCCGAGGGTTCGGATCCCACATACAGACCGGTTCCCGCTCACTGGCTGAGCGAGGGGCGGGCGCGGCGCCGAGGGTTGCGATCCCGTTGCCGGTCCGGTGCGGGTGCGACACTGAGGGTTGCGGTCTGTTGCCGGACACGAAAAAAGACAAAAAGGAAAAAAAAAT
>NW_007726168.1:403397-434690 GCF_000696425.1 Galeopterus variegatus
CCCCCCCCCCCCCCCCCCCCCCATGCAAACTGGCTTGGGATTTGGAATGTGCCAGGCTCAGGGGCAGACACCTTTGTCCACATGGTTGGGGAGGAGGCTAGAATGGTTAACTCATTATTCACCCTGAATGTTTTTGTGTGTGAGATAGAACAAAACATTGGGTGGCTAGAAGTGCTATCTTTTCCCATTTTCTTTGCCTTGTGGGGAATAAATTTGATTCTGTGGCTACTAATTATTTAGCTCAGATGTCTTTTTTTGCTTAGACCACAGTGCCATATGCGATATCTACAACGAATTTGATTCACGTGGCCTCAGTAATCTTAGGGGCTGCCTTCAAAGTAGTCTGAGTCCAAGTAAACTTCTGCCTGTGTGTGGTGTGCTCAAGTAAAGGACGCTACTTGAAGTGTGTGGTTTTCCTGTTTTTATTTTTTTTCCTTCTTCTTCTAACAAAATGCGAATGATTGTAGCCTCTTCTGTGAAGAGTACGAGTATCCAGCAGCCACTCTGTGCAGGGAATGTGCAGCTTCTGCTTCTTTATTTGATCATCACAGCAACCCGTGTAGCGGGCGTCATCACTTCCACCGTCCAGCTCCCGCGGTCCAGGGGCATCTCCAGGTTAGTGGGGTCATCCAATATCACCTGGCTGGGAGTTGAAGAACCAGACTTCAAAGGGCATCTGACTGTGACATCTGTCCTCTTTCTACTGTGCCTTATACAGTCTTCTAACTGGCTGCACCGAGGAGCTTGCCAGGATTGTTAAAATCGGAGTGATCTAAGATGACCAAAAGTTGGAATGATTTCATCCTTTACTCACAGCCAGAGTTATTTTTTTAAAGCATTATCTCTACTGTTTCTAGGCAGAGAATTTATTACATTTTGCCTAATTTTATCCATAAATGTGGATCAAACTTGGCATTATTCTCATCTCTGAGCCATTGTAGCCTATTTTTTTATGCCAAGAGAAAGTATTTTAAGGCAGTGAGGTCAGCTGTCCTCTGCTCCCCTGACTTCATAGGAAAGCTATGTGTTCTGCCTCTTGGGGAGCTGGGTTATTGTGAAACTAGGTCAAATTATTGTTTTTCTCTTTTTGCATATAGCCATTCCAAAGATAGGATCCTTTCTCCAAAAAACGAATCTTCTGGGATGTTTGTATATTCTTGGGATGGAAATCAAGGCAGCAAATAAGTGGAAGAGGGTTGCTTTGTTAACATCCAAGCAACTTCTGAACATTGCAAACAATTTAAGCAAAATTAAAAGGCAAATAAAATATTTACAACATATGATAAAGGATTATCTTTTATATGTAAAGAGTTCTTATAAAACAATAACAAACAAATCCCCCAACAAAAGGAAATGGGCACTGAATTCATAAAAGAGGAAATAGGGGGCAATTAATATGTAAATGTATTGGGGCCGGCCCGGTGGCAGTGTTGGCCACTTGGGAGCGCGGCAGTGTTGGCCACTACTACAGTGTGCCACTTGGGAGCGCGGCGGCGCTCCCGCCGAGGGTTCGGATCCCACATACAGACTGGCCGCTCACTGCCTGAGAGAGGTGCGGGTGCAGCACCGAGGGTTGCGATCCCGTTGCCGGTCCCAGTCCGGTACGGGCGCGACACTGAGGGTTGCGATCGTTGCCAGTCACGGGAAAAAAAAAAAGACGTAAATGTTAATTAAAGAACAACAATTTGGGCCGGCCCGAGTGCGGCGCTGGTAGCGCCAAGGCTGCAGGTTCGGATCCTATACAGGGATGGCCGGTGTGCTCACTGGCTGAGCGTGGTGCAGACAACACTGTGCCGAGGGTTGCGATCCCCTTACTGGTCAAAAAAACCCCCCAAAAAACAAAAAAAAAACCTGTTAAATGATGTAACTTTTTTTCTTTTTACCTAGTAAAGTGCAATATTAAAAACAAAGATCCCATGTTGGTAAAGATATACAGAGATGGTTCAGTTCCTTTTTTAATTAGTGGAAAGAATATAAACTGGAATAGCCCTCTGGAGAAAAATTTGGCAAACTGTAATAAAAGCCTTAAACATGTGTATGGCCTTTGACCTAGCAATCCCATTTCTATCTACCTACCCATAACCCTAGATTAATTCACCCGTTAGGTAAAACACATGTTATATGGGTATGTAGAAAACTTCATAGATTTATGGCTTCTAGCTCTACTTGGGGTCTCACTATGCCCAGCTATGTTTAACCTGAAATCACTTAGAGTAGACCTTTAATAAATGTTTTTGCTTTGGACAGATTTTAAAAAATTAATAGTAAAGAATTATGAACATGTAATTTTAAACATCACTTTATAGCTTAACGAAGGCTTGGGGCGGGTGTACTTTTTGTTGCACCATTCAAGTGAGGGAGGTGTATTGTGTAACTTTTTAATGTCATTAGTACCTTTCCTGGAGATGCTTATAGAATGAACTAATGTGAAACTTTAATTTTCTTTGACTTCGAATGAATTGAAAAGTCGAAGTCACACCTGTTCTCCAGGGATTGGGATGGGCTCACATTGTATGAATGTGCAGTAAAGAAGGGAAATATTTGCTTTCATTTTTGGCATGCTGAAGTGGCCTTAACCAGGGGCTTGTAACTTTAAACTTTCTTTAAAAAAGATGACCAGTAAGGGGATCTTAACCCTTGACTTGGTGTTGTCAGCACCACGCTCTCCCAAGTGAGCCATGGGCTGGCCCTTGTAACTTTAATTTTAAGAATTAATTATAATGTAGGAAAAATATTTCTTAAAACACAGAACAAATTGTGAATAGAGGAGGAAAGGCAGTTAAACATAATAATTTTTAAAAGCTGGCTAAAATGTCCATCGAGTTAGATCTTTTCTTCTGTACAAAACACAGAAAATTACTCATTCTACAAAGATCTTTGAAAACACTAGATTTTAAGAGAAAGGTTAGGATAGTGGTAGAAATTAAGCCCCAAATCAGCAGTGTGCTTGCAGCTCCTTTGTTGTTGTCGTAGTAAAAGACCATTTGTTTTTGAGTCATAAGATCTATTTCTGTGACTTCTTCAAAAGTGTGGGCAGAGGGCCGGCCCGGTGGCGCACTGGAGAGTGCGCCGCTTGAGAGTGCGGTGGCGCTCCCGTTGAGGGTTCGGATCCCACGTGGAGACCGGTTCCTGCTCACTGGCTGAGCGTGGTGCGGGCGCAACACCGAGGGTTGCGATCCCGTTGCCGGTCCCCGGTACGGGCGCAACACCGAGGGTTGCGATCCCGTTACAGGTCAGTAAAAAAGACAAAAAGGAAAAAAAAAAAGTGTGTGCAGAAACATACCTTGCCTTCAAGAGGGTTTTTTTTTTTTTTAAACACTCTGAAATCAGATTTATTGAAGTAGGTAAATGCAGTGGATAGTCTTAGGATATGCATGCATGTTTGAATTTAAATACCAGGATGGTGTTTGGGAACCTGTGTCCTTTGTGGTGGGTGGGCTGGGCGGGGAGAGTGAGGTAAATAACATTTCATGGAGCATCAACCAAGAATGTGTGTGTGATTTGTCCAGTTTCGAGAAAATCAGCATTGGGAAGGTTCATGTCTTTATGTAATCACACAGACATGTTTCAGAGGGTTGCATAAATCTGGTCTTTCATGAACAAAATTTTTGCTCCCTTTTGCTGATACTGCAGTTGTGATTTGTAACCCATTGTATCCATTAGTTACTGTGATTTTTTTTTTTTTTTATTGTGTTTGGGTTGAGAATCAGAGCTCCCAATACATGGGATGCTAATAATTTCTGTCTCATCATTACTGAACCACAGGAGCAGAAAAATTCCAGTAGGTTTTTGTGGGTGCTTTTTGGGAGCAGCACGCTTTTGTGGCCTCCACACCTCCTCTGCTGAATGTGTGGGTACCTGGGCTGTTCTTGCAGTTCGAAGCCCCATCTGTCCAGTTTAATTGGCCTCCTGCAGGTCTTTTCTTTTTCTAACCTTGGCTTTTCTGTAGACCCATTTTACATTAATGCAAACATTTTCAGGTACAAGTGAGGCACAAAGCTTCAAGTACAGGATTAATAGACTAAAAAGGCTTTAATCATTTTATCTTTTTATTAATAAGATCCATTATTAAGCTTATATTTAGATAATGTACCATAAAAGCTTAAAATTAGAAGATGTTAAATTTTAATAGTGGCTGTTAATCTCTATTATTAATAAGCTCTTGATAATAAAAGTTTTATTGAACTCTTGTTATGTGGCATGTGTAATCTTATTTAATCCTCAAAAACAAAAACCTGGGAGACAGAATAATGGGTAGACAGAATAATGGCCCCCAAATATGTCCAAGTCCTAATCCCTGAGACCTGTGACTATGTTTCCTTATCTGGCAGAAGGGATTAAGTTAAGGACCTTGAGGTGGGAGATTATTCTGGGTTACCTGGGTGGGCCAACATAATCACGAGGGTCTTTGTAAGAGGGAGGCAGTGAGAATCAAGTTTTGGGTCAGAGCTGGGATGAGACGTGAGGAAGAAAGCAGAGGTCAAAGGGCTGTGAGCCGAGGAATGAGGGTCGGTCTCTAGAAGCTGGAAAAGACAGGAAATGGACGCTGTGCTAGAACCTCAGAGGAACACAGCCCCGAGATACCTTAATTTTAGCCCAGACTGGCTTTGGATGTAAGATATGAAATTTGTGTTGTTTTAAGCCACCAAGTTTGTGGTAATTTGTTAGAACAGCAATAGGGAACTAATACAGTAAATACAGGTATTATCCCCCTTCTACAGTGAAAGAAACCAACACTCAGAGGAGTTAAGCAATTTGCCCAAGGTCACACAGCTAGTTAAGTGGTAGAGTTGGGATTCAAACCTGGGACTTGTTCGACCTGAGGATCTAGAGCTCTTAACCCCTCTGCTGATGCGTTCCTCCTCCCCACCCCCACACTTTCCTGGGTGTCCTTGGTTGGCCATGGTAGAGGGGACAGGACTGCCGAGAGCCGTTCACTGCTGGAGAGCAGCAGCACAGTCTGCTCTTGTGGGACATTGTGCACTCCCACTGGCCCAGCGTCTGCTTCTTTCAGAGCTCACGTGTGCAGGCGATTCTTTCTGCATTGCAAGGAGGGCCCCTGCTGTCCTTTTTTCTGTCCAGGATGTGTTGTCTGAGTCTGGACTCGGTTTTCCTGTGCCTGAGCAGTGGCTGGACCCCTCTGATCCTGGGCTTGTCTCCCATGGTGGCACGTCTCAGGCAGAGTGTGTTAAACTCTCCCTAGTTGCTTGTGCTCCAGGTGTGCTGCTGCCTTCCTCAGCCTCTGTAGCACCTGCCCGTGGCCTCTGGGGACCTTATCACATCCGAAGCCCTCCTGTGCTGGAGATTCGTCACCATTCTTCCCCATTCTTTCCCATTCTTCCCCATTCTTCCCCTGCAGGGTGGGTGACGCTGGTAACAGAATCACCATCTAGGAATTAGTAAGTCCTGGGCTCTGCCATCCAGGTGTATCCAGCATGTGATGGTTTGCGCATCTACCTGGCTGTTAGCATCCTGGCTCGATGGGTCACTGCTCTTGTCTTTGAGCTGATGCTCCTGTCCTCTCTGACAGCAGCCAGGGGGAACCCCGCAAAACCCACATCAGGGCCTGACCCCTCTGCCAGAACCTCCCTGGTGCCCCCACCTTCTGCCGCTCTCCCGTGCTCACTGTCCTGCTGTTCTTTTGTCAGGCTGAAGGTGTGCTCCTGCCTGTGGTTTGTTCGCACTTCCTTCTCCCTGGGCAGCCTTCCTCCAGATGTCCTTGCACCTCAGCCCCTGACTTCCTTTAGCCTCAGCTCAAATGGCCTCGGAAAAGCCGCATTGACACCCAGCGCTGCTCCCAGCCCAGCCCCTCTCTCTCCCCCGCTGGATGGAGTGTGAGCTCGTGAGGGCCGTGCGTTGTCGCTGTGTCCATGGTACCTAGGCCGGGCAGCCTGCAGGAGGTGTGTTACGATGCTCCTCAGGTGTGCCTGTGAATGGACCAATGAGTGACCTTGAATTTGCTGAGTTTCCTTTTCCTCATGGTAAAGGATCTTTGAACCTTAACTCTTGGCTGTTATTGGTGATGAATTGCTGGCATCCCCCTCACCACTGATGGAGTGGCGGCCAGGCCTGGGGTTGGCTGTGAGTTCTGGAGCCAGGTGGTTCTGTTTGAACCTTGGGCTCTCCTGCTGAATGGGCTGGGCGACCTTGGGAAGTTCATTTCTTTGTGCCTTAGTTTTCCCATCTGCATCAACACAGTGGGCATGTTCATAAGCCCCCACCTCCTGGAGTGGTTGGGAGGACCCAATGATTCAATGAAGTAAGCATGTAGAGCAGTGTCAGGTGCAGCCCCTGCGTGGTCACTGTCTTCATCGTCACCATTCTTTTGGGTACCCCTATTCTTTCAAGTCTGTAATGAGAATGTTTGTGTTGAGGGATCCCACCCACCTCCCAGGAATCCCATCATGTCTCTGGCCAGTGGCTGGACTGACCCTGATGGCTCCCAACTGTCATGCATTCTTGGGCTTCTTAGACTCTGGGTGTCAGTGACCCATCTGGTGTCTCCAGCATGAGGGCCAGTCATTCCCTGTGTCCACGTCTGTCCATATGTTGGAAGTTGGAGTGCCTGCTTGCTGCCCAGGTTTATATCCCAAGGATCTGGAGAGGGAAGAGCCATAGCTGTCACTTTTGAGGTGCTTGCTGTCTGATGGGAGAAAGCATGTTGGCAGTGACTCTGGGGAGCGGCTGTTGATATCCTGGCTCTCTGTGGTTAGGGGGTAGGGGTGTGTGCTCAGACCTGCCCACTTAGAACACTGCCCACTTGGTGAATACTTCCTGTTGCCTCTTAGAGACTCTGTCCCTTTCCTTGCAGTTGATGGAATGGAGTTTAACATACACGTCTCTAGCTAGTGGCCAGCTTGCTACTGTCCCACATAAAATCCTGTTCAGCACTTTTTTTTTTTTTTTTTTCCCCTTTTTGTCTTTTTTACTGACCGGTAACGGGATCGCAACCCTCGGTGTCGCGCCCGCACCGGGGACCGGCAACGGGATCGCAACCCTTGGTGTCGCGCCCGCACCGTGCTCAACCAGTGAGCGGAAACCGGTCTCCACATGGGATCCGAACCCTTGGCAGGAGCACTCTCCAGTGCGCCACCGGGCTGGCCCCTGTTCAGCACTTTTGAGTGCTTCACCTTTTCCTCGTTATGTTACCAATAGGTTACATGTAGACAGTAAGCCACCCAAGGTATTAAGCTGTGTTTGTTTTTTTGGCTCCACAAGATTAGATGTAGTTAAAGTAGTTCAGGTTAAAAGCTGATGTTCTTTGTGTCCCTCCCCAGTTTTGGGAAAGGAACCTGCCTTCTTTTGCTTCCCAGGAATGGCCAGCTGTCCTGCTGGCTTTACAGTGTTTGCAGTGGACCAGACTGTCAGCAGGTCCTGGGATGAGCTTACTGTTTGTTATAGTCGCTGGCCCACCAGTGGAATGAGGCATCCTCATCCTTCAGAGGCCCCTGAGCTTCATAACGGGTGCTCTCCTCAAGCCCATATGCCCACACCACTGGGGTGATGAACGGTCGAGACCTTGTGGCTGGACTCATTCTGCAAAGACAGGCATGTGATGTTGCCTGTTGCTGTGCTTTCTTTAACTGAACTCCAGTGGCCCAGTTGCTCCTGTTGGTGAACTAACCAAGTCAACCTTGACCCCTTGGCCAATGTCAGTTTTGAAAACCTGACCTGTAAAATTGGGATCCACGGCTGGGTCAGAAGCAGACAGTTCTGTGGACACTCACATAGACCTTTATGGAATTCTTTGGACCGCAGTAGCTAATATTTGTTGAGCACTTGGAAATGCTGGATTCTGTTCTTAGTACTAACTCATCTATCCCAAACTCTGTTATCCATTGAGATTTCAGGGAATGCACCCGTGTTGCTCCTTGCATGCATGCACTGGACAGTATTTGTAGGGAGTGAACTGCAATGGTTCTACTCTCTTCGGACTGTCAGCATTGCTTCAAGGAAGGAGACATAGGACCAGAGAAGACATAAAGTCTTGGTGGCGTGGGACCCAGGCTCCCAGCCCTTCCCAACTGCACCCTGGAGGGAAGTGGTAAGGGAATAAAATGTCCACAGCAGTGACTATCACTGAATTTAAGTATATACTGGGGTTGAAGAAAAGGAAGAGGTTAGAAACCAACTTGGACATGTTTTTGTGGGGAACAGATGTCTCTCTTGCAGCTCATTTTCCTGTTGATTGCCTGATGCTCTCCAGGCTGCTCAGCTATGATATTTTTAAATCAATGGGCCTTTCCTTTCCTTTGGAACTTTCAGTACAGCTGCAGAAACAATGCATCTGAGCGGATGGACTGCTTTGGGGATTTATGCACGTTCTGCAGGCTGACCTCTGCTTGTTGATGTAGTATGTTGAGCACAACAAAGGAGTCTGTGGGTGTCAGTCTACAAGATTACTATGCCTGTTGTGTAAACATTAGCGAAACATATTTTGGGGGTGGAAAAGTGGTTAATTTGAAAATGGGTGATGAGATTTCACTTGCTTTGCACATGGTGGCTTTCAGATTTGCTGCTTCAGGGTTTCAGGGTGACATGAGCTGTTTGGTTCAGGACATTTGTCCTAGCCCCCTTGCTCAGTGCCTGCTCTGTTCCTGTCCCTGCGCTGCTGCCCGCTCATAGGGTGAGGCTCACAGGCCAGCTGCTCATACTGTGGCCTTCAGGATAGGCTGGGAATGGATGGTAGGTTAGGATGCTGTGTTGTAGGCCTGTGATGAAATTGCCGTGTTCTTCTTGACATTTGAATCCTTTCGCCTCATTTTTGACATTTTCTCAGAATGGATGATACGTCTCTGCTTTTAGCCACCCTAAGTCATTTATTTCTATGTCAGATTTTTTTGAGTATTGTAGTATTTTTCAATATTTTTAGGACATTTAGTATTTGTAATGTAAGAAAAGGTCGTATTTAATAAAGTATAGTTCCCAAGAGGAATATTTTCTGTTTCCGTTTTAAAGATGATTCCAATTCTAGCTGTCTCATGGATAAGTTAGATCACACCAAGTGTGCCTGTAAACAGTCTTGGGGGATCTATCGCCACTAATTACTAACAGAAGGACACCAGAATGTGGCCAACCGCTCCTGGTTGAATCTAGGGGAGCAGGTGGCCACTTACTAGCTCTGTAGCCACTGTTCCAAGTGATCCTCTGCTGAGAGGAGATTCCCTACCGTTGAGAGAAACTTTTATCTTAATTGTTGAAAGTATATGGTGGTGCAGATGCTAAGAACCAGAGAGAAGACCATGATGGGCGCCATCGTGCATCTCCGGAACTGAACATTGACTGAACATTGTACCCTATTTGCTTTCCTCTGTGTGTGTGTGTTTATATTTATGAAAGAAAATGTTACAGATACCGTGGAAGGCCCGTTGCCCCCCTCGCCCTCTCCTCTGCTGTGTTGAAGATGGTTGTGTCTTTCCCATCCACATCTCTTTTATCTGTGACGTGAGAGTGTGTCCTTAGACAGTATATGGTATTCTGTGTGTGTATAAGGTCAGAACCTGCAGTGTTAACACACTGAACGTGTCCTTCTGCAGTTTTAGTAAAAAAACATTATTGCATGTTGCTCTGGTTCTTTCATTTTACCTGCTCTAGAATAGTTCACTTAGAACTTTAGATATTTCATTATTTAAATATTTAAATAATTCTTCTTCTCCTGTGTGTGTGCGCGCGTGCGCGCGCAGTAAAGTTTGTGTGTGGACACACGTGTTAGTGGGAGTTGTAATGTTTGTGTGTGTATTGTGGGGAGGGTGGAGGAGATTGAAATCCTGCTGAGGGGATTCAGCTGTAGCCCCTTGGGTCCTAGCAGGTGTGAGCATCTGATGGGGGCTCTGTGATTGCTCCAGTGCTTGGTGGAGACTTCCCATGTCGTGGTTTTCCTACATGACCTTGAAATCTCTGAATGTAGCAGTCAACTCTACACAGACCTGAACTGCTTCAGGATCCCACATGGGTAACTCTGGGGATGACACCTTTATGGCAACAGTGAGTATTAGGTGACTTGTGCTGTGACCTGGGAGAGGTGCGAAGACTGCAAGCCAAAGTCTGGCTGGTGGCCAGGCTGGGGCTGGCTCTGTGTATCTGGGAGAAAGTTCTACTTCCTGTGGAGGGGAGCGGTGGCTCCTGCGGTCTGGAAGGGACGACTGTCTTGCTGGTGCACTGTTATTAACCCAGCTAAACCACTGACCACGCAAGTACAAGTTACCAAATTTCAGTTCTTTATGAACTTCCACTTGAAAGGGAGTAAAGAGATGACAACATAACATGGGCAGGTGTGTGTTTGTAAGATCTTTCTACAACTCTTAGAATAAATGTGGTGTTGGCTATGACATACTCTGCTGGAGAAAATACATAACCTGAAAGACAACACTTTGTTTTTAGGTTCAACTGAGACTTTTTATTGTAATCATGGCTTAATGAGGGTTCTAACAGAAGATTAAAATAGAATAATTTAGGAGGTTATCACACACTATTGGTAGAAATTCTACGTTGCCCAATCCAGCTGGAAGACCACGTGATGACAACATGTGACTAAAGCCTTAAAGATGTTCGCACATTCAGCCTGGAAATTCCACACAGAGAAAGGTATTAAGGGAAAATAGAATATTAGCAGAGATATTTGTAAAAAGAACACACAGGTATTTGTCGCTGCATTTTATAAGAGTGAAAAAGTGGGAAGCAGTAAATATCCATGTTTGGCTGTGTAGTGAGCAGCGGGCACACTCTCCCTTGTAAGTTGATGGTGGGGGGATTGCTGTGGCATGGTGCCTGGCACGTGGCAAGGGTGTGACACAGGTTAATGCTAACATTTTGTGAAAATGTGCACATGTGTAGAAATCTGCAAAGACATTCACCAGGGCGTTTGTGGTAGCGATGGTGGATTTTCTGGGTGCTTTTATCCTTTAAAGTTTTCTCTCAAATGTGTATTCCTCTTTTCCTACACGCACATGTATTACTTATATAAATAAAGTTATTTAAAAAGAAGTAACCTCAGTGATATTAAAAATCTATTTTCTGAGGGGCAAAAGTATAGTTCAAGTAAAAAGTACCAGTGCAGAGGTCAGCAAACATATTCTAGAAAGGGCCAGATGGGTGAGTATTTTGGGCTTTGCGGACGTTACAGCCTCAGTAACAATTTCTCAACTGTGTTGTGAGAAATTCATAAGCAGGCGTGGATGTGTTTCTTTCTTTCTTTCTTTCTTTTTTTTTTTAAAAAGATGACCGGTAAGGGGATCTTAACCCTTGACTTGGTGTTGTCAGCACCACGCTCAGCCAGTGAGCGAACCGGCCATCCCTATATGGGATCCGAACCTGGAGCCTTGGTGCTATCAGCACCGCACTCTCCCGAGTGAGCCATGGGCCAGCCCTTTTTTGTGTGTGTGTGTGTGGATGTGTTTCAATAAAGCTTTATTTGCAGAGACATCTGGTGGTCTGGATTTGGCCCTTAGGCCGTAGTTTGACCTCTGTTCTAATAGGTCCCATTGTGGACTTTCCTATTTGAAGCCTAGTAGTACTGGGTCAGATCACCATGTAGGTATATTGGGTTTATCTTCATTGTTTCCATAAAGTAAATCCCAAACCAAAAGGTCTTAAGTTGGAAGGTAAGAAAAAATTTGGTTTTTGTTATATAATTTGACACTGGAATCTTTTTAAGAAAAAAATTCATTGTGTTTTGTAAGGGGGAGTGACGTCATCCTCAGACTGGCCTGGGGCTGTTTTGAGTTCTTAATGTTGGATGCGCTGATCTCTGTAGCCTCAGATTGAGGTCATCTTGGTACTAAAGATGCTGTTGGATATTATTTTGTGGTGTGAATGCAAGCAGCAGCACCACTGATTTTGTGGTCTGTGCACCCCACATTTCTTAGGATAGTCACAGTAAAGTGCTATGTCCCCAACTGAGCTTTTAGTCTTCTGTTGCAATATTCCCATTCAAGAGGACTCAATATTGGGGCTCATGTTTATTGCTGAGAAAGGAATGTGGGTTGTTTTGGTGATTTTTCTCCGCGTTTTTACTGTTGTTTTTGAGTTCTAGCCAAAGGGAGATGGGGACAAGGTCAGAACTAGAAAAATAGGTCGTGGAATCTTCTCAACTGGAGGGAGGAAGAGGTTCACTGGGAGCACGAGCTTAGGAAAGGAAATGACGTGTTTGGTGGAAAGGAAGGGAGGAGACAGGCTGAGCATGTACAGTGTCCTTGACTGGCTCAGAGAAGAGAGTCCAAGCTCCCTACTCATTCACCGGGCTCCCTACTCATTCACCGGGCAAGAAGGGTCTTGTGTGGGCAGAGGGGAGCATGAGACCCTAAGCAAGTCAGAGGCATCGACTGCCCTGGGGTGGCTCAGTGGCGAGCAGATGGGGGAGCAGCACCAGCCCCCAGTGCACATGCACCAGGTGCTGATGCAGTATTAAGGATGAGGAAGAGGCGAGAGCCCTTCACCTGCCTGCGGTGGAGCTGCTGTTGGAGCAGACACTGAGCCTAACCACCTTGTGCCTGGTGCCCCACAGAGGAGCACTGGAGGTATTCGGGGCCACCGAGCAGGGAACCCCAGCACGGCTGGGGAAGGCGCAAGCTGAAGGAGAAGCTCTTCGGATTTCTGGGAATGGGGTTGGAGAAGGAAAGAGAACGAGCAGGTGGAAGTGCCCAGTGGCCTGGAAGAGCATGGAGGCAGGGTTGGGTGGGGCCCCTGGAAGCTCTGGAAAGGTGGGGGAGTCCTTGTCTACCTCTCAGGAGAGATGCGACATGATTGGACTTGCAGGGAAGTGAGGAGGAGGGTGTGTGGTTGGGATGCTGTGGCCATAGCCACATGCTCTGCTGTAGACCAGGAGGAGGAGGACAAACAGGACAGAGACGCGCAGATCAGCAGCAGACGACCAAGTGTCCAGCATGGGACCGCATGGTGATTTTTAAGAGTAAGAAATCACTGCTGATAATCTGACATGAACAGACGTCATGGAAGGCAGGCAATGACTGTTACTTGGTGAATTTTTATGACATCTTATTGATCAAAAGTGTCATCTTCAGAATATCTCATTGCATTTAATTTTTTTCCAGCAGGATAGTAATGTGTGAACATAAAACTTCAAAATATAGAACTGTAGAAAGATTTTGCACTACACAAAGCACATTTTGAAAGAAAATGTATTGCTTGAAAACCTGGAGTCACCATTGTTAATATTTTGTTAACAATAACATTAACATTGTTAATATTTTGGAGGAATTCCTCCTAAACGTTTTTCTGTACATTATTTTTTTAAGATGTTTGAGATGGGGTTTGTAACCTTGTGGCATATGCATTTTTCCATGTCGTGTATAGTAAAGCCATGTTATTCATAAACTGTATCTGATAAAGAAATAGGGGATCGGCTGGATGATTTAGGCTTCAGTTTTTACGGTAGGTAATTGTGCGTGTTCACTGTTGTCGTGAGCCATACCTCTAACCAGGCTGAGGTGTGGGCACTTTCGTCCTTCATCGGAACATGACCACCTTTCCTGGCTGCCGCCATGGCAACGCTCGGCCTCTCCTCATTCCTTCTCATTATTTGCTCAGAGGCCTGTGTGCTGGCCCAGCCCTTGCAGGTCTGCATAATGTATGAGCCCTGAGTGACAGCCAGCCACAGCCCCTTCAAAACAAAGAACGCCGCTGCGAGATGGGCAGATTGCGGGAACATATTGTGAACACACTCCCCAGTAACTGCGAATCGTGTCGTAAAATGCGTCTTTGGCCTGTCAAAAATATTTTGACAGGGCCCATAGTCTAGCTCCTTCATATGCAAATGTACTGGTAATGCCCGGATACTGGGGTGACTCAAGGAAAATCCCCAGGAGGGGAGGCTGACATCAGGGTTCATTACTCCTGCAAATAAACACGTTGAAAACGCTCCGAGTGTTTTCCCTCCAGTGGGTAAACAGCAAATTTGATGATGCTCATGCTGTCAGACTGTGTCGCCTGAAGTCTCTGCAAGGTTGCTTTAGGAGAGATAACTGAAAAATATGTGCATTGATCATGGCATAAGGAACAGCAGTGGATTGGCCAGGCTGTGAAATAGCCAAGGAGAGGCCAGGTGGTGGGGCAGCCAGAGAGGAAGGCTGTCCTGGTGGCCAGGCACTGTTGATAGAGAGGGAGCCTATGCTCGAGGACCATCCCGTGTGGTCCTGGTCATGCCTGCTTTGGGTGGACTTCATGCCAGGGTGGGCTTCTTGGGGACTCTCTCTAGAGGGCCTGTCTTCCGCATGGCTTTCTCCCCATTTCTGATCCTTCCCAAGGGGGCAGCAATCCTTGGCTCATCAGAAGCCCTCTGGAGCTGGCCTCCCTGGGCTAGACTTCTGTGTGAGCCTGGGAAAGTCACTTAACCTCTCTGTGCTTTGGTGTCCTCAGCTGGAAAAGGGGGATAGTAATATCTGCTTCACACGGTTGTAGTGAAAATTCAATACGTTGATACAGGTACAGGAAAAATCCATACAACACTGGTGGCAGTGGCGATGCTAGTTAAATTCCGGCCGTTGTTATTGCCGTTCCTCAGCTGGGTCACCCAGAGTGAAGACCATCACACAGTCCCTCTTGCTGTCAGGTGTGGCCACTCCCATGAGATGCAGCTGGAGGTGTTTTGTGGCAGTTTCTGGAAGACCTCATTAAAAGAGAGTGCTGGGTCCCTTTACCCCTTCCTCCCTGCTTTTCCATCTGTTACCTGCGTGCATATTTGATGGCTGGCCACAGTCTCAGACTGCGACAGTGAGGCCACATTACAAGTAGAAGGGGTCTGGGTTTATGGAGTCGTTAGCCTCTTGGAATAGCCCACCTGGAGATTTTACTACTGTCGGAGAAGAATACCTTTCTGTGTTGTTTAAGCCACTGTTATTTGAGGTTTTTGTCATATGTCCAAAGGATTCTAATTCATACACAAGGTGAGAATGTGTTATTTGCAAGACCTGAGTGCTTAATGTCTTAAAGGGAAGCAAGCTGGCTTCCTGTTTTTAAATTTTGGTTTTTGTTTGTTTGGTTTTGGTATGGGGATCTGAATCCTTGACCTTGGTGTTAGATAAACTGGCTTTCTGACTTCAGCTCTCAGCATCTGAGCAGTGTTCCCAGGAACCTGCATGGCCGGCCACCCCCAAGAGCTGCAGAAGTTGGTTTCTAAGTTTCAGAGCCACTAACCATGCTCTGGGCACCCCAGAATTGTCAGGGCAGAGTCTCTGGGGGATTGGTAGCCCCCAGCCTCAGCTCTGCCTATGCTTTCCTCTGGGGACAGTTTCAGTGGTCAGCCTTGCATACTTTGTGGGCTTTCGTGAGCTAGCAAGTCTGAAATACACCTGGGGTCATCTAATAACCAGATATGTGCTGATGGCCAAGTTTCATAGGCTTGTTTCTGAGTTGAAATCGGGTGGGAACTATACAAGTTGTGGCTGCAGGGGGAGAACATGAGTTTTTCAGGTACCCCCTGGCTTCTCTCTGGGGATCATGACTCTGTTGTCTCTCATGCTGTTTAGGTGGTCGTGCAAAACAGCAGCGGCTGATTTAATCAAGCAACTTGATAGCAGGCCCTGGCATGTTCATCTGCCCGGTGTTCCTTGGTTGCACCTGGTGGTGTGTTGATGTGTAGTTTATAAAACGTGCTGTTGCTTCGATTTTCCTGTTTAGATTTACTTAATTGTTTTAGAAGAAGGTACAGGGGCTTTGCTGCTGGAAGAAGGGAGATGGCCACCTTGGAAGGCCAGGTTGGCCCCAACTTCGCAGGGAAGGGGATCTCTGCTTCCTTAAAAATCAGAAGCTCCATGTGCAGCCTCGTCAACCCTCACTCTGAGCGAGCTTGGTAGGCTTTTGAGTTCTGCTGTGCTTGAGCCCCTCCCATCAGAGCCTCAGCTGCTGCCCTGACTTTCTAAAGCCTTGGGTAGGGGGCGGTGGAAAGCTGCAGCTCTGGCTTAGGACAAGATGGGGAGCTTTTAGCTTGATTTTCCCACGGTCATTCATGTCTGTCCCCTGAATTTCTTCTTTGAGTCCTGATAATCATTTATTGTATGTATTCCAGAATACAGGCTTGAGTTTGAATTGGTAGGTTGCTAGATGAAAGCTGTGCTTTTGAGACCTCTGTGTGTAAACAATCTGACTGTTTATCTGTGTGTGTTTACATTTCATCTCACATCTTCAGGAGCCTTAAACACAGCCACCATCAACAACATCATTGTAACCATTATATACCCTGTGTGTGGTACTGTTTAACAGTAGAGAGCCTAGATTCTGGAAGGTTTTGTAGGGCATCCCTGGGATGGGATTCCTTCCCACCACAAGCAGCTCTTTTACAACTTCTGGGAGCTAGAGCCTAGAAACTGTCATTCAGAAAACAACTTCTGTGTCAAAATTGAGTCTCTCAGGCTGTGAATTAAACCCCTAATCAATTCAGCCACCTTCTGCCCTGGACAAGTTGTATCCAAGACACTTGGAATTGTCAGAGAAAGGCCTGGCCCTCCCGAGGATTTGGAGTCACCTTTCAGTGTTCCATTTTAGAGTTAGGTTTGCATCCCATATTTTTATGGCTTTTCCCTCATCGGATTTCTGTGGGTTCCTGCTTTAGTTGTCTAGTTCAAAACTAAGAATACTAGGGGTTTTTAAAAAATTTTTTGGTCAAAATAAAAAATCATCTTTTCAAAGTGTCAGAGTTTAATTCTCAGAGAGAATTGTGTTTACGTACCGGGAAGGAGGCTTTGTTTGGTTCAAAAACATGTTTTGATGTGTTTCCGGTGCTCAGTATATGTTGGATGCATGAGGGGATGAAGCAGACCGTCCTTTCTGTGCCCTACCTCCTCACCCCAAACCTCACGCCATTGCAGACCGTGACCAGTTCTGTGTTGTCCCAGTTATGTGGAATTTTCTGTGGCACTTTCTCAAATTCAGGGTTGGTTTCCTCTCTGAAGCGTGAACGTTTCTTCTCCAATGGGGAATCTTGCAAATCTTCTGTCCCAGGATGTGGTGGTCAAGAGGTGCCTTGGTAAAAGCAGAAAGGGTGACTGGACTTGGGGACAGGTGTTGTATTAGTCTGTTTTCTGTTGTCCTGTGTCTGAATGGTGACCCTTGCCCTGCTGTGTGCAGTAACTCCCTCTGAGCCTCCTCTTTGTTGTCTGTAAATGGGAGGAAGAATGCCTACCCAAGATAACTTGAGGAAGGAAGTTATACACATCCATGAACTAGCTGTGCACACTGTCGATCTCCTTATAAATGCAAGGCATTTCTTCCTTTTTTTTTTTTTTTGCCTCCTAGGATCGACTTTCATCTTGCTTGGTAATAGGCCACCTGGGAAAACAAGTTGCTCTGAAAATTTGTTTTAGGTATGTAAAATGGATTTATTCTTTCATCCACCATTTAAAAACTCATTCAATGTGCTTTGAAAACCATGAATTAAGCCTCTGAAAAACAATAAGAAAGAATTCACTTTGGCTTTATTTTGGAAAGAATCTACTAGATCAATGACTTTTCTAGGTTAAATATCAAAATTATCCATGAGGCTTTTTCCAAAGCTCTCCCTCTCTTTCAACCAAAGCCAAGCCATAGGGAGCTACTACTGCCGAGAAGCATAGTTGTGTGAGGTGGGGAAGTTTGAAGGATATTGGTTTGGGAGGTTTACCAATAGGTTGTTCTGAGTAGGACAGACATTTTCCTGTTAGTGCTTTAAACGTCTTATCTAAAGAAGAAAGTTGGCCCTGAAATTTTCGTCCACCTCAGTTCTGTTTTCTTTTCTTTCCTTCAGCAACCCCATTGTCTTGTTTGCTTGGTGCATCTTTCCACGAATTTATCTGGCCATATTCAGATGGAGAGGGGAGTGTCCCCAACACTGTGATTTTCGGGCTGACCGTACTAAAACATGAACAGATCCCCTCACTGAGTTTTTGTGGGATTATTGGACTCAAGTCCTACCGAGGGGAAAGCTCTTGGGTTGTGGAAATGGTCATGACTGTAGAAAAGGAAGTTGATGTTCAGTTGCAAGTCCTTTAGATAAATGTTGGGGTTGGAAGAAGGCTCATCCAGAAGCTAAGACACACTGTGAAGCCTTTCCCTTATGGAGCCCGTTAGTGCCCGCTCCTGACACCTGTCACCTCTGGGACCCTCTGTGTTGGCTTCTAGTGACATCATGCCAGACCAACTTTTCCAAGGACTCCACTGGCTCAGAGGTGAGCCAGCCCGACTGAATCCTTGTATCACTAATTGTTGTGGGCTGAATTGTATCCCCCCCCAAATCCACATGTTGAAGTCCTAGCTCCTTATACCCTGGAATGTGATCTTGGAATGTAATTCTCAGAGTGGAAATGGGGTCATTGCTGATGTCATTAGTTAAGTTGAGGTCTGTTTTAGTCTGTTTATGTTTCTTATAACAAAGTACATGGAAATGGGTGATTTATAAAGAAAAACAACATTTATTGCTTACAGTTTCTGAGGTTGGGAAGTCCAAAGTCCATCTGATGGTGGTGACAGTGACCCAGGAGTCTCACATTGCAAGATGGTGGAAGCAGAGAGAGAGAGAGACAGACTCTCCTCTTCTTTTAAAGCCCTCAGAACCATGCCCCTGACCACCATTTTTTTTTGTTGTTGTCTTTTTTTCGTGACCGGCAAGGGGTTCGCAACCCTTGGTATGGTGTCGCCCGCACCGCACTCAGCCAGTGAGCGCACCGGCCAGTCCTGTATAGGATCCGATCCCGCAGCGGGAGTGTCGCTGCGCTCCCAGCGCTGCACTCTCCCGAGTGCGCCATGGGGCCGGCCCCTGACCACCATTTTTAATCCTTTCACTAGGGCACAGTCCTACAATCTAATCACCTCTTCAATTACCATAATAGAATTTCCCACCCTCTTAACAATCACAGTGGGGGCTAAGTTTCTAATACATATAACTTAGGGGACACAATTCAAGCTTCAGTGAGTTTTGGGGGGACATTATTCAATCCACTACAAGGTCATGCTGGTGGAGGGTGGGCCCCTAATCCAATATGATTGGTATCCTTACAAAAAGGATAAGTTTGGACTCAGACACACACGGGAGAAGCCATGTGAAGCTGAAGCAGGGATTGGGTGATGCTTCTATAAATCAAGGCATGCCAAGGAGTGCCAGCACACCCCAGAAGCTAGGATAAAGGCCCGGGACATAGTCTCCTTCACAGTCTCAGAAGGAACCAACTCTGCTGACACCTTGATTTCAAATTTCTGGCCTCCAGAATTGCAACATGATATACTTCTGTTTTTTAAGCCCTCCGGTTGTGGCACTTTGTTATAGCATCCCTGCGAAACTAAAATTCCACCCAACTCCTTGTATGTGGCAATTGCTCTTGATCTCAGTTTCTTTATCTGTAAAATGAGGACAAGACCCGCCTTACAGGGTGGTTGTGACCGTTTACCCAGTACCTCCTGAGAGCTCAAAACATAACTACTACTTTTAGGAATAAAGCCAAGGTGGAAAGTTCTGGGCCAGCGGGCAGTATGTCTCAGACCTTTCCAAATGGGAAGAGGAAGTATCATATTATAGAGGAAGAATGAGTGTTGGATCAGTCAGGTTTCTCCAGGGAATCAGAACCAGCAGGATATATGTAGGAATACAAGAGGAGATTCGTTACGGGAACTGGTTTATGTAAGTATGTAGGCCAAGAATCTCACTGTCTACCTTCTGCAAATTGGAGAACTAGGAAACCCGGTGCTGTAATTGAGTCTGAGTTCTAAGGCCTGAGATCCAGAAACTGTGATGTCCGAGGGCAGTAGAAGGTGGATGTCCCAGTTCAGAGGGAGAGAATTTCTCCTTCTTCTGCCTTTTTGTTCTATCCCAGCCCCAGTGGATTGGATGATGCTCACCCACATTGGTCAGGCTGGGTCTTCTTTGCTCAATCTACTGATTCTTCTGGAAACACCCTTACCAGCACACCCAGAAATAATGCTTCACTGGCTATCCCAGTATCCCTTAGCCCAGTCAAGTTGACACAAAAAATTAACCATCACAGGTGTGGATAAGCAGTCAGGACATCAGGATTCCAGGTGGTCTGTCACATATAAGCTATATGGCCTGGGTAAGTTCTCCTATCTCCATGGGCCACAGTGTCGTTGGCTGAAAAATAGGAAGTTAGACGAAGTGATCATACAGCCCCGAGAGATGTTATGACTGTGAGAAGTGAGTGTGGTACCATCACTGCTGCAGCTCTTGGAATGGCAGTCCCCTGGAGGCACCATGCCTCGGTCTTGCCCCATGCACTGCACGTAGTAGGTGTTCCATAAACATCTGAAACAGTGAGGAAAGTTGGAGTGTGCTCCAAGAAAAAGTTGTAAATAGAGACTAGTTAAAAACAAACATTAAAATGATGGGGGGAAATGTTAATGAAGTTGAAACAAGTTAAAAAATAGTAGGTTGAATATTATCTCAATTGTGTTAAGAAAAAAACAAAAAAAAACAAAACCCAACACCCACTATGTATATTGCCCAGAAGAAAAGCAGAAAAGAAAGATGCAACAGTATTGATGGTTACTATCAATGAATGGGGGGCATTGCCTGTCACTGACTTTGCTTTCCAGGATTGAGGGAAGAATGACATGGTTCCTGGAGTCAAATGACTGCTCTGGCTTCTCAGTGGAGATCAGGTTGGGACAGCAGAGACTGGGAGAGGAGAGAACAGTCCGGAAGCTGGTATTAATCCAAGAGTGGAGTGGTGTTGGCCTTAGGCAGGGTTTTTCAAAGGATGCTATTGATATTTTGTGCCAGATACTTCTTTGTCCTGGGGGGCTGTCCTGTGCATTATAGGATGTTTAGGAGTGTCCCTGTCCTCTACCCTCTAGATGCCAGTAGCACCCTCTACAGTTGTGATGACCAGAAATGTCTTCAGACAATCCAGATCAGATGTCCCCTGGAGTCACCTGTTGGGAGAAGTGGACAGATTCTTAGAGATTTGAGAGGGAGCTTTTGTAGGACTTGATGGTTGATTGGATTTGGTAGAGGCAAGACTGACGGCTGGGTGTGGGGCTTGGGGAAGTGGACAGATGGTGGTGGCGCTCAGGTGAGGGAGGCACCAGGCTGAGCTCCATGTTGGCCATGCTGTTGTTCAGTGTGACTTCCTAAGGGGCAGCTGAGTGGGTGGTTTGGGAGGCTGGTGGATGAGTGGCTCCCAAGATCAGAGCCGAGCAGGGGGCGTCGTCTGAAGGTTATCTGAAGATGGAGAGCCATCCGTGGGAGAGCAGGAGCTCATCCAGGGCGATTGTGTGGTGTGGGAAGTCAGCCTGCAGAGGTCCAGGGGAATCCCGGTGTTTCTAGGGTGGGCAGAGGAGGAGGAGGCTGAGAAGGGATTTTGTTTCTCTGGCCAGAGCTGTTGCTCAGCAACTGTGGGCCAGTGAGGATGAGGCTCATGAGCAGATGTGGAAACATATCATGGGATGACCTCATGCTGGGTGGTACGTATCCCGTCTTCCACTCCGTCCTCCCCCGGCCTTTACTGGTCAAGCTGTCTGCTGGGTTGCTGGGTTCACAGAGGCGCATTTTTGTTTGCGGAAGGATCACAGGGATTCTCTCTCACTCTTAGAAAGGAGCAGAGCTTGGCTTGCTCCCTCTCACTGTCAAACCAAAACCATCGTGTTGCATCCTCTGTGCCCAGCCATCCGCTTCTGCTTCCCAGAGCTGCGTGTGCCGCTTTAAGAGCAGGTTAAACTGTTCCTGGACTTCCTTTGTGGATTATTTGCAAGGTTCTGAGGGATCCAGGAATTGATAATGTCATCAGGAATAGACAGTTTCCCTTTAGAAAATCAGCACCTTTATGGTTGGGATGTGTTCATTATGGGGTTCAGAGATCCACTGTTCCAAAGCAGTTTGTTTTACTTGATGTGGGGATCTCCACTGGTTTTTGCTTTTCCTTTAGGAGGTGGTTTTCAGCCTCCAAGCCACCCTAATTACATTTCTTTGTTTGCAGGCATCTGACCTCTTCCCTCCAGAGGCACACTAACACACATCAACCGTTAACACTCTCAGCCCTTGTCTGATGGACGGTCGCAGTGTGTCAGGGACTCACCACTGTTTTCCAAGGGATTTCCAGATAGGGAAGGCATCGAGTCCTGCAAGTGTAAGGCACCATCATATTTTGTGCCCTCTGTTTGATTCACACTGGCCCGTCTCCCAACACTGGCTGGTTTACTGTGCAGTTAAACAAGAAAAATGATTGCTAATGGCCACTGTGGCCCCAGGCCAAGAGGGACGGTGTTGTTCCTCCCTTGAAAGTTCAAAGGTCAGGATATGCTGGCCCAACGCAGGCCAGGGGGACTGTGTTCCAGAAAAGGAATGAACTATGCGTTGCCTCCCCAATCTTGAGTCCCCATCTCAGAACTCAGGAAGAAGGAAATCCTAAAACTCCAAAGTACCATTTTCCCCACCGAGAGGCTCAGCTTAATTAGAGACCAGTAAGGAGTTGCATTTCCTGGTTGCTTACAGGCTGTTCTAGTCCATAAACAGCTTAAGTCTGTAATTAAGCTGTCTAATTGGAAATGACTGCAGGAAAAACCGTGAACGGGACAGGCTGGCCTCCTTCTCTTACCCCATTTGTCTGCTCTCTCTTACCTGCCTCCGTTTTTATTCTCTTTTCTTCTCTCAAGAATGTCTTGGGTTGGGGGTTAAATGTCAAGAATAGTGCAGGCAAACCCTTTGAACTTCACTTTGGTAAACCTGCCTCATAGAGTGAGTCTGGGAGGCAGATTCTTTTTCTTTCCACTTGAAGAAGTGTCAGAAGTTTGGGGTTGGGAAAGATTGGAAAGAAAAGTCCCAAAGTCCTGCGTGATGTGTTTAACTTTGCTGGGACTGGCTGTTAAGCAGCTCTGTCTTCCTCCGTGTGTTTTCCTGCCTAATAGCAATGTCTCCAGCGCTGCCTTTATGTAACGACCAGCCTCATGCCTTTGCCTACAATAGTTCTCTTTTCCTCTGGGCGTTTAATTCAGGTTATGATTGGAGGGTATTTCCCATAAATTACCCGAAGCACATGTCCTGCCAACCAGCCAATTACAGAAATGCAGTTGGGCAGACCTACACATTATCTGCAAAAATGCATAATGGGGGTTTTGAACTCTAAAAAAAATTTTCTAATCTTACAGATACAGTTCAGGCAAATAAAAGTAGGCAGAAGTATGTATAGATCCCCAGTACGTGGAATTCTTTTTTAAAAAATATGTCCTGGTTGTGTTTTAGAGAAACTTGTGATTAGAAGAGCAATGCCTCCGCCACTGCATCCCCCCTTTTGGGTAGAATGCCTGCCTCTGCTTTCCCAGGCAGCGATTCGGCAGCACTTTGGTAAATGTCAGAAAGTTGGAGATGCGGAGCTGGTACTTCCCTGCCTGTCTGGGCCTGGGGGCTCCTCCTCTGCCCACACGGCTACGTGGCCCACTCAGAAACCTGCTTTGTCCAAAGACTTCACCTTTTTCTCCCCAATACTTTCAGCAACATTGTCTCTTAAAATTGAAATATGTTTTATTTATTTCACAGTGTTATTGTGATAACACAAAGGCATTCCAAAAAGTCCGTGGAAAGATTCTTATCTTTTGATTCTATTTTTCCATCAACTTTTTGAAGTACCCTTGTATGTTACTATACTATAGGAAGTAACCATTAAAAGAATCATTCCTCATAATCTAATTTCACCAATCTAACAAATTACCTGCATTCATTATTCCATGTCTTCTTCCAACCTCGTTTTTCTCCGCACATAGATATGACCCTAGTACAATGCTTTTTAGAAATTATCATTAGCATTTTCTACATTTCCACTCAGCCTTCATGATTGTTATTTTAATAGTGGAGCAAGATTTTCTCAAACTTTTCCTTTGTTTATGCACATGGGAGGGAGACTCCAGGATGGGGCTCAGCTTTGCAGCAGATTCCCTCAGGAGGACAGAAGGACACAGAGTCACGACAGACCTTAGAAGCCAGCTTTTCCCCCAGGCCTCCTACTACAGAGGAGGAAACCATGGCTCAGGGAGGGCGAATGGCCATAAACATGTGGGTTCTTTGGAAGTTTAAAGGACATTAAAGTTTTCCCCTACATTTTCTTTAAATGTGTTTGTCAAGGAGCAGTGATTGTAGTGGCATGGGGAAGAGGGAAGAAAGTGGAAAACTCTCCTGGTTTGTGATGGAGTTTGGACGTGTTGTCCCCTCCAAAACTCATGTGGAAAGTTGATCCCCAATGTGTCAGTGTTGGAAGCTGATTGAGTCATGGGGGCGGATCCCTCATGAATGGATTAATGCTCTCCCTGGGGGAGGCGGATTAATGAGTGAGTTCTCCTTCTATTAGTTCCTGCGAGAGCTGGTTGTTTATAGGACCCTGACACCTCTCTCTCTCTTGCGTCCTCTCTCCATGTGATCTGCTTGTGCCCACCACTGGCTGCCTGCTGCTTTCTACCATGAGTAGAAGCAGCCTGAGGCCCGTGCCACATGCAGCTATCCTAGAATCGTAAGCCAAATAAACCTCTGTTCTTTATAAATTACCCAGTCTCAGGTATTTCTGTTATAGCAACACAAAATGGACTAATACAGTTTGATATAAAGGAATAAATCTGTTTAGTGTTACCAAGTATGACTCGAAACATCTCCATTGGAAAAGTCATTAGGAATTCACAATATCCATCTTTGTATATCCATCTGAGCATAACCCTGTCTCACTTTCTTTGAATAGGAAGCAAGAAACTGAGCAGCACACTGTCTTTAAGACACAGCTTAGAAAAATATACTTTGTAAAAAAAAAAAAAAAAAAAAAAAACTACTTATCTTTCCCATTATGCTGTCTCTTAATAGGGTCCTGGTATCTGAGCCAGCACATACATTTGGTTCTTCTGTGTCCTCTGATCTTCCTCTGAGAGAAAGCTGATTATCTAATGAAAGGCAGCAGGTGAGAGAGCCCTGTGATGTGCGCTGCCCTTGTTTTGTGCCTCTGCAGTGCAGGAGTCTGGCATGGGCAGAAAGATGGCTCCTTGGCCACAAAGGGGGGCCACCATATTGCAAAGTAACTGTCGCACTCTGGAAACAGGGAGCTGTTTGAGCCACAGGAGTTCAGCCTTGCAGACTTGCAGATGTCAGGGGATTATTTGAGCTGCTTCCGCTACAGGTGGTTGAGAAGTACTGCATGGAATCCTTGGAGGCAAGATGAGAGGATGAGAGAAGAACGTCTGGAGGAACAGTCAGATTTCTTCCTGATTAGGTAATACTGAGGGAGAGGAGGAAGGAGGGAACAGAGCGTTTCTCTTTCCCATTTTGCCGTCATGTGGCATGTTCACGGATGTGTGTGCTTCTGCGCAGACTTCCGTGGAAAGTTCACATTGATGTTTATCACTCGGACATGCTGGTGCTTACACTTAGTTTCCAAGGAGTCTACACTCTGAAACCCCAGAGGAATGCCCCAGTTTATCTGAGGCCTGCTGAGCGTCATTCTGTGCTTTGTAATAAACAGCCCACTTGCAGAATCTTAATCTCTGGGACTGGAGATCCACCATTGTCTCTCCAGTTGGAGGGAATCATTTGAACATCATGTCGAATAAACATGAGGAAAAGCTGAGTCAGACACTCTGGCCACTAGTGGAAGTTGGCTAAAGGGGTGATGGCATCTGAGACTTACCTGTCGTGCAGTGCAGTGGACTGTGGCGATGTGGTTTTGCCAGGTGGTGTCACATCATCAGGACACTGTGATCTGTTGATTGAGGACTCCTATTTTTGATGTATTGGCTTCTACAGATGACCCTTGAAGAACATGAGGGTTAGGGGTACTGACCCCCAGTGCAGTCAGAAATCCACATATAATATTGACACCCTCAAAACTTAACTATTAATAGCCTACTGTTGACCAGAAGCCTTACAGATAACATTAACAGTCAATTAACACATATTTTGTATACATATTATATACTGTATTCTTATACAGTAAGCGAGAGAAAATGAACTTATTAAGAAAATCAGAAGGAAGAAAAAACTGGGAGAGATTGCTTTTTATTGTGATACCCCATTTACTGGAGAGGCACCTGCTCACGCGGAGATGATTGGTGTCACACAGTGTTTTCAGCGGATACTTGGAACACTTGAGCTCACCACAATAACGAGAGGAGGTGGCTACGAAATTGTTGCAGTAGTACTGTATTGCTGCAGCTAATTTTATACAGTGTGATTTAATGCTCATTTTCACGTTTGTTTACATTTCTCTCCACTGCAGACGGCACCGTGTATGGTCTGTAAGTGTGTGCGTAAGTTTCATTAAATTTGAAGTTTTTATAATAGATTTGTGTATGTTTTATGGTAATAAGTGATAAAATAGACCAGTATCTTCATTTATTTTATGTATTCACGACATATCTAACCTTAATTTTTTTTGACATGAATAGCCTACATGGTTTGTGAATTTTTTCAAATTGTTGTGAATCTCCAAAAAATCTTCCAATATATTTGTCGAAAAAAATCCCAGTATAAGTGGACCCACACGGTTCAGAGCTGTGTTGTTCAAGTGTCAACTGTATGGAAATATTTTTGAGTATGTGTCAGCTTTTCTATCTTTCAAGGGTGACTCACGTAGAACGCATTTAAAGGTAATGGGGTGATAGAGTTTGGATGTGTTGTCACTCTCATGTGAAAATCTGATCCCCAACTTGGCGATGTTGGGAGGGGTTTGGGTTGTGGGGGTGGATCCCTCATGAATAGATTAATGCCCTGCGGGGTGAGTAGTGAGCCTGTCTCTCTCTCTCTCTCTCTCTTTCTCTCTCTCTCTCTCTCTCTCTCTCTCTCTCTCTCTCTCTCTCTCTCTCGCTTCCTCTTGCCATGTTAGCTGCTTGTACCTGCCATTCTCTGCTATGAGTAGAAGCAGCCTGAGGCCTGCCCCAGATGCAGCTGCCCCAGAATCATAAACCAAATAAATCTCTTTTCTTTATAAAATACCCATTTTCAGGTATTCTGTTATAAGCAGTAGAAATGGACTAATACACAGGATAACATGATCAATGCATAAGACTCCTAATAAGACCTGTGTCCTGCCATAAAGCAAGCAGAGTGGAATTAAAGTTGGAAAATAATTAACTATCCCTAAAATAAAACATAAAAGATGGGCTCACCTAACTTTTGAAGGTTCAAAAGAAGATGGATTTAGCCAATGTGTTGGGAAGGTTAGGTGACAGAATTCATTAGAAGTAAGATCTCTGGCATTGTATTTATTAGGATACTATTGGTAGTAACACATAAACCCCCAAATCTCAGTGACTTAACCAAATACATGTTTATTGCCCTTTCACATAAGTTCAAAGGAGATGCTTCTGTTTAGTAGGGGCTCCTTCCGTGATTGGGCTCAACCATCCAAGGTCACCGTGACAGGAAAAATAGTCAGGAGGATAGTGCATTGGAGGGATTTGTGAGCCTGGCCTGGAAGGGGCTCACAGCACAGCCACCCACATTCTGTGGGTCAGGACTCAGCCAAATGCCCACCTCCACCTGCAAAGGGAAGTTGGGAAATGTGGTTTACCTGAGTGTCTGGAAAGAGGAAATTAGTGCAGGAGCAGCTAGCTGGTGTCTGCCACGTATTCCTTTTATTGCATCAGTACTTATAGGAAGGTGATTTTTTTTTCCCCCTTTTTGTCTTTTTTACTGACCGGTAACGGGATTGCAACCCTCGGTGTCGCGCCCGTACCGGGGACCGGCAACGGGATCGCAACCCTCGGTGTTGCTCCCGCACCACGCTCAGCCAGTGAGCGGGAACCGGTCTCCACATGGGATCCGAACCCTTGGCGGGAGCGCCGCCGCGCTCCCAAGCGGCGCACTCTCCAGTGCACCACTGGGCCGGCCCTAGGAAGGTGATTTTTAATTGGCTTCAAGAGTGTTTATAAATTTTGAGCGAGGTTCTGGTCTAGAAATTACAGCTTGGGGTAAGGAGTTTAGAATCTAACAATTCTCTGCTCCATTGCTACAGTTTCCCCAAACCAGAAGTGGTGAAACCAGGGCTGTGGAGCTCCTGGATCAACATGAAGAAGGTTGTTGTGTTTGGCAAAAAGAAAAGGATCTGTCATGAGATAATGAGTCTTTATTTAACAATTGTGAATAGAAGCTGTCAAGGTCCCAGATTAATCTATTAAAAGAACTAGAAGTTTTTGCTGTACCGACTTCATTAGCAGATCTTGAAATGCTGGTGACTGAAACGTGCCTGATTCTAAGATTTGCCCGGGGAGTAACTTTATTGACTGAATCCAGAGATCTACTTGCATTGTGGTTGATTGTCTTTCTCATTGTTTCGGAACGTGGGTGTTTCACTTAGCTGGTTCTGCCTAGCTAAATTTTAAGGTGAGGTGCTCTCCTGTGCTTGGGTGTTGCCCTCACCCCCTTTTCTGCTCACTCTCTGACTTCTCCATCTTTCACACCCTGAACAACAGCAATGTGTTCAAGGTGAGTGCTGAAGCTATGGGCAGACAGCCTGCTCAGCCCACCTTTAGGCCTCGGGAGTTGCAGGCTGTGACTTTCCACACGAATCCCTGGCCAGTCTGGAGGGGCCGGGCTCCAAGGTGGCCATGACAAGGACAAGTTCATCCTCATGACAGTGACTGTTGCCCAGTAACATAAAAGGCAGATTTTTGTTTGCTTTTTTAAGGTATCAGTTAGTTGGTCACAACTGCATGCAAATGAATTTTGTAATTACCATCTTGATGACTGATCACAGTCCACCCTGCCATTAAGGTGTTGTTGTAATGATCTGCCGATTGGGAAGAGAACGTTCACGTGCATCATGTGACCTTCTGAGACCAGACAGAGGCCTTTGAACTTGCTCTCCAGAGCTTTCAGTTGAGAAATCACATTTTAGTAGCCTAACAAAGAAACCCTAGCATTAACATTATAGATTTTTAGGTCTGGAATGAACTTTCAGGATGATTCTAGTCTAATCGTCTCATCAGCATTTGATCATGCAGGCTCATGGCTGACCAGCGTGTGGGGACCAGGGGGTCTGGGGACTTCCTCTCCTTGCCCTCACCATAGGCCACCACACAGACACTCACCTCCTCCGTCAATCTAAACCTTTAGAAAGGGAGGTCAGGAGTATTGGGGTGATTGACATTAGCACACGTGACTGCTTATCCTGAGAGCCACCGCCTGCCATTATTCTAAGAAAGCCACACAGGCCAGGCAGCTGTGGGCTAGTATTAAAAAGTCTTTGTTTGACTTTAAGAAACTGCAGCGTGGGAGAGACCAGGGCTGGGGGTGTTGATCTTGTTTATCCACTGCCACATCCATCTCTTTCTCCCTCTCTTCTGGGCATCTTCCAGGTCACCTCTAGCCACCTGGCCCTCTGTCTCCTCTGCCCCTGGGGTGCCTTCTCTTTCCTTTTGTCCACTGGTGCTCAGGATTGCAGGTCATCCCTGCGGCAGGCTCCGCAGTGGGCTGGCTCCGGTCTCGCCTCGCCTCCCGCACCAGCAGAGAAGTACACGGTGAGGGCCCCTGAAGAGTCTGCAGGTTACAGTTTCAAACTTGCTAAAATTCAGGTGCCTTAAGTGAGAGGTTCTGAGGGGTTGAGGTGAGGTTACCCCTCCCTCATCTTCCTTCCCACAGCAAGAAGGTTTTTTGTTCACGTTGCTCTTTCAGCCACAGCTGGAAAAGCACGTCTCCCTCTTCCAGGTAAGATCTTGTGATGGTGACTCAGGTCCCAGGACTTGAAAAGCAGGGCACCCTCCCCTGCACTCCCTGCTAAAGCCACCACGATGGCTCCTCCCGACTAGAGGACACAGGACAGTGCTCATTCTAAGGGTATGACTTTTGTGAGGGTCCCAAGTAAGGGTGGCTAGATGTTTCAGGAAGGCTTATTTACAACCATAGAACATGACTTGCATTGAAATTTCTTGTACTGCTGTGCAGGGGACAGGCAGTGGGGTCCTGGGGAGCGGGTGGGCATAGTCACTGAGCAGGACTCTCCAGGGTGGGAGGACTCTGGGACACTGTGAATGTCAGTCTTTCCTAAACTCAGGAGTGAGTCTACAGAAGAAGTTTATTTTTATATTCCAGTCTAAGTCCGAGTGACATTTTGGGTGCAGTCTTGCCTCTACTTCCAGAGGATTTTAATTTTTCCATTATTGCATCATTGACTCTGTCACACTCTAAAAGCCTCTCACACTTGTACACGCATTTAAAATGTGTTACTTTAATGATCTTTGGAACGATGTACCATTCTTTCAAAGTTTGGGTGGAATGAAAAAGGGGGAAAGGAAATATTTAGTTTTTCACTAAATCAGTCATTTTAAGACAGTTGAGTAAAATGTTTATCTAAAATGTAGCTATTACATCTGAAATGCCAGAAAATAAAACACTGGGCACACTTGCGCAGAGTTGCATAAGAAGCATCTGGAGGCTCATTAATACCCCAGAGGCTCAGACCCCAGAGACTCTGATTCTGTCGTTCTGGGGTGGGGCCTGAGATTCTGCATTTCTAAGACCTCCGCGTTATGCCGATGCTGCTGGTCTGGGGAGCACACGTTGAGGAGCACTAACCTATAGGTTCTGTAATTGTAAAGGTACTAGGTAAGGCAGTGCATCCACTGTCACTAATTTAAAGATATGGGGTGTGCCCGCATGTCCTGGGGTTGATGGAAATGAAATCAATTAGAAATACTTTGACTCCTCCACTGAAGCATGGGCTGGCTTCTCTTATTTTACTGTGGACGTGTGTTACATCAAAGTAGTGGCCTTTTAATGTCTAGTTTGGGTTAATTTATGAGATTTCAGAGGCAACAGAATTCAGTAAATCAAACTGGATGACCATGCCGTGCAATCAGAACTTTTTTTTTTTTAAATACATATTTATGGGGTACAGAGTTGACTATCAGTATTTGTATACAGTATGTAACGACTAAATCAATCAATATTATTAGCTTGTTCATCATTACAAATTGTAATTACTTTTTGTGTCCCTTACCCAGTTACTCCCTATCCTGCCCACTTCCGATTTCCCACCTTTAGTAACTATAGGTCTGTTCTGTCCTTCTGAAAGCTCAACGTTTTATCGTGGTCTAGAAAACTATCTTTTTGATTGCAGGGTGATCTTTAGATGGAAAAGATTAAAATAAGAATTGATTAGACCTGGGGGAGTGAAGAGATTGTGAGGTAGCCCCTTGTTCTGGGAGTTGGGTTTATTCATTCACTTGTTTTTACTTCCATCCATCCATCCGTCTGTCCTTTTGTGCGTCCGTCCGTCATCAACCCATCCATCTTTCTATCCATCCTTCCATCTTTCCTTCCTTCCTTCCTTCCTTCCTTCCTTCCTTCCTTCCTTCCTTCCTTCCTTCCTTCCTTCCTTCCTTCCTTCCTTCCTT
>NW_007726168.1:435039-462918 GCF_000696425.1 Galeopterus variegatus
CCTCCCATCCACCCTCCCTCCCATCCACCCTCCCTCCCTTCTATCCATCCTTCCATTTACACACACGTCCATCTCTCCCTCCACTCTTCCCTTTACCCTCCCATTCATCCATTATATGTTAGTTGAGCATATTCTCTGTTTCAGTTCTAGGCATTGGGGACACAGCAAAGAAGAAGGGACAGAAAACTGCACTCTCATGCCATGGCATGCAGGGCTTGGGGCTCTTGTAATTGAGCTTGCCCTGCACCCTGTTCCTCTGAAGAATCTTTGGCAAATAGGGCACAGGAAACATGAAAGAAGTACCAATTTTCAGAGTAGGAAAAAGTATGATTTTTGCAAACCTGTGAGCTTGGCTTCAAGTAAGCTGAAAGTCTAGAAAGACTTATTAAAGGATTGTTTTGTGGAAGGAGCTAGCGTGTGCTCTAGAAGAACCAGGCCTGGCAGACCAGCCTCTGTGATATGTTGGCACCATTAAGAGAGAGCAAAGATAGAGACATCCTTGTGGGCAGTGGCCACAGGCCAAGAAGCCTGGTGGACAAGATCGGAAATTACTCACTGAGTGATGCCAGACGGGAGGGAGATCTGGTACTGTTGAGAAAACTACACTCCAAATACTACATCAGCAATGTTCTTAACGTTTCGTGTCTGATGTATTCTGATTCCCATTGTGACAAGTTTAAGGGAAATATATTTGCAGTGAATTTTACAGTCAAATGGCTATTCCTGATGTTTAAAGAGCTCATGCAAATAGATTACAAAAACATGAAGATTCCCAAAGGCAAATAGACAAAACCCAATTAATCTGAGATGCCGTTATTAAACAAATAAGCAAAGGTTAAAAATAATGATGATGACGACATAGAAATATCCAGTCCTATGGCTGTGTTGTTGGGATGTGTGGGCTGTAACCAGAGGAAAGTCTGTGTGCTGGTGAGTTTTAGTCCATTTTGTGTTACTATAACAGAGTACCTGAGACTGGGTAATTTATAAAGGAAAAGATGTTGATTTGGCTTATGATTCTGGGACAGCTGCATCTGGCATGAGCCTCAGGCTGCTTCTACTCATGGTGGAAAGTGGCAGCAGCCAGCGGGTACAAGCAGATCACATGGTGAGAGGAAGCAAGACAGAGAGAGAAGGTGCCAGGGTCTTTTTAAGCAAAGAGCTCTTGCGGGAACTAATAGAGCAAGAACTCACTCATTAATCCCCCCTCCCCCAGGGAGAGCATTAATCCATTCATGAGGGATCCGCCCCCATGACTCAATCAGTTTCCAACACTGCCACATTGGAGATCAAATTTCCACATGAGTTTTGGAGGGGACAATACATCCAGACTCCATCATGGTGGGTAGAAGTGGAAGCGGGCAACATTGAACCTCCAAAATAATGATGGTGGGAATGGAAACCATTTACCTTCTCTAAAATGCAGTTTGGAAATGTGAATGCGTAAAATGCTTGCACACTTTAACCCAGGAATTATGCTTCTAGGAATCTAAGCTACAGAGATTTTAACAGTGATTGATGGATTGATTTATATTTATGCCCTGTCTTGTTCCAGAAAGGATATAAAGCAGCCTACAGGGATGGACAGGTATTTAAAGGTGAGAGGCCATCTATGAAAACATGTTCTCTTGATGTAAAGTAGCCTTGCATTACACCAAGTGTCTTCGAGTGTCAAATACTTAGGGTTTAGTGTGTCCCTTTTGTTTTTTGAACTATTAATTTTTTAATGGTTATGTAATTGAGAGAGAATTACAGAATGTTGCTGAACATAGATCATGGTGAAGGGTGGGCGTACTTTCATTTCAGAAGATACCTGGACTGGGCAAGGGACCAGCTGACCAGCTTTCCAGACGGCCTAGGAAGCATCTGGAGTGATCTCCCCAATTGACATGCTATGTTTGATCAGAGGTACAGTGTCCCTCTGCGAGCAGCCCACCTGGCACTGCTGTGGCCCCTGTGACAGGGTCCTGGCTTCCATGACTATCAGGAAACACCACCCCGGCCATCTGGCTACTCTGCGGCCTTCTGCCCAACCAGCCCGGGCCACCGTGTCCCTGGGAACTCCCTGTCTGCTGTACTCTTCCTGTCCCTGGTTGGTTCAGCAGCCTCAGGGAAGCATCTTAAGCAAGTTCCTGGCCACCTGTCTATGGATGACAACATTGATCCGTGTTAAGAGAACAGTGCTCTACAGGGGGCTGGGGGGAGGAGTATCCATATGATGCGGGAGACCCCAAAATGTTGTTTCATACACATCACTGAAACTTCAGGAAAGAGAGCTCAAAGCTAGAGTTGACCAAAAGCATAAAAGGTGTCAGGAGTCCTTCTTTGACCCATCAGCACGTGTGGGGAGGCTGCACAGCACAGGGAAGGAGAGAGCTGGGCTTTGAGTCCCTCATCGGCAGCCACAGGCTCGCTGTCTGGCCTTGGGCAAGTCACTAGACTATCAAAGCCTGTTCCTCCACTATAAGAAGGAAATAATACCTCGCTGCTGTTGAGCAGGTCACCCTCTTGCTTTGCTACGTAAGGAAAAGGTGTGTAGACTCACTGGCTGTCACTCTGGTCTCTTCCACCTGGTTTGTCCCAATTTTGGATGGATTAAGTAGTAAAGGGGAAACTTTCCAAGACGAATTTAAAAATGCTCAGTTTGAGTAAACCACAGAGAAAGATGTAATGATAGGTTTAAAAAATTATTCATATTTTGCTCAGAGCATAAACAAAATTGTTGAAAAGCCAGCCTACATCCAAATTTAAAACTTAATAATAGCCTTTATAGATAATTTTAATACTAGTGATGCCCAGGTTTCTCTTGCAGAATTAAAAGCAATACATGTTAATTTTAGAAAATACAGATAAAGAACCAGAAGAAAAATCTGACCATTACTTAACGGAGATTAAAATCCGTGTCCTTTAAGTTTGTGGGTTGCTTATTTGAATCTGGATTGTAATGAAGTGGTAAAAGGCAGTGGAGAACTTTATTTATAACTGTATATTTAATGTCATGTGGGTGTTTGCTTTTTTTCCCTTGGCCTCTTTGTAGCATGTGAAATCTTTGACAGGAACCCCAATGATTCTTCTATGCTCAAAAATGTGTTCATTGCCATGGTATTTCCTGGACAGCTGGGGTTGCTTAACTGTGTAACTACAATAGCAAGATGAAGGAAACAGATTTTCCAATTGAATATTTTAGTAAGTGGTGGATTGAAAAGGGCACAATATTCCATATCACGTGTGCCACTGATTGAAAGATAACAATAATTTTAACAGGTGCATCGCCGTCCCAACATGGAGACCAAAAGTGAAGAGTGGTTCACAAGTTGAAGGTCATCCTTAGATGTCCGTAGGTAGGTTTAGTGGAGATAAAGTAATCTCAAGATGGTGACACATTGAAAGTGACATGAACTAGATATTAGTAGTCAGTAGTCCCCCTGGCCAGTCCTAAAGTCGACATGCTTCTAATTATACCCACAGGATTTTTAAAAGACCCTTCTTTTCTCATCCCAAATGACAGTGCTTGATGATAATTCCATCTGAAAGGTCTCCATGTTGGGTCTCTACTTTATTTTCATGTAGGCAAATGGTCTGAAAAAAAATTAGAATAAAAACATCCAATATATTAGTTGGTGAGAGCACTGCTTTATAAATCCAAGGTCAAGGGTTCGGATCTCCTTACCGACCAGCCCCCCCCCCCGCCCCCCATCTGAAATATCCTATCAGAATCTCTGGCTTGCTCCTCAAAGCTATGTCTGGACCCAAATTAAACAAGTTGTATGTTTTCAGTCCCCATGTTGTCTTTGTCAGTATGATTTGTATTCATATAGGAAGTCCAGCAAACTTGGAAAGAAAATGAGTTTCTGATTGAATCATATCATTTCAAACAAAGTTCTTTCACAAATAAAGAATATTAATTACTCTATCCACAGTGATCCCACCCCCCTTTTTTCTTTGAGTTGTGTGTTAACAGAAACATTCATACATTTGGTACAAGGTCAGCATAGATTTAAGAGCAGACATAAGCTTTGAAAATTTATTCATGCAGGAATTGAGAACACAGAATTAATTAAGTGTACAGAAGCTGGAAGACAGGCTGCTGCCTCCATTTTTTAATTTAAAACACTTTATTCCATCGGGAGATTACAGTTTGGTACCCTAGTATGTGCGTTCTTTGTGGTGTGTATTAATAAATTGAGTAGGTGAAAAGATAATAGATATAAAGCTGCATAGTGGTGTGTCCTGAATTTGTTTCTAGATAATTTTAATACTAATGATGCCCAGGTTTCTCTTGCAGAATTGCAGAATCGTACCTGGAAAACTCAATCGCCCAGCTGTTAATTGCATTGCAGTCTCCTTTGTCTGTTACTTTTGATCCTTTTTCCTATAATTCACCAGTATTACAGATCACACTCCCAGTTTCCAAAGTGAATGTTGACGGGGACATCGGACCTGTGTTGAGTGCTTTTATCTGATCAGTTAGTAACAATTAAAATGTTTTCCTGGCAGAGCTGCGTGTTGAGTGGGATCTCAAGCAGAGCAGTTGTGTCTCAGAAAAGCAGGCACTTTATGTGTTGCTCTGCAAGTTGCCTTGGAGCAGGATTCCTTATTTTGTGGGGAAGTAATCTATAGTACCATGCATATATGTATTTTTAACATATTTTTTAAAGTATTTATTTTATTCAGTGGAGATTTCCAAGTTCCTTTCTTTTTTAAAGTGTGGCATTGTCTTGGATGCCATGGGGGAATCCTCACTGGAATAAGATCCTGGTTTTTGATCTGGGGATTTGTGGAAAAGGGACGGAGGTGATGGAGGGTCCTGCAAGGCAGTTATTGGAGCTTTGATTTCCAATAAGTAACTAGAAGGGCTGTGCAGACTCTACTAGGAAAGCCAAGAAAATGTCCTGTCCAGGGAAGGCATGTCTTCTCTTTTTCTGCAAGGACAGGCGAGTTGTCCTTTACCCGGGACTGCAAACCCCATCCTGACTAGCCTCAGGGCTGCTGGGACTGATGATTGCTAATGAGGACAAGCAGTAGAGAATATTGCTTTCATCTGTCTTGGTGCTTTATACCACTGTGGACACAAATACTAGCGTTTCAAAAAGACACTTTTTTTTTTGCATGACGGTCATCCTATGGTTGTTTTTAGGACTACCTTAAAAAAAGAAAAAGAACATGAAACAACAGAGTGTCAAGCCCAGGACCTGGATTGACATCAAACTAAGGATGTGGTCCTTTAACATACTAGCTGTAGAGGAAAAGGAGATACATTTCATTCAGGGGGATGTTTGTGCCAGGGGGCTTCAGTCGAAATTGCTGACCACAGTCACACGGATTATGATTTGGTATTTGAGTAAGACATGCATGGTTTTACATGAATCCAGTAACATGTTCTATGGGAAGGTGGAAACGAGAGTGCAGAAAAGCTGACCCCAACCCACACGTTTGCAGTTAATTTTTCTAGTTTCCCTGAGAAAGCGTGACAGTGAGACTGAGCCGTGAAGAGGCTGGACTTCATCCTCAGAGGTGGGAGATCTTGTCTCCCTCAGCCCTGAGTTTTCTCCCACTGTTATTGGTATTCCAGCCTTAGGGCGCTGGGTAGCCAGGAGCTGAGCTGTGTGTTGTGGGGCCGTGTTCATGTTGGTATTTCTTCTTGCTTTTACTGAGAAAAAGGCCTTTGGTGAATCCTGATGTGACTGTTATATACTGAATGCTCCCACTACTTTAAGGATAGTTTTTGTTGTTGTTGTTGTTGTTGTTTGATAACCATGAAGGCAACTACTATGGACTGAGTTCTGTCCTCCCAGAATTCATGTGCTGAAGCCCTAACCCCTCAGAGCCTCAGAATGTGACTGTATTTGGATATAGGGTCTTTAAAGAGGTAATTAAGTTAAAGCGAGGTCATTAGGGTAGGTGTTCATCCGGTATAACTAGTGTCCTTTTAGGAAGAGATTAGGACACAAACACACAGAGGCAAGACGGTGTGAGGACATGGGTGGAAGACAGCCACCTACAAGCCAAGGAGAGAGGCTTCAAAAGACACCAACCCTGCTGACACCTTGATCATGGACTTCTAGCCTTCAGAACTATGCAATTAATGTTTCTGTTGCCTAAGCCACCTAGTCTTAGGAAACCAGTGCAGCAATGGTTTCAGATATGATGATGAATATTAAAATGTTTCTCTTGATGGTCAAGGTTATTAAAACCTTGGTGTCCAATTAAATATTTATGGAAAGTTTTCCTTTGCACTTTATTCCTTTTATGAAGTATGCTGCTTATGCGCACTTTCTTCTATTAGGAGACTGTCTTTCATTAACAGAAATGGTGAGATCTTGCTCTAGAAATAACGCTTCTGCTAATAGTCCCCTTGGAGGGTATGAGTTAACAGACCTGCGAAAGGTCTGGATGTCTTCTGAGCAATAAGCAATTTTTCTAATTCCCAGGCCTTTGTACTGATCTAATTATATCCGGAATGCTTCTGATGGTAAGTATTTATGGCCTTATAAGTGAGTATTTCCGCTTTAGGGACAGGAAGTCTACAATTGAAAGACTTTCCTGCAGCCTTCCAGGGCCATGAAGAGCCTGGGAGGAGGTGTGGTGGGAGGAACCGGGTGAGGGGCGCTGGGGGCGCATGCTGGAAGGGGGGTGGGTGGGCAGTGGACTTGGCATTTGGGCCTTCCATTGGGCTGCTCTGAAGTCCCTGGTGGAGGCAGAAGGCAGCTCATAGCCAGTGAAGAGTAGACGGGGGAGGCAGGGTTCCATCAGCCTTTCCAGGAACTCCGGAAGGAGAGGGGAGAGAGCACTGAGTCTTGAGGGTAAGATTTTGGGGATAATCCTCACCTCTGGGCTGGTGCCTTGTCTTTTGAGATCTAAATGAAACGGGAGCCTGTTTACCGCAGTCTGCCTCGAACTGTCAGGCCCCAGTGAGGGCCCTCTGTTTATGTTTTTGACTTCTTTTCCTTTTCCCTTTTTTACTACCCTTTCTGCCTGATGGCTCACGGAGCTCTTTTACCGTTTGCTTTTCTCTTTCCCTGCCCCCTCATCTTTCCCCTTCTTCCTCCTCCCCCCTCCCTTCGTGCTCTCAGGGCAGAGCAGCATGGGTTACTCCCACTTTCTTTCGCAAAGCCCCTCGTGGCTCTGCACCTCGGCCTACCCTTGCACGTCCACAGGCCCGCTGGGCTCTCCCTACGGGAAGGCTGAGAGGCCGGATCTGCCACGCCCCCCGGGTAGAGTCTGCTTTTCTGTGCATCTGACTGGGCTCCAGTCCAGTTACATCCTTTACTGTGAGATCGGGCACTGTTTTAACTTGTGACTTACTTTCTGTATGTGTAAAATGGGGAAATCATTGTACTTACCTCACTGGGGCATTTTGGGAAGGAAATGGATGAGCCGAATTAACATCTGTGAAGTGCCTCAAGCTGTGCCTGGCTGGGATGTGTCCTCCTTGAGTATTGACTGACCTTGGTTGCATTAGGAAGGGGAACCTTGAGGACCCAGTGAGAAGAGGCCTGGGCTGCAGAGGAAGGGTCTTGGAGAGCTGGCCTCTGGGGGCCTGAGTGAAAGTGCTGGAAGGGGACAGCCTGCCACCTGCTGATAGCCTCAGGGTAAACCTGTCTAGGAGGCGGTAGCCCCATTATACAAATATGAAAGGTCTTGCTGTAAGCCACACAACTTGGCTTTTTGGACCCAGGAGTCTTCATTCAGTTTAAAGTACCTTTTTATATGTTATGTGTAAGGGAACGGGAAAACCGAAAATATGTCCCTTGCACTGCTTACAAGGATGGCCACACATTGGTGTATGTCCTTTTCTTTTACCTTTTTTTTAAGTAATAGACCTTTTTTTTTTTTTTAGCAGTTTCAGGTTTACAGAAAAAATTGGGCACAAAGTACATCCGGTTTACATTACCCAGCCCCGAAACACACATATACCCACACTCACAGCTTCTCCTGTTATTAAGGTCCCACATAAGTGGGCTGCATGTGTTATAGTGTGAACCAATGATACATTATTATTGACTAAAGTTTACATGGGGTTTCCCTCTTTGTGTTTGCTGTACCTTCCTTATTCCAGGGAGACCTTGCCTGGCCAGGCTGGCAGGGTGTGGGCGAGGCAGGACCATGGTGGAGCAGGGGAGGCTCATAATTCATTCCCTTGCATGGGTGCTTAATGACAGCCTGTGAATGCCCCAAAGTTCCAAGGAGTGGGGGGTCTTGGGAGCTTGCTTTCGTGGATAGAAGTGTGTTCCCCTTGCTGTTACTCAGGGAGGCTCTATCAAATATTCAATTTGCTTGGACATAAACACTTAATTCCCTAGAGCAGTCTTCCTCCTTTTGTGCAAGCATTCTGTTGCCCAGTGTTACCTTTTTCATGTCCTGAAATTTCCAATGACAGCTGTTGCTTCTCTGGAAATCCTTTGATGGTCAGGGTTACTGCAGCGGGAGGGGAGCATGGTACTTGCATGCCTGTGCCTGGACCAGCCCTCTTCATGGGCTGCGGCTCAGACTGCAGTGCGCTGCACTGGGTGCCTTCGCAGCTCCTGACAGCCTCCATGAATTTGAGAAATGACAATCCTTTTTGAGGGCTTCTGCAGTGCCAGGTGCTAAAGGCCATTAGATCCTTGCATTAACTCTGGGTGTAGGTCCGATTATTATCATCCTTTTAAATGATTCTAAGTTATTCCAAGTATTCTGTTTCTTAATGGATCTTCCAAGCCCCTGGATCAATAGCGTATATTTCTTCATTTCTCAGTCAAGGTCCAGTGCTCTACAGATAACCCCTTGCGTGCCATCAACCTGTGATCCAGGGATGGCCTGGGACTCTTGGGTGAATCTGTATCCATCTCCTTCTGCATAGTGGATCTGGCACGGGCCCATGCCAGCGGGGTAGGCAGGAAAAGAGACGTCCCACCAGGGATCCTTCCATCAACGGCTTTTATTGAGGCTTTGGACCTCCTCCCATCTGACCAACACCGTATTCCCTAAAACAAAGCAACTCTGGGAAGCGCCCCCATCCCCCAACATGCACAGCAAGCATGTTTTCATGTTTTCCACTGAGGGAGGGATGGAAGGAGGGAGGGACAGGCTTTCTCAGGGGGTGGCCACCCAAGATCAGCTGCAGCTGAGGATTTTTGTGGTCAGGGGAAGAAATGAATCACCCTCTTCTCCATGTCTTTCCCTAACCACTGGAGACTTCATAGATAAACTTGTGGGGTGGTGGTGGGGCACTGTGTGGGTTTGTAGTGTAAACAGGGGCCTCGTGAGGGTTGAGGGCAAGTCAGCTGACCTTGTCATTTGTAACACGACTGAGGCACCGCTGCTTCTTTGCAGAATCAATCTTGAATCAACTACCTGGATTGATAAGGTCAACCATCAAGTGGCGTTTATTAAGCAAAACATTAACGAGGGCTGGGGCTTTACAGATAAAATTGCCATCTACTGGGTGAGGTGGCTATGTAAATAGGAAGTGTCAGGGCAGAGAGATTGATATGGAGGAGAGGAGTGCCCAGGTGTACTCAGGTGTGAGGGGCAGTGGGGCTGAGGTCAGCAGGGAAACACCAAGTTGGGACTCCTGAGCTCAGCCTCCTGTGATGTGTATGATTTAGCTCTATCTTGCTGGTCCCAGCAGGAGACAGGGCTGAGACTGGGTATGGGGTGGTCAGGAACTAGAAAGGAGGTTGGTGTGTTTGAATGAGGAGTCTTGGGGTGCAGCAGACAACATGTTTGTGTTAAGCACTGGAGAAAATGTTTCTCATATGTCATCATATGTGATAGTCATAACTACCCTGTGATTATTGCCTCCTTATTGCAGAGGTGAAAACCGGAAGCAGAGACTCAAGGTCACTTTCCTGAGGTCATGTGGGGTTTGCGTCATCTGGTCTTGGAGCCCAGCCTCTTAGCTGCTCTGCATGGCAGGGGTGGCTGGGGGTTGTCAGTGGCTTGGAATGCCAGTTGGGGACCTGGGCTTTTTATTCTGCAGGTGACAGGGACTCACAGAGAGGTTTGAACAGAATTGTGCCCTACAGCTCTGATTGCAGGGGTGAAGATTTCCCGAGAGTGGGCTGAGTCTGGGAGTGAGGCGGCCAGGACACATTCTCTCTGGGAGGCCAGGTGAAGGGTGAAGAGGGTGGGAAATAAAGAGAGGAAGGAGAGTGGGCTCTTCAGGAAGTTAAAGATACACCGTTGGGGGCTGGCCTGTTAGCGCATTTGGTTAGAGCACAGTGTTACAACACTAAGGTCATGGGTTTGGATCCTTGTACAGGCCAGCGCAAAAACACAGGGGAAAAAAAAAGATATACAGGTGGGAGGAGAGGCTTTTGTTTCTGTTTCTTATTGAATGGGACATAATGAAGTATTTTCATGTGCCCAGGGTTGTCCTACGGAGGGGATGAGGCAGTGGCGGCTGCAGGGAAGGCAGCAGCCTAGAGTCCTTGGGATGGGAAAGGGGGTGACCAAGAATGCAGTGCGGGCCTGCAGGATGCTGCAGCCAGCCCCCTATTGTGCAAGCGACCGCAGTGGGCCATGGTGGTGTGGACTGGATGCTTCCCACACTGGCGAATGTGCAAGGATCTCCCAGAGATGCGTAGCACGGAGGGGGTCATATTCCTGGTGACGCTGCTGATGCTGGTCCATGGGCCATGTGAGGAGCCTGGTCCATTGGGCTGGAGTTTGGATGGACCCTCCTTTGGGGCTAGACCAAGTGGGGTGTTAGAGGTGCCAGCGGCAGATGGGGTAGTGTCTGGATTAGAAGGTAATGTCCCCTGGCCTTTGCTGGACAGAGAAGGAAGAGCCAGGAAGTAGTGGAGTGGAGCTGGAGGATTAGGATGGAAAGGATGCGTGAAAAGGAGCCTCCCAACAGCTGTGGGGGACGTTCTGGAAAGAAAGGACGGCCAGCATGGGAGGGTATGGGCAGAGAATGGGCTGGTGGAGGCCAAGACCAGAGGGCAGCTTTAGTCCTGGGTAAGTCAAGGGCGTGGCTGTGGGAAGAGGCCCAAGGAACTCGGTGAAGGAAAAGGTCACTGGAGTGGAGGAGCTGGGTGGGACCTGGCTGTCACATCCATGCTGACTTTCCTTTTCTCCTCACCTCCTTTGGGGTGGAACAGCTGTGAGCAAGTGGCCAGGAAAAAAGGGATGGGGGGTGGCGGCACATGAATCCCAGCTTCATGTGTCTGCTGATTGCTGAGGCAAGCAGTAATGTCATAGGTTGTGATAGAGCTCGATAGTTTAGGTGTCTTTTCAGACTGCTTCTGATCCCCCGACAGTAGTGGCCAGAGCTGGGGAGACTGGAGTTAACAACTCCTTATCCAGATTTGGAAAGTATTGTCTTGATATGTAACCAACTGGGTTGCCATCTTCAACAGCACTCCTAGGGAAAGAGTGGGATGTTGGCAGGGAGACTCTGTAAGGATTTTGGAGTACTCTAAGTTGTGTGGCTGCTGCAGTTTAGTTTATCATTCCCCCGTGTGGTCTGTCTTCCTTCATGGAAGATTCTGGAGTTGGTGGTGATTTTAATGCATAGCATTCTAGCTCATGCAACTCAGCAGCAGTGGGGGTTGTCTGGGCTTCACACTGAGCCTCTGTGTCCCTCCACACTCTGGCTGCTGCAGGAACACCTCACCCCTGCTGCTGATGACCGACACATGGCAAGCAGATGAGAAGACCGGGTGTTTTATTCCGTGTTACTGTGTCACACGTGATCCTGGGGACCCACTTCTTCTCTTTCCCAAGAGCTCTGATGCAAACTGTAACTACTGAGGGGGGTGGCTGCTGTCCCCAGCTGCCCGTGGTGTGTTTATCCTCCAAGTCTAGGGAACACCCAGCGGTGACATGCGGCTAATAGAGGCAGGGGAGTGATCACGTGTCTTCCTTCTGCCAAGCAATGGCAGAGCAGGGGTTGGGCTTTGAACAGGCATCTTAGAAATTTTGTTTTTGATATGTAGAGAAAAAAATACATCAAATCTTCAAGTCCCCTGGGCACAGATAAAAGATTTTCAGATATCTTTGCAACCATAGCCCAAACATGATGCAGAAGTAATAGCTGCGTAAAAACATGCTCTTCCAGAAGCTGGGCTTTGTAACAGGGCTGATAAAAATTCCCTAGGCATTATTTGTGGCCTTGATTTTGATTTTCATGTAAGTCCTGGATTTTCTAAATCTTTGGGGTCAGTGAATCCAAAGAAAAGCTTGGTAAACATGTAGATGTTGTCAAACATGTTCAGGTCTTCCTCCTCTGGCAATTCATGGTGTTTGTTTCTACTCTAGGATACTATCAGGAAAATCCACATCAGATGCTTCCCTGTATTTTGAGTATGATCGCTGGATGTTGTTATTAGAAGAGTCTCCTCCAGTGAATCCTGTAGAGGAAAACGTTACCAGATAGATAGGCCTGGTCCCATGTGGACTTGAAAACTAGGAAGATTAGGTAATTCGTTGGAATTTTTTGTTTTTCCTACACACAAACTCCAGAGCTGCTCTGCAGCTGTCAGAGGGACAGGCACAAAGCCGTGTGTTACCCTTGATCAGATCCTCTCGAGTCCTCCTCGTCTGAATCTTTAGATCTTCAGAGCAGAGCTGAAGTTGAAGGCTGGCTGGTGGGGGGAGGGTGCTTTGGGGATGTTCTGGCTATGGCCAGTGCCCATAAAGGGGAGCCCCGTGGTTATCATACTAAGTGTTTGCATTCATCTCCACAAAGTGATGGTCGATAGATATGATTTTAATATCTTAAGTCATCTTTGCAGGACATGTAGCAAGGAAAACACCCCAAAATTTCCCCTGTTGGGGAGTTTTAAAACCAATACTTGGTTGGCCTGTTGGCTCAGTTGGTTAGAGCTCAACCTCGTTAACACCAAGGTCAAGGGTTCGAATCCCTGTCCCAGCCAGCCACCAAAAACATAAAAACAGGTGAAAAAACAAAACCAAGACTTGCTTCTCATTGGCCTTTGTGAAGGGATGTGAGCTTTCAGTTTGTCCTAGACACTTCCTGTGGGCTCATTGTACCACGCTGGGTGGCGGAAAGGGACGTGTGCGTGACTTACGTCACCTTAACTTTGACCCAGGTGCAGGAATAACAAGGCAGGAGATGTGACATTAGGCAGCTCCCTCCTCGGTCATTGGCAAGCTGGTCAACATAGCTGAGGTCCTGCCTGGTCTCAGTGTTCTCCTGGAGACCTGGGCAGTGTTGGCCGTTCCTTTCCCCAGCCAGTGTCTCATGGGTCGAAGCCTTCATGTACCTTATTAGGACATACTGTAATTGAAAGTAATGCAACATTGCTTTAGATGTAGAAATTTTTTGACCCTTCTACCATTTTAATCATGTCCATGATATTTGTTCATTTAAAATAATTTTAGGGATGGCCGGTTTGCTCACTTGGTTAGAGCATGGTTATAACACACCGAGGTCGAGTGTTCAAATCCCTGTACTGGCCAGCTGCTGAAAACAAAAATAAACAGATAAATAAAATAAGGGCTGGCCCCGTGGCTCACTCGGGAGAGTGGAGCTAGTAGCTAGTAGCACTGAGGCCACGGGTATGGATCCTATATAGGGATGGCCGGTGCACTCACTGGCTGAGTGTGGTGCAGATAACACCGTGCCGAGGGTTGTGATCCCCTTACCAGTCAGAAAAATAAAATAAATAAATAAATAAATAAAATAATTGAAGTTTTGTCTATCACTGATAAGTGGCCTCATCTATAACTCTTACTGTTCTTTCCATTTGGGAATGATTACAGGAAATTATTGCTTCTCTTTTTATAGACAGACCTTCCGGAGCTTTTCACTAATATATGCAGAGGTGGGAAGGCATGGTTGAGTTAAAAGAATAGCAAAATGAAGAGTTGGAAAACTGTCATTTCATTTCCACTAGAGTGTGTCTTGCCTGTCCCTTAGAGCGGGGGCTTTCTACCAGTGGCAGTTTTGCCCCCCAGGGATATTTGGCAATGTCTGAAGGCATTTTTCATTGTCACAGCTGGACAGGGTGCTACTGGCATCTAGTGGGTAGAGGTCGGGGTGCTGCTGAACATTCTACAATGCACAGGGCAGCCCCACAACAAAGAATCATTCAGCCCAAAATGTCAACAGTGCTGAGGGTAGGACACTCTGCTCTGGATGGAAGCAGATACTACCTCTCTTATTGAAGCCTTCTTTGAGTGTTGCAGCAAGAAGTAATCGTTTTTGCCTTCTTCTTACCTGCCTCTTTCTTACCACATGTAACCCTTTCTTCTGGGTGTTGGTTGTTCGTTATACTTGTTAATCCCTGACCACCGTCTCTTCCCCTGCCACACCTACCATGTCCCTGAACAGAGTGCTCTGGGCCTGCTTCATGCTTCACACTTCCATTTACCTGCTGGACAACAGAAGATGGAAATGCAGGTGGGCCTCTCGCTGAAATATTGAAGTCCACCAACCATCAGGATTAATGTTCCTGCTTCGCCTCACAGATGAAATTCTCTGCAGGTAGTGTGAGAGCCCCCTGCCCTGCTCCACGCAGGTGTGTTTGCCAATTGTCAACATCATGTGTTTATCTGTCATCTAGGAATCTGTAGAAAGTCCTCCCAGAGAAGCTTTTTGTTGGCAATGTACTGAGCTGGACTCAGGGTTCCACTTGTCGGGGAAGGAGGTGGACCCCCCACTCAGTCTCTGCCCTTCCCCACCTGCCAGGGTACCTAGCTGACCACTCCTCCCAGACCCATGGAGGCCTTTGGATGGGAAGTGGACTGAAGAAACCCTTTCTGCTAAGGTCAAACCAAATTTGGTTTTGTGATAAGTAGTCTCTGACCTGTTACCCTCACTTTTCAGTGTGTAAATGTAGTGTGGCCCGAGGGCATGACATTGTGGCGGACAGGTGCTGCCTCCCTGTGTTATAATGTCTGTGTGCGGTGTGTTCATACACATCAGACCTCTGCATCGCTCTCTTGGCAGGGACTGCGGTGGGTGTTGGTCCTTGAGGAAGAACATAGGAAGAGTGCAGGTGCTCAGAGCACCTCCCCTCCCGTGGTCTTTCTTCCTGCTGGGTCACAATGTCTCTTCCTCGACTGGCAGATGAAGGTCAAGTTCTCATCTTTTACAATTCTACTTTTTAAAAAATAATTGAAACACAATTGATCATACATGTCTGTGGAGTACAGAGCTGAATATCAATACCTGTGTACGATATGTGGTGATCAAATCAGGATAATTAGCATATTCATCATTACAAAACATAAGCATTCTTTGTGTCCATTAACCAATTTCTCATCAGCCTCCTCTCTACAGTTCTGCTTATAATTGTCAGCTCATAAAATGAGAAAAAGGGGGAGAAAAGTGGGGTCTCCAGTGAGTTTGACTGGAGCGTCCCAGGCAAGGGGATGCTGCAGAGTTGTCAGCCATAGAAGATGAGCATCACAAGAAATCTTAGATCAGAAACCATCCCAACCTCCATCTGATTTGAATCTGATGACGAAAGGGAAAATATAAAATCGTTACTAAAACATAAATGTCTCTCTTTTTGCTTCTTATACATATCTGTCCGTCAAATGGTTACCAGAAAATAGCCTCTGAAGTGCCCCATGGAGAGTTTCTTTGTTGGCTCCTGGGATGGGTGTGCTGAGGCCAGAGCAGGATCAGTGGTTGGGTGGTTTCTGTTGCCGACAAACATGGCTCTGCTAAGATACTGTAAACGTGATTACTAGCTGTCAGGTTCTGTTATTTGGACAGTCAGCTTGTGTAGCAGATGGCTCCACTGACTGACTACCAGAGGTTTCCTTTAAATAAGGCTTACCAGCTCTAGTAGGGCTTGTGAAATAATATTGTCATGGAGGATGTTTAATGGCTCAGGACAGAGGAGTCATGGGAGAGTGGCCAGAGGATCTCATAACTTGGAACTGGGGGAGCAAAGCCAGCTGCTGAGGGTGGTGACTAGGAGGTGGGTAGGGCCTCCCTTTCCTGGGCCACCTCTGCAGTCTTTCTCTCCCAGGCAGTAGGAGTCTCAGCACCCTGAGGCATGGCCTGGCTGCTGTTTGGTTTTGATGTAGCAGTGAGATCAACTATGTGACTTTTTTTTTTAAAGCCAAAATGGTGATATACTCTAAGGCATGGAAAAATTCAAGAAATGGTGGTCTGGGGGGGATCAGTTTAAAAAATCCACAGGAAAATAATGCCACTTGAACATATGTGGTATTATGATTTATTTTCTTTTTTAAAAAGGCAGGTCTGGCTTTGTGAGAGGGGATTTAGATTGTGGAGTGACAGGTTCTGGAGCATGTGTCTTCTTTGCGTTGGGAGAGCCTATGTCTCCAGGGCTGTGGGGAGAGGCAGTGCTCTGGGACTTGGTTTTTCAACCAGACAGGCCTGACATGGAATCATTATGAAAGGTGTGGAAAATAAGCTCTTCCTTGTGAGGCAGAAAGCGCTGAAAGATAGTGAACACACTGGCTGTGGCTGAAAGAGGTTCCCTGGGAGATTTGGTGTCATCTAAGGTAGATCAAATGGATTCTTCTACTCTGCAGCCTGCATCCTTGTATGGCAAAGCACAAAACCTGGGGTGGATTCTCGACAAGGGTACAGTAGTTGGGAGAAGGGAACAGTCCAGTATTTGAGCCGTAAAGGAAATGCTATTTTATTTATTTTTTACTTTGAACTCTGTGATTGCCTCACATAACAAGCAAGATATATTTACATATCTTAATTACAGACTTTCGTATTAAAGTTTATCTCAATATTTGAAAGTTGCTGTGGTCTCAACTAGTGAGACTGGACACCTGGCTAAGTTAGGAGCCCTGGGTTCTGGTCCCACCAGTGCCCCTAGCAAAAATCTCTTTCTCCACTTTGCTGAGTTTCAGGTTCTCAACTTACAGGCCTAGGTGACCTTTAAATCTATAAGGGCTACTGCTGTAAAATTTTAGACTTTTGCCAATTCTTAGGGTGCTCATTCATTAGACAAAATGCTGGGCACTGTGGCAGTCTCTGGGATTGTCACCAATGCTTTCATCTCCCTTACAGTCTTTTTATGGTAAAATCACTTAGACTTAGTGTTTTTCATGAGTTTGTGAATTCTTTTAGGACAGAGACCCTGCCTTGTCACTGTGTGGTGTTGCAGGAGGTACTCAATATACATTCGATGAATAAATGAACCAGTAGAAAAATGAACAAGTGAAAATTTGCTTGGAGTGCCCTCTGATAATGTCCAGATATCATTTCCATTTGATTAGTGTCAAGTTCAGTAGTATTCACACACTTGCTGTTCTTTGTCAACAAAGTAGAGTGCCGATGCTTACTAAGACAAAAGAAAAGACAGCGCAGCAAAATAATGGGTGATACGGCTGTGTCCCCCAAGTTTCATGTATTAGTAGCTCGACCCCCACTGTGGGGTCGAGGGTGGGAAATCCTATTATGGTAATTGAGGCGATGCCTTGAAGAGTTGATTAGATTCTGAGGACCATGCCTAGTGGATGGATAAAAAATGGTAGCCATGGGCGTGGATCTGAGGGCTTTAAAAGGAGAGCAGCGAGACTCTCTCTGCTCTGCCATTTCTTGCCATGTGAGACCGCTGGGTCACAGTTGCCACCACAAGGACTCTCACCAGATGTGTTCCCTGGACTTTGGACTCCACAGCCTCAGAAACTATAAGCAATAAATTTCATTTTCTTACAAAGTACCCAGTTCCAGGTATTTTGTTATCAGCAACAGAAATGGACTAATACAGCAGGCACAGGCAGTGTGACCCTGAGTCCCCAAATTCCACTCTCATCTATGAGCCATGTAGCCTTGGGGAAAGTGCCCACCCTTTCTGAGCCTCTGCATCCCCCTAACCCGATGGGCTCTAGAAATGTCTTTCTCATGGATGATTCCTGCTTGGCTCTCCTTCCAGAAGGTGGTGGTTCTTGAATCTTATCAAAGAGGGCTTCTTTATTGTAACTCAAAAGGTGAGATGGATCTGTCTGGGGGCCCCACCTTTCAGTGAGGATATACCAGAGGAACCACTTCCAGAGCCCTTGAGTTCAAGGAGCAGGTGCAGTGAGCTTGTGACCCTGTGATGGTGGCAATCATGTGGTGGAGGCTACTGAGGCTGGTCAAATGAGTTTTGAAGTATCTTTTAAGAAAACAAAACGAAACCCCTAGCATTCTTTCTAGTTTTTAAAATTAAATCTGAATATTCAATTTTACTCTGAGGTAAGATGCATATTTCCTAGTCTATAAGCACCTTTAAAAGAGACCTTACCTGATTCATGTTTATGTCACTTTAGTGCCATGAACACAACAGTTACTCCATAACATTTGTTAAAAGATTAAAGAAGGAAAAACTGGCATTTGGCTATGTCTGCCTGCAAACAGTCAACGAACCCCAAAGTACTTTACCTACAAATGGCCTCCAGCAATCTCCAGCATTTCCAGGTCTAGAGAAGGGTTTGATTAGTGGAGAGTGTATTTATTATTTTTTCCTTCTGAAACTCTTAAACAAGCAAACTCTGAAATAATACAGCAATGTTCAGTGCAGCATGAAGAACTGATAAACTGATAACTCTCATATAAATATTGTGCTGCATCAGATAATATCCAGGAGCTAAGCCCATCAGAGCCAAGAGTTAGCAAGTGGTGGAATTGGATGGAAGAAAAATTCAACTGTAAATATTAATGAATATTTAGTACAGAATGCCGGGCACATAGTATTTTAACCAATTTAGTCCTCATAAGAATGCTCACATTTGAGGTGCCGTATCTTCATCCCCATTTTACAGGTGGAAAAACTGAGGTGGCTGGTTAGTGGACAAGCCTGGCTTGGACAGGCAAGTCTTTCTTCCTGTTCTTAACTGCAGTACTTTCTTGCCTATTGTCATGGATAGCAAGTGCTTATCTGTAAGGAACCTTTCCCCACACCTTGGGAAGATACCCTAAAAAAATTATTTTTAGCAGACAAGCGGATGGTTCTTCACTGGGAGGGCTGTGGTGTGAACAGCACCTGCACCTCATCTGGGGGGATCTGTGGTCTTGTGCCTTCTTTGTTTTTTCCTGGAAGCACCCTAGTTCCTATGTGAAGTTGGGGGTGGGGTGGGTAAGAGGTACCAAAGACACCTTGTTATAAAAACGAGTCATTTACTTGAGTGGCATCTTCTTCAATGCTGCGTGTTTAGGAGAGCTGCCCCTTGTTTGTTTTTTGCAGGCCGAGCCCCGGAGCGTGTGTGTTAAGTTCAGGGTGCACGCGGCGCTCCGGTCCGCGCGGCGGCTATCCACCCCGGTGCTCAGCAAGAACGACGCGCTCTCGGACCTGGAGCGCTGGGAGCGCAGCAAGAGCAAGAACCGCACGCTGGACAACAGCGACCTGCAGCGGTTGGAGCGCGCGCGGGCCGCGGCCTCCGAACACCGGCTGCTGCGCTTCTTCAGCGGCATCTTCGCGCGCAGGGACGGAGCGCCCTCCCCGCGGAGCGGCCCCTCGCGGCCGCGTGGCTACTTCAGCAGCCTGCGGCGGGCTCCGGCCGACACGCACTCGTCCAGCGCCGAGAGCATCGACGGGTCCCCGCGCAGAGGTGGGCAGCGCGGCCGGTGGGCCCCGGGGCGGGGAGGGCCGTGGTGGGGACTGGCCCGGCCCCGCAGCGGCCTGCTCAGCAGAGCACGCCAGGGCTTGGTGGCCGCTCGGGAGCCAAGTCACAAGCCCGCAAGTGGCCACGCCGGAGGTGACCTCTCGGACGGCCCGTTTCCTCCCCAATGCTTCAGCAGTCTGCAAGGTCCTGACTGCACCTGCTCCTTGCTGTGTGTGGTGGTGCTTTCCGGGGTTTGTCACCTCAGCCGTGGCGAGCTTGACTGGGGAGGGATCACCCTGCCAAGCGGTGCCTTTCTCCCGCAGGCGCTGGCTGGGCCTTCTCCAGCTGCAGGCCGGGCGCTCGCTGCTGCGTGCCTGCTGGCCGCGATACCTGTCGGGCTGCTCTTGGGAGCCCGGACTTGGCCCTGAGAGCTGCCGCACAGGTGCAGCTGCCTGGCCAGGAGAAGCCAGCCCTCATCTTGGCTTGTTACCCTCTCTCCCCCGCAGTCTGGTCTCCTTGTTGATGGCCTGTGGGTGAGTTCTGTGGTGGGGCCTCAGCTGACTGGGCCACTCTCACCTGTTGAGCTCCTGGTGGGAGACAGTTCACTACACGGTGCCGAGGGCAGGGGCGTGGCCCCTCTCTCTCCACAGCTTCCCTGCCCGGTGGTGTCTTGCTAGGGAAAGCAACTCTGGGACAGGATTCTGTTTCCTGGTAATACATGCTGGCGAACAGGCAGGAAAAACACAGCTCTGCAGCCTGTTCTGAAATCCCAGTTCTCTGTTCTCTTATTGCCTTCAGACAGGGACCTTGCATTGCAGGGAAGGTTCCTGAGGCAGATATGACAATATTCTCCTGCAGTAATCAGTTAATCTTTTGGTAGCATTTGGGGGTCAGCAGCCTCTAGAACATGAAACACAGACCCCATCTCTAAATGGGGTCTGAAAGAAAAGGCTGGGGTGGTGGGAGGGGCCAGATTGTTACACCCTGCTCCTGGGAGAGAGGGGCTGTGTGCCCAGAAGTACTGTAGCCACAGATGACCTCTCGGACGGCCCGTTTCCTCCCCAATGCTTCAGCAGTCTGCAAGGTCCTGACTGCACCTGCTCCTTGCTGTGTGTGGTGGTGCTTTCCGGGGTTTGTCACCTCAGCCGTGGCGAGCTTGACTGGGGAGGGATCACCCTGCCAAGCGGTGCCTTTCTCCCGCAGGCGCTGGCTGGGCCTTCTCCAGCTGCAGGCCGGGCGCTCGCTGCTGCGTGCCTGCTGGCCGCGATACCTGTCGGGCTGCTCTTGGGAGCCCGGACTTGGCCCTGAGAGCTGCCGCACAGGTGCAGCTGCCTGGCCAGGAGAAGCCAGCCCTCATCTTGGCTTGTTACCCTCTCTCCCCCGCAGTCTGGTCTCCTTGTTGATGGCCTGTGGGTGAGTTCTGTGGTGGGGCCTCAGCTGACTGGGCCACTCTCACCTGTTGAGCTCCTGGTGGGAGACAGTTCACTACACGGTGCCGAGGGCAGGGGCGTGGCCCCTCTCTCTCCACAGCTTCCCTGCCCGGTGGTGTCTTGCTAGGGAAAGCAACTCTGGGACAGGATTCTGTTTCCTGGTAATACATGCTGGCGAACAGGCAGGAAAAACACAGCTCTGCAGCCTGTTCTGAAATCCCAGTTCTCTGTTCTCTTATTGCCTTCAGACAGGGACCTTGCATTGCAGGGAAGGTTCCTGAGGCAGATATGACAATATTCTCCTGCAGTAATCAGTTAATCTTTTGGTAGCATTTGGGGGTCAGCAGCCTCTAGAACATGAAACACAGACCCCATCTCTAAATGGGGTCTGAAAGAAAAGGCTGGGGTGGTGGGAGGGGCCAGATTGTTACACCCTGCTCCTGGGAGAGAGGGGCTGTGTGCCCAGAAGTACTGTAGCCACAGACACGTGGTCATGCATTTCACCAAGGAAAAATCGTTAATCCTGTTCCTCATCCTAATTACCAAACTCTGCTGCGATAGAGATAAAGGTGGTTGAAGCCCTGGAGTGGGGGCTTTGATTAGCTGTTTCAGCTGCTGTCTGACCACCCCTGGGGAGAGCATTCTTCCCAAGTGGATGTTACAGGTTAGCTGACTGCCTAGGGTACATATGAAAAGCAACCAGTGCAAAGTAACCATTGCCCTTGCTGAAGCATTTTTAAGGTAAACCAAAGACAAAATGGTCATGTTCTAATATGCTTCTAATGATCTTCAGTAGGTGACAGGGAATGGTTGAAACCAAACAGTTGAATGTGCAGCAGTGAGGATATAAAATATGAGGGTACTTCAAAAGGATCATAGAAAAATAGAATTAAAAGATAATGAGTTTTTCTGTGAACTTTTTGAAGTCCCCTCGTAAAGTTAGGTTATCATACCATACACATCTTTTTTTAATCTGCCTTGGAGCACTTACTTTAGAAGGGCACTGTCTGACTCCAGCCATTATCCATCCCGTCCCTTCCCACATGCTCTTAGAATATTAGAAAACGATATGAGTGATTCTGTTGAAACAGTTGGTTTGCATGAAGTCGCTACCAGCATCGTTTGCGTTCAGAGGAAGTTCAAATCTGAAGGTCTCCCTCTAATAGCAGGCTTGCGTCTTTGTTCTTATGGACTTTCTAGAAAATAGTAATTAGTTGCCTGGGTTTTAGACGAGTTCCCATCACAGAGAGAGAAATGCACAGACGTGATTTAGACTGAATGTTTCATTGTGGTACCTGTTGATGCAAGTTAAAAAGCATTTGGAGTTTGGGTATTTACTCTGGTCAGTCGGATTGATAGAAGATTTGGAATAGTAAAGGTATATAAGTATGTTGGAAATTTTCCCTCTAGGAGAGTGTATGGTAATAATAATAGTAATAATTAAAATAATGGTCACGTTGTCCCTTGTGGCCAGTCCTTCCAGGGTGGAATTGCTTTGGTCTAAGACATAACACTACTAGCATTGTGGGTTATGTAGAGACAAACTGAATTTTAATAAACTAGGTTATAGTGCACATGGTCAGAATTCTAGGCCCTCACTTGATTCTGAAGTTCTAGGTAATCACAATAAAAGCTACTTCTTTAACCTGGATAAAATCATTCCCTTTGGCTAAAATGTCTGAAACGTCAGTGCTCTGAAGATTTTGGTAAGGCCAGTATATGTTATAGGTAAAAGGTGCAGCCCTCAAGGTTTCAGGTCTTCTCATTTTATTATACTTCTCTAGCTTTTTATATATTTGCTTCCTTTGACATAAATTATTCAGAGTTTGGGTGCTATTTAAATGAGGTTTTGAACTTAAGTAAAAGTCTCTACTATAAGGTAATATTCACTGGAGCCAAAGCTCTGTTTCTGTGTAAATGTCCATGGAGTGCAAGTCTACAAAGCCTTGCCCAAACCGTTGGGGCCATTCAGGTTTGCAGGATTCAGAAGTTTTGGATTTTAGGAAGGTAAAATGATTGGTGTTACAGACCACCACCTGTGAGATCGGGCAGCACCCTGTAATCACACACTAATATTTTTCAGCAAAGCCCGAGATACTCACACTCAGTAAGGTAAATAGTGATTAGGAGTAGCCTCATGTCAGTTCAAGTGTGGTTATCATCAAAAGAGTTTGCCAGACATTTATGAATAAAAGTTTTGTTCTCAGACCCTTTTGGGTTGCAGAATTATGGATAAGCTACTGTAGACCTGTAACCTGATAAACAAGAGGAGCACCTCTGACTTTCTCTAAATCTTAGCCATAATGTTTTAAAACTTGGAGTTCTTGACAGTATAAAGGAAATTAGAGGCAATGTCAGCTGGAGCTTGTTTTCCTCCTGTTAGAATCTTTCCATCTTTGTTAAAAACCAGCTATTACATTTTTGAAGTGGCTATGGGAAAGTAGCTTTAAAGGACTAAGTAATTGTTACATTAAACAGTCTATTTGATTTCTTAGAGTTAAGTACTTAGTATTAGACAAGGTATCTCAAGTTAGCATAGGGAAGCAAGCTGGTTAGTCTTATTTTAAAGCACATACAGGCTCCCACTTACATGTGCCTTTGGTTTTCCCATATTCTTTACTCAAGGCATTTAGGATGAAAAGATTGAAACGTACCTTTGTAAGATAATTCTCTTGTACTTTCTAATCCTTGTTGGAGCTCGTCTATTTAGTTTCTTCACTGTTGTTCCCCCTAATGTATAACAGTCGCCTCCCAGACTTCTAGGCCTCTGTAAGGCTCACAATTAAGTGACTGTATTCACATTTCAGAAAGACCGTATGTCAGATCAAGGGCAGTTTTGTGTAATGTGATGCACATGTATCACAGCAGAGTCTGACACAGGTATAACTTAATACAAGAAGAGATCAAATAATAAATGATTGATTATGTTGGTGTCACTTTCCGCCCCATGCTCTGCATCCCAGTGGATGCTGTCCCTAGTAACCTGCTAACACACCTTGGGAAGGAGTCTCCAGGCCAGTGAAGCAAAGACCAGCAGTGCCAGTCCAGAGTTTCGTGTGTCTTCAGGGTGTTCTCTTGCTGTCTGGGAGTATTGATTACTGCAATAAAGTGATTAATTGATAGGATTGACTGAGATTAGCTTTTTAAATTAGTAATTTACAACTGAATTTTGACAGCACATTTTCTGAGTGGCTTTGTTCTTTAATTTCTGATTCCCTTAATTTGTATCATTCAGTTAGTGTAGGGTGATAGACTGCTTTAAAGTTTAAAACAAACCAAAAACAAAAAAACCAAAAAATCAAAAACTTTCAGTGGAGAAAATGAGGAAACAATTAAATGAAATAAAATTACTGAAATAACTCGATACATTTTTTATTTTAAACTTGATCTGTTACTTAAAAGTACACATTTGTAAAGAAACTATGTAACCCAAAGTTTCTCATTTGAAACATTTTGAACTGATTACGTACTCATTCTTTTGTTATTAAAAAAAAATCAATATTTTTTTCCCCTTTTTTTTGTCTTTTTTCGTGTCCGGCAATGGATCGCAACCCTCAGTGTCGCGCCTGTACCGGACCGGGACCGGCAACGGGATCACAACCCTCAGTGTTGCGTCCGCACCTTGCTCAGCCAGTGAGCGGGAACCGGTCTGTATGTGGGATCTGAACCCTCGGCGGGAGCGCCGCCACGCTCCCAAGCGGTGCACTGTAGCAGTGCGCCACCGGGCCGGCCCCCCAAAAATCAATATTTCTAGATAGAGTTCACTTTGCTTTTTACAAATGACTCCAGATAGAAGTTTAGGAAAATCCCCATTATTGTTCTTGTTTTTTATAAGGTCTAGAATTGCTCTTCTGGAGACAGAGCAGCTGCACTTGGGGTACAAGGAAGAGGTGTCCTGAAGGTCAGCTAGGGAAACTTGTAAGCAGCCACAGGGGGCTTGGGCTCTGTCTCGCCATGTTTATTCCTCAAGTGGAATCCAAGTTTCAGTGTAGGTCACCTATAAGCATCTTTATGACAGCCTGGGCTGGAATATCTTGCCACCAAGGGAATATACAGAAGTAGGTCTGCTACATGGGTCTTCCAGTTTTAACATAGGCCCATTGCATCAAACTGTTTTGTTAACGTTACACAGTTAACAAATACCTTTTGTTTGGAAGTATAATATGCGATGATAAAGCACAGCTTTGTTTTTTCCTAGTTGTCTCGTTTTTCTAATTCATTAATAAACATTTATTGAGTTTCCGTGGTGTGTTTTGCCTTTACTGGGCAGCAGGGAGCTAGAACTAACTAAAGCACAGTTCCTTTCTTCAGAGGTCAATAGCCTGTTGGAGTAGACTGAGAGTTTCCGATGAATCACAACTTCACAGGATACTTTAGGGAAGATATGACTGTTTTTCTCTGCGCAGCATTACCTCCATTAGAGCGCTGATCCCAGTGTGTCATAATCTCATTTGCATACCTGCCAGTTCAAACAGTCCCTGAGGGTCAGGAAGTGTGTATTACTCCTCTGTGTACTACAGAGTTAAGGGCACTGTGCTTGGCACATAGACTCTTGCAAATGTTTGTGGAAGGAATTAATAGAGAATTAGGGGGACACAGAAGAAGGGAGCAAATGTCCTCGGGTGGGGTAAGGCATTAATGGAGGTCTCATGAAGGTGTAAATGAGCTGGGTCTTGCAGGATCAGTAGGAGTTTACCACATGGAGAAGAAGATGCTCTCCACCAGTAAGTTGGTTGAGATTTCTACAGTTAACTCCCAAGAATACATTCCTGTTTCCCAGATCTATATGACTAATGCCAACTTTAAGCATGAAAAAGAATGTTACTGTTTCTACAATGTCTACGATGAGATTTAAAAAAAAAATATTAGGTTTTTGTTTCTGATAAGAATTCTCCTTTAGGCTACTGTTAATTTTTTTTGTAATGATTTGAAACAATTAATTTAAAATGATGTCACAATGAGTAAAATAATGAAAAAAATGTTTTATTTTTTGAGGGTAGTCTCTTAATTGAGATAAAGAATGTATAGCTGTGGTGATACCACCAGGTGATTAAGAACAGAATTGGTATTAAGGTCAACAGATTAGAAAAAGAGGAGAGATTATTGTCTTCTCATTATTTTGAGAGAAGTACCATCTGCCCACAGTCGTTTTAGTCTAGGTTTTGTTCAGCCTGCTGTGGTGTTGATCTTTACTTGTTTGTAGGTGACAGCCTTAGAATTCTATTTCTCATTATATATTTCAGGTGATACACGCGTTCACCTTTGTTCTCTTTTTTCCTGTTAATTTACTTAAGGCAAGATGCTCCTATAATTTAAAGAATGTTAATGTGTTTCTGTTCATTTGACTGGTTTTAATTCCAGTATAGGTCGTGGCCCTTTGTTTTCCTATAACAGATCTAAAGACTCAGAAAGTTTACCAAAAAAGTAAATGTACCTGGCGCAGAATACAGGAGCACTGTGTTCACTCATTCAGTACCAGGGCGTACCAGTGAAAGGCTCGTGAAGGGATCAGATTGGCCTCTCTTTATCTAACAAATGCAGATTTTAAGAGGCGAGTTTTGGCCAACAGGAACGAAGGAGAAAACGAGTTGCTTTCCCACGCTGTCCTTTATTGGGAATAGTTAAGAAGTATTGAATCTATTTCTGGTATGATCCTTAGGTCCAAGATTGTGCATAATGTAGTGTGCCAGTTTTTTTGGAGGAGCGCCCCATTTAGACAGGGGACTGCATTTGGAGACCAATGGGATACAAATGCACTGGAGTGGATGAGCGTTTGACACGGGTGTCAAAGGGAATCTTGTGTTCCCTCTTGCCCTCCGTGCCTGTCATTGCAAGGGCTTCTTTGAGCCAGTCTGCTGACTGTCAGACACTTGAGAATTGACTGTAAACAATGCCACCCGCTTTTCTGATGCAGCCCCTGCTCTCTCTACTTCTTACAGCAGATCAGAATTACTCAGATGCCACTTCTGTTGATGGAAGTGGGGGAGGGTGGGTATCTATGCAGTTTCTGCTTTTATGCCCCAGTTAGCTCTTGTGGGGTAGTGGAGGAAGCAAAACCAGTTGGTCAGTGAAAAATACTGGAAACAAGGTTTTGTTCTTTGGGATGCATATTTGTTACTTGCTTTCCTGCAACTTGCAAGCGGTGCAGTTGCTTACAGTGCTAGTGGGCCTGTGCATTGCTAGCTCTTTCTCCTTCGGGGCCATGCAGTCCATCGATAGCTCTCAGATCCTTGGAGATCTCATTCTTACAGTAATATCCGTTCTCAAACTAGAATCCCAATCTCCTGAGAATCCGGTTTCTCTAGGATTTACAAGTACTTGTCTGTTCTGCTTTTCTGATCTGATTCCTGGAAGACTCTGGAAGCCAAGTTCATTTTAGACACTGAGAATTTTTAATTTGGTAGAGAAGGCTGAGGACTTCCTTCCCAGTATTTGGGAAGCAGAAACAGAAAGGATGCAGTTGTTAGCACTGATGAATGAAACTTATAGGGAAAGGGATTTGACTCAGAATTAGGAAGCCATTTCTCACAAGTATTGCTATCCCACTCTGGGTCCCTGTCACTGGAGGCTTCCATGCTCAGGCCCCTCAGGGGATGCTGAGAGGGGTTCTGTGTTTGTTGTTTGGTGGTAGAGTTAGAATTGATGTCTTAAAATCCCATCCTAGTTTTCAAGGGATAGAGTCCTTTCATGATCTATGATTTTGATGATTTTTGTACCTGGTCTTTCTTCTCTCAGGGAGCAGCTTTCTCCCAAACTTAAAGAAAGGAAGACATATTTGTTTGGAATTTCTTTGGACTGTCCTCTCTGCCTGTCCCCCTCCCGGTTCCCGTCTTTGGCTCCTGTTTTATTCTGCTGGCTAATCTGAGACTTGGTAAGAATTCTTCCTGCCAGCCGGAAGATGCTGGGTGGAAATTATCTGCTCCTACCCACAACAGCTGTGTAACCCCCCCCCCCCCCCCCCCCCCCCCCCCCC
>NW_007726168.1:463136-471682 GCF_000696425.1 Galeopterus variegatus
ACCCCCCCCCCCCCCCCCCGGGAGTGCTGCCCGGGCTTCTGTTCCACCACACAGCCCCTCATGGCATTGATGCCATTTGTCCTTTTGGCATCCAGGTGGTGGGTAATGCTTGAGCATGTCTTAATCTGATTCTCTTCCAGCCTCCATTCTTTCCTTGTTACTTTTTTTTTTAGCACCTTGACTCAAACTGATTTCCGGTGTGTGAGTAATAGGGCAATTGTGGCAGGAAAGGGAGAAAGTTCTTCTGTCGTGGAGCACTTTTCAGTTGCCACCTGGAGAAAGCATAGCTTCTTGAGTCAAAGTGGGTTTAGTCTTGGCTGCAACACTTAGGTTAGCAAGGCATCCCCGACAAAGTCATTTAACTGCCCTGAGCCTTGCCTGCCTCACGCATTCAAATAAGGAGTTTCAGTACCCACCGCAGCTGATTTTCAATAAGGCACAGAAATGGATGCAAAAGAAAGCTCCATACTGTGTAGCTCAGCATCACGGCTTTGTTTTATTTTATTTACCTATAATATGTTTTGCAGAAGAACTGAAGATAGAAGCATCTGCTGTGTGGATATGCTTGCCCAGGTGGATTTCTTATATCCTGAAGCTACAAATATAAGTTAACCTTGTATTTTGTTTTTACTAGTTTGCCCTGTATTTTCTCATGACCTCCAGTTTAACTATTACTTTTTATTTTGTGGGGTGGCCAGCCAGTGTGAGGATCCAAACCTTTGACCTTGGTGTTACCAGCACTGAGCTCTAACCAAGGGAGATAACCGGAATTACTGATCACTGTACCTTGAAATTATAAACAGAGAAAACAGAGTCATCTTTTTTCCCTTTGGTGTAAAATACCCCTTCCCCATCCTTTATTCATGTAAATAGAGGAGCGACTGTTACTTTGCAGCACATAGATTCATTTCATTCCCGGTACAAGCCAAATATGTGTGTATTTCAGGAAGCTAGTCTGAGTGGATATGTCTCATGATCCCTGCTGTGCCCTCCTCCTGGAGGAGTGGCAGCAGACAGAGCACCGCCTGACTAGCAGAATAGTCCGAAGGAAGCCCCCTCCAGATTTTAGTGAATAGGGATGGATATTCCTTGCTGGGCATGACTTGCAGTCTTCAGAGCAAAAAAGCCACCATTACAGTGTATTTATCAAGTTTGCTCAGTGAAGTGCAGTGTCATAAAGATCACTTGGTGCATTCCATATTATCTTCATATATTTAGGCTTTTCTAACATAATGATGCAAATGGTGTTTTTTGGATCTGAAGCCGACATTTTGACTGTCCTTTGTATATGAAGTACCGCTGCTTTCAACAAAAGGAGCGTTGCTTAACCATGGAAGGGAATGTTATGAGCTGCTGTTTATCTGTGCCGGCAAGTAACCCTAGTGAGAGGAACTTTGGGTTTACATGCGCGAGATCAGAGTGCAGGGAGCTGTCCTCATGAACAGTCTTCCTCGTGGGGACCCACACCCCAAAACTGAAGAGTGGTAATTCAATGTATATTCACAGAAGATTGATAAAATCTGCTTTTTTATTGGAAAGGGGCTTAAATGTTTAGAAATTGTGCATCTTTGGGCAGGATTTGGGAGGGGTCAAGGGCCTATAACCCCTTCTGGAAGCTGTGACTTGGGAAGTGACCTCGGGCCTGTCCATTGGGACCATCTTGAGTAACTTGCTGTGTGATCCCCTGCCTCTCTTGGGGCTCTCTGTGGGTCAGAGAGAGGGGGCCCAGGCAGCCTTTTGAAGCCATGTAGGGAGGCTCTTAGGGCAGAAGGCTGGCTTCTCTTGGTCCCTTTTTCTTTGGATGGGAGCGGGAGACATCCATTTGGCTGGCACTGACTCGGCAGTGTGCCTAGATAGGTTTGGTTAGCTGGCTGTACCTTCTGGTAGCATCCTGGCCACTGTCCTCGTTGTCCCAGCTTCACCTCCTTGGGAGGGTTTGTTCTGACAGTTCTTATGCACATCCTCCTCTTTAGGCCTCATCAGGAGAAGGGCCTGGCCTGGTGGGAAGGGAGTGGCTGTGAGCCCCAGAGGAGATGACCAGGGCCCACATCTGTGATGCGGGCTGCAGCTAGCTAAATTTTCCCACCCTCCTTTCTGCTGGACAGTTTGCTGGCCTCTGAGAATTTTAGCTCCCCTAACTCTCATCATGACCTTTTTTGTGTGCCTCCCAGCACGTGCGGAGCGGCAGAGAGAGTTATTCCAAACTTAGTGCTTTTGTCCCAGGCTTGTGTTTACTCCACACAAGTTAACCACCTTGTCTGTTTCCTTTCCAAGACAGCCAGACAGACAGAGCCACTGAGGAAAGAGTTTGTTTTTTCATAGACCTGTTAATGTTTAAGACTTTGTCTAGCCATCCTTGAGACTAAGGCCTCAAGTTCACAAGACAAGAATAAATGTGGAACGCAGTGTGAACCTAAAGTATGATATAGTTATCGTAGAATTTTTACATCTCCCATTAGTGTTGACCTGTGCTTATCAGATGACGCGCCGTACGACTAATGTGCTAATTGACTTTGAAGAGTAGATTATTAATAGATGAATAGGTTGAGAATTATAGTACTGGTGAAATTTATTTTCTGTTAAGTCATGCGCTTGGAGGGTCTAATTTATTTCGCATATTTTATACCGTGATACTGCACTGCTGCTTTTTGTTTTAATATAGGAATAGTAATAAGTACATGAAAGGCGTTTATAGTTTGTTCTTACTCTGGAGAGCCATGTAGCTTGTTTGCTGAGGAGGAGGCATCTGGAGCTGGAATGTTGGTTTTGCCATTTTCTTGGTATATGACCTTGAGCAAGTTATTTGACCTCTTGTGCCTCAGTTTCCTCAAATAGTAAATGGAGATTGATAGTAGAACTTAGCCTCCTGGGCTGGTGGCAGACAAATTTGATGTGTGTACGTGTGCACGTGGCTTTGGGTGGCCAGGGCCCAGGGGCAGCATTATGCGCACAACACCTGTTGCTGTAGCTTTATGTTCCTTCTTGCTGGTGGACTCATCTCACCCCTCTTCAGCGACAGGAAATGTTCTGGAAGGAAGTGCTGCTCCCTGGCCAGCTTGGACAGCTAAGTTCTTTCTGTCTCTCTGGGAAACCTGATACTCCTGGAAATTGAAAAATAAGTTCTTGCCCTTAAGGTAGAATGGGTAAAAATAATGATTCCTTGGAAAGAAGGAATTATTTTGGAATCCACTGATTTTTTTTTTTTTTTTTGCAATGTAACTGCTGTCTCCCTCTTAAAACATATACTTTTTATAAATTTAATTTATTAAAACAGTAATTTAATATGCATTCTATTTGATATTTGTAAATTATGTAAATATACAGAATTTACAGATTATAAAATAAGTTTGGTATTTTTTAATATATGATTTAAATTTTTTAAATTGTGAATAACTTATGTGTATTAGGTAGGTGAAGGAGCTGTGAATTGTTTAGAGTCTGCCATGCTACCCCTTTGAGAAGACCGCTTTTCTTTCATGTACTGTGATATCCACTCCCTCTCCGTCTTGGCCTGGTTTGGGAGCAAGTCCTAGGGTTTGTTCTCAGTGGGTAGAAATAACCATTGCCCAGGACATCCCGTTTACATGTTGATTCTTAACGTGTGAGAATTCTTACATGCAAGAGGGGCTGGCTGGTTATGTCAGTGGTTAGAGTGTGGCCTTATAACACCAAGGTCCAAGGTTTAGACCGCCATACTGGCAAGGTGCCCCACGTGTAAGAGACCGTGGGTGCTCTGAAGCTTCCTTTGGGGCATTTGGCAGCTGCTTCTGACACAGAGGATGTGTATTTTGCAGTGACTTCTACTGTATTCATTTGTCAGCTTCAGAGCAGTGTCTTAGGAATGAGTCTTAGTGGTTTCTTAGAGCACGATTCTATACACACATTTATCTCTTTTCTGAAATGTAGATAGGAAACTGTTGGCCTCTTATGTGAAGGAGGCTACCGTTTGCCATCCATTTCTGCTTGATTTTTTAGAATATCAGTGAGAATGATAGATAACTTGTTGGGGTCACTTCTCAATGTTAGAGGCTCTTCTAGAGATTAGGGGTTGTGACCATCTAACAGAAGAGTCCATCATCACCCAGGGGCACCGGTGGCTACTTTGGAACATGCAGTGGCGTTTAAGTAAGTCATTAAGCAGACAGCCATGGCCAGTCTGATATGGATGACTGGTGTACACATCACTTGTGGCCATCATGAAGCACTTGCTCTTGGGGACCCCGTGGCCTAGGAGTGGCTGGTCGGTACCTCCAGGGGCTCCAGGGGTGTGAATGCCAGGGCTCTGCAGGTTCTCAGGGTTTCACTGAGATTGGGTAGGCCTTTCTGTGTTGCCCTAGTGAGGACAGAAGAGTCCTGAGAGGAAACCAGAAGTCCCTCCTCTGGTCACGCTCGGCCGTTGCCTGTCTTGCCTTGGGATGTTGGTTTCTCCGTGCATTCATAGTCATTCATTAAATCATGCATTCATTCGTTCAGCAGATACTCAGCAGTGCTTACCTTATTTCAGGTGCTTGGCAGGTGGGGTTCTTGTCTCTCTGGGTCACACTGAGCCCTGTTAATCTCTCTCCTGGGTGGCTGCCCCTCAAATGCCCAAAAGGTTACTCACCACCTGGAGTGTCCTTTTCTGTTTTCTTTCTGATGGACAGTGTCCCTCAGAAGGGTCTGAGGTGCCCCTGTGTAACCTGACCAGGAAGAGGGCACTGTGCGGTCAGCGGGGTCCTCCTCGCTTCCCACTTGAACAAGGCACTTGTGTCTGGACAGCTGAAGGCCTCTGGGCGTTGTTTTCATTTTGAAAAAGTGGCCAGTCATGCCATATTGTTGGCACGGTTTGCTCTTTTTCATTGTGGGGAAAAAATATTTAGCTACAGAATTCTTTTTAGGAATTTTAAACATGTATCATTTGCTAAAGCAGAAGTCTCCAAGTGATAGCTGGCAGAGACTAAGCCCCTGCAGTGCTGGGTGCCAGGTGATAAGGGAGAGGTGATGTCCAAGATGAGTAGCAGGCCGGGCGGGCGTTGGTGACAAGATCCTCTGCTGTGGTGGGTGTGGTTTAGTGATAGAATTTGCTCAGGAGTTTCTGTGTTCATGGTTTAGGAAGGCAGAACTTCTATACTGGAAATTCGTTGCTTCCTGGAATAAAAATTCTCCTGTCACCTGCATTATATCGTAGGGATTGGAGTGGGGCACTTTCAGTTAGACCCAGGTACAGCATGAGCTTGGACACAGTGTTGGGAAAATATAGGAAAAATGGTCAGGGCCCTTCAGATGTTCAGAATCTTGCCGAACGTTTGATGTAAACAGGCACATGCGCTCAGGTGTTCCTTGGTTATCGTCTAATATAATTGCGCATGTGCGCCCAGGTTGTCCTGGGTTATGGACTTAAGTATAAGGATGAGTGACTCTGATCCATGGTGCCTCCCAGCCCCGGGATGCCCCCTATGGGGGGGGGGTATGGGGAGGCCACTACTGCTGCTGGAGGCTGCTGCTGCTAGTGCCCCCTGGACGCTCTGCAAGGCCCCTGCCGGACTTGTAAGATGCTGCCCCTGAGGACGCTGAGGACTGAGCTCATGTCATCTGCCAACAGCTCCTGGAATCTTTCCCAATTACCTAGCATGGACCTGCATGTGAGGGGTCTGGGGACCCAGTCTGTACAATGGGATTGGAGGGTCTGAGCCCTAGTTCTGACAATATAAATGGAAACTTAATATAACTAAAATAATGAAACATTTTGGCTTTAGTTATGATTTGCCTTACTGTACACACAGCCACAGAGAAATTCAGGTTCAAATTCCAGATTCTAGTTGTGAGGGAGGAATTTTTTTTTGTTGTTGTTGTTCTCTTTTTTTGTGACCGGCAATGGATCGCAACCCTCAGTGTCGCACCCGTACCGGACCGGGACCGGCAATGGGATCGCAACCCTTGGTGTTGCCCCCGCTCCTCGCTCAGCCAGTGAGCGGCCGGCCCGTATGTGGGATCCGAACCCTTGGCGGGAGCGCCGCCGCGCTTCCCAAGCAGCGCACTATCCAGTGTGCCACCGGGCCGGCCCATGAGGGAGGAATTTTGAAGAAGCATCTTCCTGACTGTTTCCACTTGCTCCCCACTCAGTCCTGATGAATCCCGAGGAGCTTATTTGTTATGAGATTGCTCATTTGAAATGTGTGTGTGTTTTGGGGGTGGTGGTTAACAATCTCTCTTGACCTCAGTTTCCTCAAGTGTCTAATGGAGATCAACCCCAGCTGTAAAAGTGAACATTATTCTTAGCAGAGGAATCTGGGCATTTGCTAATTTGCTATCAAACAGATTCACATTTCAAGACAGTTAATTTTGCACACTATAGGAAATTTTTGTGGCATTTCCCTTTTCCTTAAAGTGTAAGATAGGCATCGATCCCTTGGAAGGAGATTAAGTTCTTGGGTTCCCTCAGGTGCACCAATTTCCTAGATGGCTGTTGTTAGCCAATACCTTTTATACCTATACCTAGGAATTTCATCCCCACGCAGACCTTTGAAATTTGACTTTTCATTTGTAGTAGATGTACCTTTGGGGGCAACAAAAATCTGATTTGTGTGTGATGCCAAGTAAATCATAGGAAAGTCATTCATCTTAGGTATCAGTTTAAAGTCGTTTCAGGTGAGTTTCCAAACAGTCATTGGATATATATCAGTTTAATTTGATAAAGTATGCAAATAAAAATGTGTTATATGAAGTGACTTTTTCACAGGAGGACCAGTGTTTATGTGACCGGCCAGCTTTTTCTTTGATCTGTTTCCAGAATAAACAGGAAAGCTGTCTTCATTCAGATCAGATTTAGCTTCATCCACAGGACGTGGCCAGAGATTTATTTGAGATATTAGAAGACACAAGGAAAGTCAGAATGATTTTAAGTCATTGAGCATCTCTTTTGAGGGGAAAGCATGCATCCTGGGTAATTTGGGTTCTCTCTGGTAGGAGCATGTTTCCTGGGTTTGTCCTCTTAACCTCTGTCCTCTGATTTTGGACAGTCAGGCCTGAACTTTCTGTCCACTGCTCCTGTTCTGTAGACTGGAGGAGGTACCAGAATCTTAGATGTCCAGCTCCTCAGTTTGCTTCTCAGTGTTTGGGGTCCTGTGTGTGTATTTGTGGAGTGTGTGTGTGCTTAGGAGGGTTCTGTTCTCCTCACTGTCCCTATCCCAGCATTGGCCCTTCATTCTCGTGGGAAGGTAGCAAGGGTCTCATCCACCTGTTCCCTTCCCTTTCTCTTTGCCAGCCTCTGCTTCAAACACACTTCCGGAAGATCCTGCCTCTCCCTGGGTCCTTAGCATGCTGAGCTGCCTTCAGGAAAGACCAGATCCCGCAGCATCACAGGCAGGCCCTGTTAGAATCTGTTGTGTTGCATATTTCTGGCTTCAGGTGGGTGGCAAAGTGGGAATTGGAATTAGAATTTTTTCCTTTTGTCGAGATTTTTGTCCTGACCATGTGTGTGCCCATTATGACTACAACAAGGGAGTTGTTGCTGCTGAAATAGAAATCACTGTTTATTTCATCATGTGCTGGAGGATGTGAGTATTGGGGTGCTCGGATGACAGCTTGGAGCAGCAGAGGGGTGAGTGGCAGGGCCGGGCCTAGATGTCTCTATCCTGTCCCTCAGTCTAGTCCTTCTGCCATCACACTGTGCTATGTGAGGAGTAGAACCAATTGTGCCTGTTTTTAGACTGGTCTCGTTGCTGTTTCACAATAATGCTCTGACAGCAGCCATAGCAGCCATGCCTGGGCAATGTTTACCAGGCTGGGCACTGCTGGAAGTGCTTTGCAGATGCTAATGCGTTGATTACAGCAACAATACTGTGTGTAGATTATTAGTAGGTAATCAATAGGATTAACCCATTATTATAGAGAGATATCTATGTAGGGACATAGAGATTTATATTTTTAGAAATATAATCAAGAAATAAGCCCCAGGCTACCCCGTCAGTGTGGAACTCCCGGGCTCTTGTACCCACCCTCTGTGCTGCCTTCAGTAGAAGACCTCAACCCTGCTGACACCCAGGACGCTCCTCTTCATATCCTGACACTGAGACGGTCCTGGGATCTTGGGAGCTAGAGCAAGAGCGGTGGGAAAAGCAAGGTCGCTGTGTGCATATGTCACTGCACAGCCCATCGGACGGGCCTGTCGTGAGCTTGCTGCCCTTTATACCCTCTTAGAATCTCTTACGCTCTTTCTCTCTGCTCTCTTTGCTTCCACCATCTTGCAATGTGAGGGGTCACTGTCACCACCACCAGATGTGTTCCCTAGACTTTGGACTTTGCAGACTCAGAAACTGAGGAAATAAGCACAGAGGACTCATTCAAGGCTACATAACTCCCAGAGGCGGAGCCAGGGTTTGACCCAGGGAGTCTGACTCCAGGGAGCTTGTTCTTTGTTATTGTGCTTCATGCCTCTCAAGTACCAAGAGTTCAGAGTTTAAGATGGCGACGGGTCTGGAGCGGGCGTGCCAGAAGACAGCGCGAGCCTGAGAAGTGTGTGCTGTGCTGCCAGAGTACTATTTGCATTTCCAAGAGCAACAAAAAAC
>NW_007726168.1:471815-479077 GCF_000696425.1 Galeopterus variegatus
AAAAAATGAATAAATCATTGATCAACTAATCTACAACAACAAAAAAGCAACTACAGATTCGAGGTTTTAGGGCCGACACAAAAGAAGATTCCTGAGAGCGCCCAAGCCGTGCTGAGGGACCGAGTGAGCAGACCGAGGCAACAAAGGCCAAGAAAGACGCAGAAACGGAGAGTAAGGCGCTGGACCGGCCCAGCTCTGTGAGCTCAGTGAGTGACCCCCAGCCCACCCCCGCTTGCGGGGCAGACGCCCGCCTGGCTCCCGCCTACCACACCAGGCTAGGCACCGGCACTAGCGCTGCCTCCATTTTCTCAGGTGGGGGCGGAGCCGGCCGGCTCGGATCGGCCAGGCCAGCCATCTTTGCTTGGCGCGGCTCTTCACTGAGCCGAGCTACTTGCGTACCTCTGCGCGGGGTCCCCCGGGGCCTGTGGACGGCCTATAGTCCCACTCCCCCGCGGATCTCACTCCCCCCGCGGATCTCTGGCGGGGCTGGTGGCGGGGGGAGCCCCCGGCCAGTGTCGGGAGGGCAGGGAGGAGGAGCCCGCCCCGATTGTCACTCCACCACACCCTGGGCTTTGGCCCCAGGTAAACTTCCTGTTTCTGGGCGGCAGATACCATCTCTGTGGCCATCAGTTCGGAAGAACCCCAAACTGATTTCTGGTTGGGAGAGGTGAGACCGGAGCGCTCTCGAACTCGCTTGAACCTGTTGGAGAGCTGACTGCCGGCAGGTGCCCGGGTCGGCCCGTACTGGGGGGATACAAGGAGGAACTGTGTGCTGTGGGATCCTCCCCCGAGGAGCTCACACCCTGGTGTCGGAGATAACTCAACTACACAGATAGCCGCAGTACCGGGCGGAAAGCGAGAGGCCCAGAGGAGGCCTTTTCCAGGGCCACAAAAGCACTCAGAGCATCCATACCAGAAACCTGGAAGTCTTCCTGGGCAGGGCGGAGCAGAGCAAAGGCTTGAAGTCCCGGCTGATAGACGAGGACTGCAGAAGACACGCCCCAGCCCTGTACTGAGCGCACAGAGTGGGGAGGGGTCCGGCAAAGGAGACGGAGACTCGGCAAAAAAAATACACACCCTGCGGCCCCCCCCTGCAAGGTTCAACAGCCCCACTTAGTGCTCACAGAGTGGGGAAATGCCTAGATAACGAGGGGGAAACTCGGCAGAACACACATACCCTGTGGGGCCGGCAGGGTGGGATCCAGCAGCCTAGTAGAGTCCAAGCTGACCAGAGAGGAGGCTTCCCGGAGAGGCCCAAGACCCGAGTGTAACTCCCTGCTAAAATGAATAAACATCCAAAAAAAGATACCAGAAATGCAAAAAACCAAGAAAGTTCACCACCAAAAGTTAATAAATCTCAAACTCTAGATCCTATAGAACAAGAAGCCCTTGAAATGAATGACAAGGAATTTCGAGTGATAATCCTAAAGAAACTGAATGAGATACAAGAAAACTCAGCTAGACAGCATGAAGAAATAAAGAAAAATATACAAAACCTGAGAGAGGAAGTGTACAAGGAAATCAATGTCCTAAAAAAAAATGTAGCAGAACTTACAGAACTGAAGAAGTTATTCAGTGAAATAAAAATCACAATGGAGAGTTTAACCAGCAGGCTAACGGAAGTTGAAGAGAGAACCTCTGTACTTGAAGATGGGCTGTTTGGAATAACACAAGCAGAAAAGAAAAAAGAAAAAAGTATCAAAGATATTGAAGGAAACCTGAGAGAGATATTAGACAACCTTAAACGCTCAAATATCCGAGTCATGGGTATTCCAGAAGGGGAGGAAAAAGGAGATTGTATTGAAAACATATTCAACAAAATAGTGGCAGAAAACTTCCCAGGCATAGGAAAAATCACAGATCTTCAGATCCAGGAAGCTCAACGATCCCCAAACGTATTCAACCCAAAAAGGGCTTCGCCAAGGCATGTTATAGTCAAATTGGCAAAACTCAAAGACAAAGAGAGAATCTTAAAAGCTGCAAGAGAGAAGCATCAAATCACATATAAGGGAGCCCCAATCAGGTTAACTTCAGACTTCTCAGCACAAACCCTAAAAGCTAGAAAGGAATGGGATGATATATTCAAAATACTAAAAGACAAAGATTGCCAGCCAAGAATACTCTACACTGCATGGCTATCCTTCCGAAATGAAGGGCATATAATATATTTCTCAGACAAACAAAAATTGCGGGAGTTCACCACCACACGACCACCCTTACAAGAAATTCTCAAGGGAGTACTGGGATTGGACCCTGAAAGATAATTACCATAGCCATAATAATCCAAGCAAAATCAAAACCCACCAGTATAATAAAAATGACAATCATGAAAAGAAAACAAACAAATGATAACTGGATATCCATATGCAGGAGAAAGAAAATATCCCCATACCTCTCACCATATACTAAAATCAACTCAAAATGGATTAAGGATTTAAATATACACCCCGAAACAATAAAACTTATTAAAGAAAACATAGGAGAAACCCTTCAGCAAATAGGGCTGGGCACAGACTTCATGAATATGACTCCAAAAGCACGGGCAACCAAAGGAAAAATAAACATATGGGATTATATCAAACTAAAAAGCTTCTGCACAGGAAAAGATACAGTTAACAGAGCTAAAAGACAACCAACAGAGTGGGAGAAAATATTTGCAAAATATACATCCGACAAAGGATTAATATCCAGAATATACAAGGAACTTACAGGAGATTGAAACTAGACCCACATCTCTCACCATTTACTAAAATCAACTCAAAATGGATTAAGGATTTAAATATACACCCTGAAACAATAAAACTTATTAAAGAAAATATAGGAGAAACCCTTCAGCAAATAGGGCTGGGCACAGACTTCATGAATATGACCCCAAAAGCATGGGCAACCAAAGGAAAAATAAACAAATGGGACTATATCAAACTGAAAAGTTTCTGCACAGCAAAAGAAACAATTAACAGAGCTAAAAGACAGCCAACAGAGTGGGAGAAAATATTTGCAAAATACATGTCTGACAAAGGACTAATATCCAGAATATATAAAGAACTCAAACAACTTTACAAGAAAAAAACAAGCAACCCAATTAAAAAATGGGCAAAAGAGCTAAGTAGGCATTTCTCTAAAGAAGATATGCAAATGGCCAACAGTCATATGAAAAAATGCTCAACATCACTCAGCATCCGGGAAATGCAAATCAAAACCACACTGAGATACCATCTCACCCCAGTTAGGATGGCCAAAATCCAAAAGATGCTGAAAGATAAATGCTGGTGTGGTTGCGGAGAAAAAGGAACTCTCTTACATTGTTGGTGGGAATGCATAATGGTGCAACCCCTATGGAAAATGGTTTGGAGGTTCCTCAAACAGTTGCAGATTGATCTACCATATGACCCAGCTATTTCACTGCTGGGAATATATCCAAAGGAATGGAAATCATCAAGTCGAAGGTATACTTGTTTCCCAATGTTCATTGCAGCACTCTTCACAATAGCCAAGAGCTGGAATCAGCCCAAATGTCCATCATCGGATGAGTGGATACGGAAAATGTGGTATATCTACACAATGGAATACTACTCAGCTATAAAAACGAATGAAATACTGCCATTTGCAACAACATGGATGGACCTTGAGAGAATAATATTGAGTGAAACGAGTCAGGCAGAGAAAAAGAAATACCACATGTTCTCACTTATTGGTGGGAGCTAAAAATAAATTAATTAATTCACTCACATACACATACAAAAAGAAAATCCGGGGTGGGGGGGGAGGAGAAGAGATAACAACTACAATCTTTTGAAGTTGTTACAACAAGCAAACGGAAAGGACATTCTTGGGTGGGAGGAGGGAGGGAGGTTTCGGTGATGGGCTATAATAACCAACTCACATTGTATATTGACAAAATAAAAATTAAAAAAAAAAAAGTTGAAACCACTAAAAAAAAAAAAGAGTTCTTTAATTTCCAGCAATGTTTTATGTTCAGTGTACAGATCATGTGCATCTTTTGTCAGATTCCCTAAGTATTCATATTTTTGATGCTATTGTAAATTATGTTGTGTATTTAATTTTTCTTTCCCATTAGTCATTGCTAGTATATACAAATACAATTGATTTGGTATACTAATCTTTAATGTGCAACCTTGCTAAAGTCACTATAGTTTTAGTAGCTTTTAACAAATTTTATTTAATTTTCTATACAGTCAATCATGTTGTTTTTGTGAATAAAGACAATATTACTTCTTCCTTTACAATAAAAAAAAAAAAGAATCTCTTACTCACTATTGGGAGCCTTTGTTAACAAGAAGGAATTAGTGGACGGGTTATATTTCCACAGAGCTGGAGAATATAACATTTTTGGACCACAAAGAGAGAGGCAGGCAGAATAGCTTATGCAGAAAAACAGTGGTGCATTTGTAAGCCACAGGGAGACAGGACGGCGTGGTGGCTGTCATCTTGTCATGTATAGGTTCTGAACGTCTTGGTTTTGTTTCTGTACTCCCCTTTCCCCTTCATTGTTATTACAGACAAATAATTTCTAATGGACCTCAAATCAGCAGGCTGCTGTAGGGATGATCTCCTCTCAGCCGGCAAGGGTGAAGGTGGTACTGTGAGAGCACTTGGGCAGTAAGCGGGCTGCATTTTGTGTCCCCTTCTGGGAATTTCTGTGCTGCATCGAACACTTAAGGACCTTTAGTGGCATTGACAATCCTTTTTGAAAAATGCTTCTCCTGTTTATTTTTTCTGGACTAATTTTTCTGAGGGTAAATTTACCTAATTGTTGTGTATATTTGATGAAAATGATATTATGGTAAATACTAGGGTGACTGGGAACCCTAAGCCCCTGGGTCCTGCCCCTCATGGATTTTCAGACAATATTGACAAGTGTCTCTTCTCCCTAGTCACTGATGGGTCCAGAGGTTCCTCTCTCTATTCCTTCCTTGGGCAGGGAAGGGTCTTGCTTTCTTCGCCTTGCTTGGGGCCAGTCCAGTGGCTTCACCTTTACTACTTGGAGGACATCAGTATATGTTTCTAAAACAAAGTTGAATGTTGAGCTGGGAGGGACTTTGACCGTCCCTACCCTGACCCTTTTAAAGGTGAAAGCAGCAGGGTGGGAGGAGAGCTGCCCGAGGGTACGGCCTAGGCAGGCTTCTGCAGCTGGTGGGACCCAGGTGGACTCCTGCAGCTGGTGTGGCTGCAGTTGCTCAGGGAGGTGCAGGAGGGAGCCCATCCCAGGCACTCTCACCTCCCTCCCTCTTGGCTACAGGCCTGGTTGGTTCTTCAGGTTAAATTTTGTTCCAGAGATAGAGCCCAAATTGGAGATTTGATATCATGCTGTTGAAACATTTAGACAGTATTTAGTTTAAAATAAAAGTGATAACCAGGAAGGGAAGTGTGGTTTGTTTGTAGCTTCTTGACAAGGAGGATGGCCAACTCAAACACCTGAGCCTGAGCAGCCATGTGAGACGCACATTCCAAGACGGGACAGTTGTTAATAAGTCTGGGGATCTCCAGCAGAGCATCTGTCCTAGGAGCTGTGCTTGGCCAGGGCACCAGATGCGCCCGGCACATAATGGTTTTGGCCACGCTCATCTGGGAGAGGTGTGGGCTTCCCAGCTGCTGGTAGATTCACGTCTACTTGGAGTGAGTGCCTCGTTGCTCTTTCAATAACTGGGTGAAGTCATTGTGTTTCTTCTTTGTGATTTTTTTTTCCTCCAGTCTGTAGTATTGGTTTTGAAAAGTCAAAATCAATGGTTTTATTTTTAGAGTTCTAAATTCAGCCATATAAATACTTCAGGTCTGGCCCGAGGGTTTGGCGTGGATTCCTGGCTGCTATTTTAGATATACCAGAAGCCTTCTTGGAAGTCTCTCACCGCAGGATTTTCTCCAAGTAGTCTGTGAGCTTGGGATCCCAGAGCACTCAGGTTAACGTGCCAGGAGCACTGGGTGGCGGGTGGGTTGTTAAGAAGAAGAGTCTACCCCCTGCCCCAAGTCATTCTGAGGCCTCGGCCCCTTTCTGAAGGGACCCAGCTCTGGGATACAGGATGCTGGGTGCATGCCTCCCTGATGGCATGTGCAGTTCAGGCTGTGCTCCTGGCTACGGGGCTGTCATATCTCAGGAAAGGACAGCACTCTGGCCGTGGATGCTGCTGGCGTTCACCAAGCTGAAAAAGGTGCACCTTTTGAAAGGCGCATGGTCGCCAGTGCCGTACTGTCAGAGGTGAGACTTGTTACCCATTTCCATTGTAACATGCAAAAGTAAGCTTAACACATCTGGAAAATCTGCTAAAGACCACGAGTTAAAGATAATCGTTTGAGCTGTGCCAGTATCCACGGGCTTTGAGGAGTCTGTGTCTGGCTGTGATTCACCTCCTCCTCCTCCCTCTCCCTGCACACAGTGGCACCGGGTCTAAAGTATCAGATAACCATGGTCCTTTGTGGATGTGACCACGGCAGGGCCACATGTTGACAGTGCTGGATGGTGGACACCAAGAGAAGACTTAGTCAAGGTTACCTGTTGTGCTGGGTTCGTTCACATCTGCTGTGGTGGATTGAATGATGTCCCTCAAAACTCACTGAGGCTTGAATTGTCCCCAAGTTTTATGTGTTAGAAACTTGGCCCCCCACTGTGACTGTTGGGAGGGTGGGAAATCCTATTATGATAATTGAAAGGTGGAGCCTTGAGGAGGTGACTGGATTGTAGGACCATGCAGTAGTGAATGGATTAATAATGGTGGTCAGGGGCGTGGTTCTGAGGGCTTTAAAAGAAGAGAGAGGAGAGTCTGTCTGTCTGTCTGTCTGTCTCTCTCTCTCTCTGCTTCCACTATCTTGCAATGTGAGACCCCTGGGTCACTGTTGCCACCACCAGATGGACCTTGGACTTCCCAGTCTCAGAAACTGTAAACAATGAATTTTGTTTTCCTTATAAATCACCCAGTTGCAGGTATTTTGTTATGACCAACATATACTCATACATCTGCAGAGGGCCCTGAGGGGAAGAGCTGGGGCCCTTGCTCTGGGGACCTGCGTCCCCCCTCCCTTCCCTCTCTGTTTGCGTGTTGCCTCCTTTGTGTTGAGCCCTCTTTCCTGCCCTTGTGCACCCACTGTGATGAAGTGTTGGGTGGGGTGAGCCTGGGGACAGTGGCCAGTGATATCCTGGAGAAGAACTTGGAGGCAAGGCTGGGGGGGGGGGGCAAAGTCAGATTTATAGCAGAATCAAATAGGCAGTGTATTGTGAAACTTTTCACAGAAATCAGTACCATCACAAT
>NW_007726168.1:479108-549678 GCF_000696425.1 Galeopterus variegatus
GGGGGGGGGGGGGGGGGGGGGGGGGGCAAAGTCAGATTTATAGCAGAATCAAATAGGCAGTGTATTGTGAAACTTTTCACAGAAATCAGTACCATCACAATAGCTTGTTACCTAGTTAGCTAGTTGCTAGATAGAGTTACCAAAAGTCATAGACCATTTCTTAAGAGGATGTACATCCAGTAAACAGACTCCAAGTGTCAGCATACTGTGTTTGATTTTGAATATCCATCCAAGAGGATTTTATAGATGTTTTATGTATCCAAGGCCAAATCCCAAGGGGCTCCCAGGCAGACACCCACCATAGGAACTGGCCCCAGCATGTGCCCGTAGGTCATCTGCAGGTGCCGACGCCTCTGTGTAAGTATGTGCCTGCACCCTGCCATCTGCCCCACTGCACCAGCAGACACTTGGCGCTGTCGCTCCCTCACTGGCCCGTCAGTGGTTCTGGCATGCATACCTGCCCGCTCCCCGCTGCCACCCCGCATCTCTGCTGCACTGTCTGCTTCCATCTTTCCGTGGCCCACGTCCACATCCTATCTCTTGCTCAGAGAACAGGAGCAGCCTTCCGCACTGGCCAGAAGGTAGGACTCACATCACCTTCTTTCCACTATTAAAAGCTACAAGGTAACTTCTGCAGCCATTATAATGAAACCCAAACTCTGAACTCTCTTACTCCAACCCCAACATCAAACTGCACTTCATCCTGCCTCCCGCCCCTTGCCCTCCTCAGTTGCCCTCCTGGGCTACCCCCCACCTCTTGCCCATGCTGGACCTCACCCTCCAGACCCCAGCTCTGAAGTGTCACACCTCAGAGAAGCCTGGCTAGCACGCGCTCCCCAGCCAGCCTCTCCTACTTTTCTGTCCCACAGTCTTGGCACACTCTGTCCTTACGCCTCTCTGTGTGGACTTGGTGGTGTGCTCTAGGCTGACACTTCTCACGGGTGGGAGTTGGGTTGGTGTTGGTCGTGGACGTCTCACTAGCATGTGGCATGCTGCCTGGCTGCAGATGTGCCGGGGAAGGAGGGAGTCATGAGTGAGCAGCCACCACTGCTGTGGACGCTTGCATCGGTGGGTTGGCAAGGTGCTGCGAGTGGCAGAGGTACCGGCACCCGCGGGACCATGGCTGAGCCCTGGCGTGGTCTGTGTGGTGTTGGTTCACACGCTTGCTGGTTTGGGCTTCTGGAGGGGGCTCCGTAAACACTGCATAGCAGTTGCTGTTGAGGAAGACCATCGCTGGAGGTCAGCTCTTCGGGGAGCTGGCTCCCAGAGGACAGCAGCATGCAGGACTTTCCCGAGGTGTGCTCTCGAGCTCCCCACCTGTAAGGGGGCTCACCTGGCAGGACAGGGAGGAGATCAGTTTGGGGCTGCAGTGTGGCCTCCAGAAAGGGTTTGGGGATCCCAAGGTGGCTGGTGTGGGGAGGGATGCACTAGCCAGGGTGGCTCTCAGAGTTGTCCCCACTTAGGCAAAGGGGCTGGGCCTCTACAGGTGTTATCAGTCCATGATTGCATGTGGTCTGCCCTCCAGCGGTCATCTCCTTGGGCTGCACCACTCTTCAGACAGGGACAGTCACTGGGAGCGGGACTCTGCTTAGAATGGTCTGCCACCAGCACTCCCCACAGACACGCATTGAGGGCTTTAGCCCTGAAAGGAGGGACAAGCCAGTACCCACCAGGATCATGTGATTAAGGTATTGTTGAAAGCTCTCACTAAAAGAGCATTAGAAGTAGTCCCACCTGTCCTTACGGTAGCAGGATGTAGAAATGAATTAGAAGATTTATTTGAGAATTGACTTTAATTAGCTTTTATTCACACACAGAAAATCGTGTATCTGCCAGAAATAAACATTCCTCTGACTAAGTGCAGGTCTTGCACTCACTATGTGCAGTGAATTGGTCCCTTGCACTTGATAGTTAGTGGCTTTTCCATTTGGAAAACATGGCAGTCTCAATGCCTACTAATTTTGCAAAGCATGTGAACATTTTCTAAAAAGTAACAGAACTCACCACCTGATTTTGGAAGCTGCATAGGTCACGTCCATTTATTTTTAAGTTTAGTGATGTAAAGAATGAGGAAGATGAGGGAGCTCCTTTCTGTGTGGCTTGTTGCTTCCCAGGAGCGTTTGTTCCTCTTTATTTTGCTCAGGCATCTCCGTGGGACCTTTGGGATGTGTCCTATCACTGCACACCTCCCCTTGTCTGTGTGAGGACGTGGGACACTCTTCTTCCCTCCTGAGAAGTTTCATAGGATTAGAAAGCAAATGATTTTCAAACTTGCAAATTACTAGAGGTTAGTTAGCACCCAGCTGCTTGGGGGCTCACGTGTCTTCTTCCCAATTTAACCTGAACAGCGGTAACAGGGATGCCCAGCAGAGCCTCCTGCTGCAGCGAGCATCGCCCACCCAGGGTGGCCTTGAACTGTGATTGACAGGCAGTGTGGGTGGTGGGTGGGAGATGCTGAACAACATCATGTAGTTGGGTAATACATATATATTTAAATCTTTATTTTATATATATATATATATATATATTTAAAATCTTGTGACTATTATTTTACTGTTAAATAGGCCTTATAATTTCAAAACCAGGAGGAAATCTTTGACATTCATGGTGAGAAGTAGAGAAATAATGGGACCTTTTCCTTGTGATTTCTCCTTAATTATGCTTTTCACTGCTTCAGACGTTGAGGCTGACCTTTGTGGGCTTAATGGTTTGCAGCCCTGATCACCATGCAGATACGTCATCTCACACCGTTCTAGTTCTTAGGGGCATAAAAAGGAGCTGCTTCTGTCTGTGAAAGTACTTTTATTGCCTTTTCTTATTATTAAAAATAGTAAATGCTCACGATAAAGAATTGAAACAGGACAAAAACTGGTAAAAGAAAAAGACAATCCCCCGATCCTGCTCTTCAGAGGTCACCACCGCTGTGTATCAGTCAGATTCTTGCAGACAGGTCTCTTTGTGGTTGTTTGTATGCTATCTAATTAATTAATTAATTGGTGTGCAGACATGACCTCAGGTTACACATGGTCTGTAACCCAGTTTTTGTGCTCAAAGTATTAGTCTTAATCTGTCATGGAACTTTCTCTGTGAACAGACGGATTTTGTTCAGGGTGTAGTATTTTGTGGGGGCAAGATCTGCACCCAAGCATGCATAGTGTTAGAGCAGTGTCTGTTCCGTGTCGGTTAGACCTGATCAGATCATAGGGTCAGGTGCAGTGGAGACACCTTGCTGGGTGAAAAAGGTAAGAGGCAGGTAGTAAATCAAATCGTGGCGCAGAGACCACTTGTATGTCTAGGACCCTTCAAGCACCAAGCCCAGGGGATAAGTGAGAGGAGCTGAGAGTGGTGACTGGATGAGGAGTAGGCTGAGGTGACTCTTTTACAGACACCAGGCGGCATTGCCAAGGAGAGGGACTGGTGAGGTTTGTGACTTCTGCCAACCCTCAGTTGTGGGCTTGGGGTTTTATTCTCCTTCAGCATACCACCGGAGGTCTGTGCTCAGAACAGAGGAAGGCCCAGAAGGTACTTAAATGGGGCAGGGCCGTGGTGCAGAGGACACTGCCCAGCAGGAGCCTGCACAGTGTTTCGTTTTCCAATTTGTAACACATTGCTTACGATCCTTACTGACCCCGACCATCAGTGATGAGGGACCCAGTAGTCCTGCGAGGCTGCGGGATGCACGGTGGACATTTCAGTGTGCGCATGGAGGCAGGCGTCTCAGCTTCCGCTCTTCCCAGCCTGGGTCATAGTATCGGTGGACACATGGCTGCAGACCTAGCCCGTGGGGAGGAGGGATGGATGGATCGGTGTTTGTCAGCTGGCTCAACAGAGACCTTCGACCAGGACAGTGATTAGATTTGTGGGGCATTTCAGCCTAATGGGCAGTATTTGTTTTAATCATGTAACGCAGCCACAAAATTGGTAGTGGCACTGTGAAATCACTGCCCATTTCCTGTGCATGGCCTGCAGACTTATCTGCGGGGGAAAAAATCCTTCATGCTGACTCTCAAAATGAGCCCTGTCCCCACCCTACAAAGAGAAATAGCCCAACGCTTTTTGTCTCGATTTGCTTTTATCTGCATTGCATCAAGGTTTATTTTAGCTGAATGCCATTATAAGATCATGTGAAGGATCCAGGGTCCCTGACACCTCCCCTTTGGTCAGCACCAGCCCATTCGACTGATGGAAGATGGGACTGCCCCAAGCACTAGCAGCTTCAGGTCTGCATGGAAGGGTGTTCTTAGTAAGAAGAGTAGATTCTAGGATGTGAGAGCAGGAAGGGTCCAAGTGTAGCTCTCCCGTTTTACAGATGAAGAAATTGAGACCCCAAGAAAGAGATGAAGTGACTTGCTTGGATTTGAACAAGCATGGCATGTTATATCACGATGGGGACGTGTTGGTTTGCTCATTAATTGTTTTGCATTTACATATAGTTAGTCCTCATGCAGGGTCTTCAGAAGCAGTGCACCCACAGTGGAGTCCACCTACCCCTCACCTCCTTGCAATCCCAAATGAAACGATGCCCTATGATGGTGAGAGGGTGGCAATGGTGAATGCTCCTGAGTGCGTGGTCTCTGCCTTTTGTTCCCTTGCGTGGGATGAGTGACCCTGGGCACACAGCCAAAACCCCCAGCCCCCTGCCAACTTTTTGGGCTGTTGTTTTGGCCAGAATTTAGGGGCAGCAGAGATTGAGTTAATTCTGATTGCTCTTTCTGTAGTGATCTACTGGATTCATCTTGGTCAATTATCAAACCACCTCTTATTATAAGCATTAATTGCACCATGAATTAAAAACTATGACTGACTGCATTGTAATTTTTTATGGAATGAAAACTGTCAGGCCTGATTATATCCAGCACAGGACTGATAGAAATTCAGCATACAAATTGCAGATATCTTCTCGTACTTTCTTCAATATTTATTTTAACCAGGGAATATTTATTTTGTGTATTTCAGCATCAGCTTAACTTTGACAAATAAAGTGGCTCTTGCATACCACTGGCATCTCAGAAAGGTAGCTGTGATTTAGCCAACAGATTTTGTTTTCTCTTGCATTTCTGACTTGTACCTTTTCATGAAATGTCCTTATTTCAATATTTTTGTTTTCAAGGACCCCGCAGTTTCATTTTAGGTGTTAAATGTTTTAAGGAATCCTTAAATTTTGTTTAAAATATTAAGTCTTGTAAAATTTAGGATTCTGGCTTTGGTTAAAATGACAGTGTTGTGCTTCTTGGGGGCGCCAGGAACATGGGCAGGAGCTGTGTCTCCTCAGCCATGACAACTGGTGTCTGGTCGTGGGGTTCACTATTGTTTCTATGATCATTTTCTCAGATTCTTGTTATCACAGCAGCCTTATTGTTTCATAATTGTTAATCACACCCGTCACAATTTTTAAATTCTTGTTACTCTTCTCACTATATGTAGACGCTCAGTTATTGAAAGACTCAACAGTAAATCGTCATGGGGCGTAGGCTGAGCATCTACTCTCCAAGTTAAAATCCTGCGGGGGGCATTTAACAGGTTCCTAAAGGCAGCTCCCTAAGGTATAGAGAGGAGATCACAAGGGAGCCTGTCCCCTGTGGCTAGTCTATGGTCCAGGCAGGAGATGGTGGCAGCCAGGATTATGAAGCCTGATGGGTTCATGTGAAGCTGGCTGGGTGGTCGGTTGGCTTAGCAGGGAAGTTGGGGCTGGCTTTTCATAACATTGTAGCTCACGAGCCTATTTAAAGTTGAATGTACTTTTTCCCCCAAAGTTTTGTGACCCCTTTGAATTCCCAGAGGTTGAACAGGATTCCCCAAACACTTGCATTTTTCTCTCTTTTCAAAACCCCTGGAGCATTTCATGGCCAAAATGTACTCTTTTAGGACCATGACATACCCTCTAAATGCATTCTGCTGCCAAAGGGGTTAACATAATTTGAAAAGGCAAATCTGGAAGTGGCTTTTGTTTTACTGATGGAGTTTTAACCAGGCTGTAGTTAGGCCATGCTTTCTCTGAGGACTTCAGTCAGCTGCAGGGCTTCATGAGGACTGTGTTTTTTCCAGCAGCTCACAGAGTGGCATTTACGTTTTCTACAAAGCTGTCAAGGTTGGGGACTGAAAACTGGGCATGAGACCCCTAGTAAAATAAGGAAGCAATAAGCTTGGCCAAAAGCGCAGAAAGTATTTTGGAGGCCTGCCCAGGGGTGACTCTTCCGGGAACTTCAGTGTAGGGAGAAGCTTCCTGCTTGGAGGTGTATGCCTTATGTGCGTTCATGAAAATGCTTGTGTTCTCTTAGTTAACGAGAGCTGGGGCAGGAGGGTCATCCTGCCTACAATCCAAAACCTGCCCCAGGAAGATATTTGCAACAAAACCCATTATCACCTTGGTTTTATAGTAATGAAATGGAAATTGGATGGAATGAGGGTGCAGGTTTCAGGACTGTCAAGTTATCATGTGTGAAGCAGCCTCTGCTCACTAAAATGCATGTCCTTCTGAAGAAGTGCACAGCATGAAAATATCAGAGCTGCCCTGCACAGTCTGATGTAGGTTGTTCTGCTCCCCTACAGGCTGTAGGGAGGCCTCTGTTTTCACATTTTACGAAGGAAATGTTCCTTCTTTTGTATTCTCACTCTCAGATGCTCTTGTCCTCTTTTCTTGTCCTCAGACGTCTATCCCGTAAACTGTTCTTTACACACAACAACAAGGGTATTCTCAGAGAACAGCGTTGTTCAGGAGCAAGGATACTATCAAACACATAGGAATGCTTTTGAGGAAATTATAGTGAAAAAGAATCATATTCCCCAAAAAGTTACAAACTTGCCAATCCCCTGCAGCCCATGTGGTCTGGCAGCATTTTGCCTTGGGATTTCCTTAGGGCAGAAAAGAAAAGATCCAGTTAAAGGAGTCACATCAGGGCTCAGCAGGAAAGATGCTTGGGATTGTAGGCCATGGTGTGGCAGTGTCTGCAGGTGTGTGCATCTTGATGGCCTGGTGTTTGTCACCCTGCGCAGGAAGGGCCTTGGGTGGATTGGGTGGGAGGGCAGGATGCTGTCAGGCAATGTGGAAGTAGGAAACTATTTTGTTTGTGGACCTCTGAGGCCACTGACAAGCAGCCTGAATTTGTAGGGAAAGCCTGACACTAATCTGGAATCCCAAAGGTTTATGCTTTATTCCATTTATTACAGAGATTCAGGGATTTTCAAATAAGAAATTAAATCATACCACTGAAAACTGTGCTAGTGAGCTTCTGAGTCCTCCATTTGAAAGTCATCAGTGTATTATGGATTAAGCAGTTTGCGGTGTAGCTTTTCCTGCTGTGCTGAAATGGATTTCTTTATTCTATTATGGATTTCTGTTTCCTTCCTCAGCACAGGAAAGATGCAGCCTGGGAGCCGAAGTCTTCTCTTTTCCCATTGTTGTTTTGTTTTTTATTTGAGAACTTTACAAGTGCTTTAAACTGGAAATAAAAGGCTAGTTCACTTTTCTGTTGCTAAAAAGAACAGTTTTTCTTAAAAAAAAAAAAAAAAAGAAAATGAAATTTAAGGTTTTCAGAGAAATGTCCCAATCCCTGAGTAGGTTGTTTTAAAAATTTCACCTGCAATTTTAGGTTCCTTTTTTTTTTTGTACCCTTGTGTATAATTCCAGTTTTGTCTGGAAGGGTACTTGTGGTCGCTGGAGCCAAATAAGATTGGAGGGTTGGTGTGCTCTGAGCTACAAGAGACTATAAAGTCGTTCTGATTGTGGCCACACGCTGTGCTTCTGGTTGCTAATTTGGAAAAGGAAATTAGAGTTCATAGCTCTGCTGGGGAGTGAGTCTGCCGGCCAAATGCTGGCTGGTTTAATATCGTGAAGATGAGGTCTCAGCTCCCTTGTCTGATGAAGGCTGCTGGTGAGGCTTTGCTGAAGATTCTGAGGAGCGCAGTGGAGCTGTGGCACTGGAGGCCTAGGTAGAAATGGCGCTGGCCCTCCCCAGTCCTTCCCTCGCCAGGTCCTTTCAGGCTGGCAAGGAGGGGTTGGGGGGGGGGTTCTATCATCTCAGGTCAAGTCCTTCGAAAGATCTCCCTGCTTCTCATCATCTTCTTACCCTGTTTCTTTGATTCTACCATTTTCTGTTGAGATGGGATGCTAAGACGGGCTCGCTGGGGGCGTGTTAAGGATTATTTCACAAGTCTCGATTTTCTGATATGAAAGTTGGTAATCACACCACCTGAATTTTTTTTTCCCTGTGCACGCTGATGGGTGTTAGGTTGAACCATGTGGAATGACCGTTACTCAGCCACTTTTGGCCTACAAAAGTGGTGCGCTGGCCTATAAATTGGCCTGGGATGAAAACTGACTCCAATGATACCTTTCAGTGTGTTTTACTACCTTTAGAGCTTGGAACCATGATTTTCAGTAGCTGTGGTTGCTTGAACAGGGCTTGTCGGACCCTGTGTCATTTCACGCTCACCTGTGTCTTGTCACCTGTCGCCTCAGCACAGCAGTGAGTTCAGATAGTGTACGTCTGTGCATCTCCGAGCAGCAGCGTCCCCACACTGTCCGCGGCACCGAGGCAGTGGGGCATCAGAAGCCTTGCTCTTTAACGGCACCCCCTAAGGCAGTAGGAGGGCTTCCCCTGTGGAGAGTTGAACCTTTGCTAGGCGTGGAGCTCCTGAAACTTGAGGAGTCAAGAAACTGAGTGTCAGAGAGACCAGAAACCTTGCTGGAGGCTGCTATCACTGTAACTCCCGCCTCCGGATCCCTCCTGGTGATTTCCCTGCTCGAGACCTCCCTCAGGATGGGTGGGGCTGGGTGGCAGAAGCAGGGCCACACCTGTGGTCTCGGTTACAGGGTCAGAGCCCTTAGTCTCAGTAACTGTAGCACTGTTGGCTTAGGACACCCTGTGTCCCTTTTCACACTCCCTGAGAAATTCCTGATGTCGAATTTCACATTTGCAGCATCTGCCTAGCATATTTCGAAACACTGAAGACTCAAGGTAAAAAAGTGTGGACAAAGAATCCTATGGGGTGCCTGTTAGAAATGCAGATTCCAAGGTTCTGATTTCCCAAGTCACTTTTGTGGCCAGCTTTGCCATGTGCCCAAGGTGAGTCTGAGGCATGCGCACTTTGAGGAGCACACAGGTGAAGATTTGGGACCTGGCACTGCTGGTGGGACCTTTCCTAAGGGACCTCCCCTGTGCAGCTGCAGTATCCGGGAGTGGTCAGAATCTGCCCTGTGAGGCTGTTGTGTTTAATGATCCCGGCACCAGTGAGCTCTCAGGAAATGGTCATTAGCATCACCAAGTTTAATCGTGAAACGCAATACTGTTTTCTGCGTGTGCTTCGTTCAGCGGTAGCAAGGTGGTTCCTCATTTTATAGACAGTGGTAAAGTCACACGTACTGTGGGCAGTTTTCTAAAGTTTTTTTAATTGCTGAAATAATTGGTCCACACACCAAATTGTGATGCAAAAAGTGTACTGTTTGCCTGTATTGCAAAGAGATTTGATTGTGTTTTGTAAAGAGAGTTGTGCTTTTAATCACCATAATTTCCATGTTCTTGAAAATCTTTCATACTCTTGTTTGGGATAGCAGCGTCCCTGGAAGGGATGGGGGCAGGAGGACAAGAAGAAAATAAAACACATCCCTTTTTATTGTAATTTCAGTACCCGCCCCACCATATATGCTAATGAAAATGTTCCTAATAAATTAGTTTAATTGAAATTTATTATCCCCATAGATTTCCATGTTTATTCTTACATGATGTTCATTTTCAGCTTGATGTGAGTGAGAAACAAGCTACAGCTTTGATGCTTTTCTAAATGTCAAAGTGTAACTGCTTGGTCCAGGTTCAGAGGAAAAGGGGACACAATGAACAGGTAATTTCACTGTAGGTCTTAATCCCCGATGTTCCTGAACCAAAAGGTTAACGTAGTCTGTAGCCGACTTCATGCCCTGCTTGTAAATAAACTCTGAGCTACTGGAGGGAAATGCTGAAAGACAGGATATAATTTTTTCATCTGCTTTGCAAAATCCTATTACTTTCAAGACTTAAGTTTTTGTCTTTTGAGACATCAAGTCCAGTAAAGGGAGTGGAAGAGTCGGGGCTGTGGTAATGCAGTAGCACAAAGGGGCAACGGGCTTGCTGCCTAAGGCAGGGTTATGATGTTCCATCTGCATGCTGGACGCTTTCTTCATCTGCATTCCTAGTATTCAGGAATTAGGTGATTAATCCGCAATCCCTGGTGGGCAGCAGGGAGATAATTAAGCAGCTGGGAATCAGGCGTGTGTCCCCACCGCCCACGTCTCACTGTGCTTGGGCTGTCTGGTCCAAGGGGTCCTTCAAAAAAATGAACATTTCTGGTTTTCAGATTGGAGCACATATTTTGTGTGTAGCATAATGAGTATCTTAAATTTCCTGGGAAGATTTGTGGTTCTGCATATGAATGTTTTTGAAAACAGACCTAGGTTAGGTTAGGAGCCTTAAGGAGACCAATCGGATCTCAGGCAGTTCAAGCAGAGAATGAAGGGAATTTGTAGTCAGGGCGAATTTTAAGAAAGTCTGGGCAAGGAAACAAAACCGTACTCCTGGGAATAGAAATAAAATAAACTGTTTAGGTTTGTTTTTGTTTTTCTTTCTTGTTTCTCTGCAGCTCTCTGCCCCTGCTGGTCTTAGGTCTGTTCTTCTCTCCTCTGTCAGCGTCAGTGCGTGTTTTCGTTCCCCGGGGCCCAGGGTCTTGTCCTTGTAGCTGAGGAAGTAGCCAGTGTGGGGCTGGGGTGGTGCTGGGAACACGGTCTGCCTGCCCCTCCCTGCTTTTCTCCAGCTGCTCAGAAAAGCAGCTTGTATGCTGGGGAGAGGAGCTTAGCCCTGAAATAAACCCAGTCCTTTGTAGCTGTCTCTCTTAAGAGAGCAGGATAGGGACTTTGGGATGTCTAGGGGCAAGCACTTAAAGACGCTTTCCTGAGACTCATCAAAGATTCCAGCCTTTAACTCTCATCAGAGTTCCTCTGGGGAGGGTTCAGAGAGGAGTGCTCGAGGTTGTGCTGTGACGTGGCGCAGTGAGGCTGGAGCTAGGCTGGGGGCAGGGCAGCCTCTGAGTGCAGGGCTGCTTTCACTGGGCCTTTGTTGACATTGCCCGGTTGTCCCACCTGTTCCCTTGGGAGGCTGTCCTTCCCATCAGCCAGACCTAGCATGGGCAGCCCTTGCCCCTCAGTCCTAGGCAGGTCTAGGGACGCCTTTGGCCTCCATGCACGTTTCTTAGATTGTAAAAGAAGTGGGGGGAGGGGAGGTCTAAGTGGCAGCTTAGGGAGGATGTCGTCTTTTTCTGCGCTAGGTGGAGTTGGAGCAGCGCACCACCCCCTGGTTGAGGCGTCCTGGAGGGTGGTCTTTTTGGGAAGGCAGCTGCTGCACCTGTAGAGGAATTAGCAGGAGCACAGTGGGTCCCCAAGCCCTGCTCCCGGGCTGACTGCCCTTCCTGTGTCCCCTCCTCCGCTGGGCAGTGCCTGTGGTTGGTGCTCATTCCGCATGAATCCTGAAGCTGCCATCCAAGCAGTACCGTCTCTGTATAGGTGGCATGTGTGTCAAGGTCTTTATTATTCAGTAACTCCCACTCATGTCAAGCGTGTTAGAGACCAAAAAAGGAATAAGATGTCGAATTATGAATGCACTAACGTCTCGGTTATCTTACCCACCTGGAGTCTCAAGGCCGGACTGCTGCGGGGTGAGGCCAGGTGCAGCACCCACTTTCTTTTTCTTAATTGTGTATTTAAAAAAGAGTACTAAAACTAATGAATGTTTACTGTTAAAAAAAAAAACAGGTAAGAAAAAAAATTGCCAAAGACACCCATAAACAGATCACCCAGATATTTTGAATTTCACTTTTCTTGGTGCTCAGCGTAAAGTCTCCAAATCCTGAGGACCTTTATCTGTTAAAATGTAGCTTAGAATTCCCTGTGCTTAGCTGTCTTAAGTACTAAAATAATAACATGCTATGAATACGCGGTGTGGATGGGGCCAGTTTGACATGGGGCTTTGGCATGTTTCCTTCAATTTCAGATATTTTGGTCACCAAATATAGCTAGGGCTAGCAGGCTAGTATTTCTGTTTAATTGAAAATGTTTTTTCTTCAATGTTCAGTTATTGGTTTTCTGGGGTTTTTTGTGGGTTATTTTGGTGGCTAGCCAGTTCAGGGGTCAACCCTGGACCTTAGTGTTACCCGCACCATGTTCTAACCACCTGCTTAACTGCCCAGCTCTGTGGGCTCTAACTGTTACCTGTAGTGCTGCTTTCTTTCTCTGACCACCTTCAGATTTCTGTCCCCAAGAAGCTAAGAGTTTGGGTTTTTCACTCCTGGTGAGAGTTACTTATTACGTCATGTTCCTTAATCTGGGAGATCTTTGAGAGTTTAATTTTATGATTTAAATTTAAATGACAAAATGTCATTTGACATAGTGCTACATTGATGGTGAGGAATAATTAAATATCTTCTTTTCCTAGACTGTGTTGGGGAACACCCACAGCACCAAGCACGTGATGACAGCTCAGGGAACTTCAATTTTATTGACGGGCTAAAAGCAGTCCATTCGTAGCGGCTGGCTGTGTTTTATTTCAGAATCTAATTCGGTAGGGGCCGGCCCGGTGGCGCACTGCTACAGTGTGCCACTTGGGAGCGTGGCGGCGCTCCCGCCGAAGGTTTGGATCCCACATACAGACCGCCGCTCACTGGCTGAGCGAGGTGCGGGAGCAACACCGAGGGTTGCGATCCCGTTGCTGGTCCCGGTCCAGTACGGGCATGACACTGAGGGTTGCAATCCGTTGCCGGTCACGAAAAAAGACAAAAAAAAGGGAAAAAAATTTTTGGGCCGGCCCGGTGGCGCACTGCTACAGTGCGCTGCTTCGGAGCGCGGCGGCGCTCCCGCCGAGGGTTCGGATCCCACATACAGACTGGCCGCTCACTGGCTGAGCGAGGTGCGGGAGCGACACCGAGGGTTGCGATCCCGTTGCCGGTCCCGGTCCGGTACGGGCGCGACACTGAGGGTTGCGATCCGTTGCCGGACACGAAAAAAAAGTCAAAAAAAAAAAAAAGCATCTAATTCGGTAGCATTTGAGCTAGTGCCTGGGAATGCATTTTCTTGATGTTATTCCACTCCAAGTGGGATAATTGAGTGGCACATAGAATGGCCTTTTTTGAAAATGAGTTACACGTTCTGTGACTTTTGATTCTGGCAGGTCCTGGAACACACGTATATGTACACATACACTCTTACACACATTTGTACACATATGCATTCACGTACATGGCCAGATGTGTTCTCCTGAAGCACGTTCGTCCTTCCAGTGTGGCTGCACCATGGGATTCAAAATGACAAGGGTGGCCTGCCTGGTCCAGTCCCTGCCCTGCCTGTCCCTGTAGTGCTCAGGGTGTGATGAACTCTTCCACACGGGGGCTGTGCCTCCTTTCTCTGTAACTCCTGGATAGCATAGTGTCCAGCTCACAGAAAGGACCCCATAGAGGAGGAGGATAAAGGAATGTTCCTGTCAGTCTTTTGCTAAGTCTTTTTTATTATTTTTTTCTTTTTTGGGGGGTGAGGCTGGCCAGTACGGGGATTAAACTCCAGACCTTGGTGTTACCAGCACCATGCTCTACACACTTGAGCTGACTGGCCAGGCTTTATTATGTTTTGTTCACTGTGTGTGAGGCAGAATTCCATTCTGCTGGGCAGTGGTAGAGGTGATGAAAGTTTTTAAAATAAATGTTTTTTTAATGGAAGATGAGTTTTTTTTTTTTTTTGCCGATTAAGCATTTATTTTATTAATCTAGTTGCCACAAACGCAAACATATTCCATTTGACTGAGGACGTAATTTGTAAGTAAAAAGATGCCACACATTGTTCCAATGTTTATGTAATATATGTCTTTGTTAAATGGGGCCCTGCTTCATTTGTAATGAATATTAAATACTGTGATAACCTTGTGGAGGTATGTGTTTAAAAATCAGCAGTGCATTAATGAGATGAGCCCGTTTTAATTCGCACTTCACCCTCTTTGTTTTACTATTAAGGGTCATTTTAAAAACTATGTTACTTAATCTTTTACGTGCCAAATGGTATGAGATTTAAAAGATACCAGATCGTAAGGTTGAAAGGGAAATCGGCTCATTACCTTGCCCCTCAGCCACCTAGTTCCCTAACCCCAGATCAGCAGCTGTTAAGTTTTTAATCTTAACCACAAATATTCTCAGCCTTGACAAGCATATGTGTATCTTTTTTTGTTTGTTTGTTTTGTTATTTGTCTTTTTCCGTGTCCGGCAACGGATCGCAACCCTCAGTGTCGCCCCCGTACCGGACCAGGACCCGCAACGGGATTGCAACCCTCGGTGCTGCTCCCGCGCCTCGCTCAGCCAGTGAGCGGGAACCGGTCTGTATGTGGGATCCGAACCCTCGGGCGGGAGCGCCGCCGCGCTTCCCAAGCGGCGCACTATCCAGTGCGCCACCGGGCCAGCCCCCATATGTGTATCTTACATTCACACCCCCAGCATACACTTAACACACATACGTGCACACACGCATGTGCACACACACACACACACACACACAGGGATCCTATATACCTTACTGTCATCACTTAGTATTAGCTTGGGGATAGCTCCACTTCAGTATGTTGAGGCTTTCATCACTTTTGTTGGCTGCACAGTATTCCACTGTATGGACACACCCCAGATAACTTAACATGGTTACATGCATTTGGGAGATCATTGTCATTATCCGTCAGTCTTCCCTGCACCATCAGGATCACCCTGCACATCCTATAAGGCCACATTCCCACTTCCCTGAGAGAGCAGCAGAATGACAGGAAGTAAGTGTTTTGCAACTTAATTAGCAGTGTTATTAAGTAACATGTAGGTCACCATTTACTGAGCACCTGCTGGGTGCTAGGCACATGCTAATGCGGTTCATGCTTTATCTGTTCACAGGCATTGTCTTACTTGTGGCATGTCAGGGTGGTGTTTGGCTGACCAAAGAGTGAGTGTTGAGGTGTACAGCTTAATTTGCACCCCAGTATGTAGCCCCCGATGTGTCCCATCATTGGAGAGACAGTGGACTGGAAGTCTTGGAGGGCAACCCTGGGAGAAGTCTGCCTCCCAGGCATTTTCCTTAGGGCTCTCAGTCTTTCCTTGCAAGCTCCTGCTGGTGAGCTTCTGCCCCTCCACTCTGCTAGCTGGACAGGCATTTCGTTCCCCAGAAGTCCAGCGTCTCTGCTGTTGAACACCAGTCCCTACCAGCTTTCCCCTGACCTTAAGGCTTCCTTCTCAGCCTTGTGTCTTTCCAGCTCCTTAAGGCCGGCCATCTTCTCCTGAACTGACCATCCTTCCTCCAGTCTTTCTCTGACGGGGCATCCCACCTCCTCAGCATTGGGAGGCCCTTGCCTCCGTCACTGCAAGGCCAGCGGCATCTGGCATGTTGCGTGTTTGTCCAGTGTGCCTGGCTTCCTCCCAGCGCGTTTCTTGTCCCTCAGTGTTTCGTGCCCACAGTAGGACCGCACGCTTGGCCATCTGCTTCCATCCTTCCATCTGTTTCATTTGAGCATCGATGCATCTGTTCCAGTGCTTTTCTTGACTTTCAGACATTGTGTGGATCACTTTACTTCTCCTCGGACATAATGTAGAGTTTGAGGAAAACGTGTAGAAAGTGAATCCTGTTGGACAGAGAAGTCTGTGCCCTCAGCTCAGGTCTGGCGGGATCTGTCTGTGTCGACTGAGCTACTGGGTGGTCATCAGGACATATTGCAGGTGTTATCGTGGGGTCTCATGCACAGTAACAAGTGGCATATGGGGGGCACAGAAAATCAGGTTGCGAGTGAGGCCATGGTCATTTGGGTTGTCTCTATTGGGTAGGTGCGCTCTGAGACAGCCGGTGGAGGGGGGGGGGGGCATCCTGAGTGTGCTGACCGGGGTGGGCAAGTGCTGCTGCTGAGAGCTGGGCTCTGTAGACGGCCCCACAGTGCCTGGGGGCCCCATTGTCCCTGACGTATCTGAACGTGTCCTGGCTCGATCTTCAATGTTTAATGTCTTTGTGCGGATCAAAACTCTGACACAGAGTCTTTTTTCTGAACCCTAAAGTGTTGCTTGTATTGTCACCATTTTCGAAATCCAATCTTCTTCTTCCATGCCTTTTTTTTTTTTTTTTTGGCGCCTGTGAGATTTTGTAAAAGCAATTATTTTAGTAAAAAACCAAAAGACCAGAAGTTGACTGACTGGCTATACAGGGTCAGTTCTGGGAAAGCCAGGTGCCTCCTTAAATTTGTCCACACTTGCAAATGGGCACAGGGTTTTAAAATACAACCTCAGCATGTAGCTTGGGCTTTCACAGTTGTAGAATGGAGCGTGTACTACAGACCCCAGACTTGGAATGTCCAGCTTGCACCAGGCTGAGCCGCATGAGCTTGGGCAAATTGTGATCCGTCTGGGATGGGAGTGTAGCAGTGAGGTTGGTCTGTACTGTCTCTACTGAGAAGTGGTGCACATGGGGGCATCTCGACTCAGCACTGCAGGGACTCACAGCGTCTGACTTTGTTTTTGTGCTCCTCTTTTACAGATGCCTTCGTGAATAGCCAAGAATGGACATTAAGTCGTTCTGTCCCGGAGCTCAAAGTGGTGAGTGGTTCCTTGCGGCCTTGGTAGTTGTCATTCCTAACCTGCAGGGAGGGAGGGGGCTCTGCAAGGGGCAGGATGTGACCATGTGAGTGTACGCAGCCTGCATTCTGGGTGGGGCCTGGTTATCCCTTGGGGTCCAGAGGGGGAGCATGCCTCTGGGCATGTCCCTGGGAAGGGCCAGGGTAGCTGATAGTTAAGGCTGGAGCCCTGAGGAAACTGCGAGTCCATGACAGGCACCCAGCCAGTGGTACCCGTGTGCAGGGCAGGGCCTGTCACCATCCTCACTTTTGTGTCCTCCGTGTCTGTCTCTCTCTCTCTCTCTCTCTCTCTCTCTCACATGCTCTCAGACACACACGCGTGCGCGCGCGCACACACACACACACACACACACGTGTGCACGCATACACACGGCTTTATTTCTTCTCTGCAGGATGGTCCTGGAAGGTTTCTGTAATGAGCCATTGGGCTTTGTTATTCATCATTTTTAAAAAGTGACCCTATTGAAAACAATTGAAAGCAGAGCTTTGTTTTTTTTATCATAAACATTACCTTTTCAGTGAGATTATTTAAAACTTAAAGTTGGCTTATGATAAAAATTGGTCTATTGCAGCCACCTCATTGATTTCCTCCCCTACCTTAGGGCAGAAGGAAGGGACAGATCTAACTTTTAGTAATTGTGTTCTTTGTTATAAAATATGTGTGTGGGGGGGTGTATGTATGTGTGTATGTATATGTGTGTAATATTACTTTGTTTTTGTGTTGCCGTAGCAGAATACCTGAGACTGGGTCATTTACAAAGAAAAGAGGTTTATTTGGCTCATGATTCTGGGAGCTGCATCTGGTGTGGGTCTTGGGCTGCTTCCACTCACGGTGAAAGTGGCGGGTGCAGGATCCTAAAGGGGGCGGGGAGGTGCCAGGCTGCTTTTAACAACCAGCCCTGGTGGGAACTCACCCTCCCCCGCACCCAGAGAGGGCATTAATATATTCCTGAGGGATGGGGCCCCCCCCCCCCCCCCCCCCAACCCAAACATCTCCCACTAGGTCCTACCTCCCAACACTGCCACTTTGGGGGATCAGATTTCAACATGAGCTTTGGGGGTGCACACACTTCCAAACTATATATCATGTGTATTTCTCAAGGGAGGGACTCTGACTTAAAAGGGAGGCACCTGAGCTCTGCCGTCCAGCCAGCTGCTGATGGGACCTGGCTCCAGCGAGGCCGGCGTAGCCTCAGCGCCTCTTTCTGTGTGGGTGCTCTTTCTCCCAAGACAGCAGTGGTCTCCCCAGTGATGCAGCGGACCTCAGGGGCCCTTGGCTCCTCCTGCCCATGACCCTGACCTCAATGGGTACTACAGGATTCTCAGGTCTGAGATGAGGAGACGGAGCAGCAAAAAATTTTCAGATCTTTGAAGAGAGCTCGTATGACTTTTGTCTCCAGGAACAATGTGGTTTTCACCTTAAGAAATAAAGGGCACTACATGGGCAGCACCCTGAGATGGGAAGGCCGAGGGCACAGCACCCTCTTCTCCCTGCCGTGATTGCTGGGTATCCTCATCTGAGCCCATCTCCTTCCCATTTCCCATTGATCCTCCCTCCAGAATGCTGACCTTTCTCTGCAGTGCTGCCAGCGGGTCTTCTTCCTTGTGGGAGACGAGGTGTCCATCAGTCCCAGTGCCCGTTTCAGAAGCCTGGGAGCCACAAGAAGCTGCCTTGAAATGGCCGCCTCTGTCTGTCTTCTGTGTGTTTTGTAACTGTCGTGCCCCACACAGTATTTATCATAGAAGACATCCAGGAAATACCTGTCGCATGGGTAAAACAAGTCTGGCATTGTTGCTACCAGGAGTTTTCCAGAAAGATGTGCCAGTTTCAGATACGCTCTGTTAAGACAACCAAAGTGCCATTCAGGTTCTGCCATCAGCATGAAACAGCGAAAGTGGTGTTTCATTGACGACCACAGCATTTGCAATGTGCTGACCGTGCAGGGCATGTTCTCAGGGCTTTACATACTTATCTTATGTAATCCTGCCAGCCGCCCCACAACGGGGAATACTGTTGATATGAAGAAACTGAGGCTGAGACATTAAGAACTAGCCCAAGGAGCTGCAATTAGTAAGCCCTAGAGCTGGGATTTGACCCCGGAGTTGCTGCTGCTTTCCCAGCACTGCCTGATAGAACTTTCTCAATGGTGGAAACCTTTATCTGCACTACCCGGCGCAGTGGCCACTGGCCCCATGTGGCTGTTCAGTGATTGAAATGTGGTTAGTGCCACTGAGGAGCTGAATTTTAGTTTTTGAGTTTAGTTCATTTAAATGGAAACAGTCACGTGGGGCCAGTGGTCACCCTGTTGACAGCATTAGAGTGACTGATCACTGAGTACTGAACCATCTGGTTTAGGCCCAATTTTGACAGTCTGAGATGTTGCAGGTTCAGAGAGGGCCCACGTGATCATATCAGCCCAGAATTGAGGATGTTTACTACCAAAAATTCGTCTTCTCTTGGTGTTTCAAAAGCATGCAATTTTCTGGAATAAATGCCTGGAGGTGTAGATGGTGATTACATCAAAAGGCAGCAGGGGCTCTCAGTCTCAGAACATGACTCTTAGGGCTTGCGTGAAATCCCTGAAGGGGTTGACTGTCTCACAGACAGGTTAACATTTGTTAATGGCTCTGCAGTTCTTTTGGGGAAAGTTTGTGTGGTTGGACCAGGCCCCAGCAGGACCCCCAGCTCTGCTCTGGTCCTGGCATCCTCCTGTTGTCGACTCAGCCGGCAGCTGATGCCCCTCTCTGATGCCCCTAGCAGATCCTGGGTGTGCTGAGGGGTGCTCAGGGTCTGAAGAAAGTGCTGCTTTGTTTCAGGAGGTGGCCTCTGAGGACCCACAGGGCTGCGATTGTTTCCCGCCCTCACGCAGCATCCCGGGACAGGTGGCCCTTAGGTCAGCGCCTGAGGAGCCCTCACCCCCGCTTCACAAATGCAGCAATGACATGACATCACTGCGAGCTGCAATGGACTCTTTATGGAATATTTTGCAATAAATCTTTTGGAGCGCATCAGAGAAAAAGATCCAGTGCTCGCTTTCTTTTCAAGAGTGGTAGTGCCACGTCTTACGCTTTCTGAGGTTGCATTGTGGTCAGACCATCAGTGACTGGCTGCTTTCGGTGCTGCAGAATAGCGCTGGGCAGCCCTGGCCCTGTGCTGCCATCCGGGTGGAACAATAAATGCACTGCAGTCTTCCTGCCTGTCATAGGGGCCTCCGTCAACAACTCATCACACCGTGTTTGTGGGTTTTCGTTGACCTCCTAACCGGGCTTTTTACTAAAAGCCTGATTTCCTTTTCAGCAAACCTCATATTTAGCAGCAAAGTGGTGTGGAAATCGGTCTAAAAGACACTGCAGGGTCTGTCTTATCTTGTAACGTGTAGGTGCCAGGCAGGGGCGCAACAGCTCAGGGTCCTGCACAGACAATGCAGGGTTGATGGTGACAACCTCTTCTCACCTAGAATCCCTAGTTCTGTAATTTCCAGGATGCCTCGTTCCTCCCCACAGAGCCCTTTGGCTCAGGCTGCCTAATGTCCAGTAGCGGTGCTTCACAGTGGAACCTCACCGCGTAGAGAGCTCTTGGCCTTTATTGTATTTCCTCCTCACTGCCAGCTGTGTTTGTATCCAGATTAAAACGGCACCCATGATGTGTGAATATAAGATGGTCGGTGAGACGGCCATTCAGGCCAGGTAGGATGCCTTCCCACGCCACCCCCAGGATTGACCAGTATTGCCCTTCTAAGGGGTGAGCTAAGTCTTTGCCCATCACCTGCATGGAATCAGGGAGGGGATGTTGCCACACAGAGAAAGCACAGACTGAACAGTGTTTGGTTTCTGAGCATTTTCTTCCTCAGGAAAGAGAAACCCTAATCTTAATTAAAAATTTAATTTTGTGGCATACTGTTTTGGATTTTCTCAGCATGAAGCTGACAAACAGCAGGTGCCCTTGAGCAAAAGAATAATTAGTAGGTGGAAATTCTCAGATTATAGAGGCCCAAGATAAAAAGAAGACATACGTTGAGTCAGGCAGGGAAACAGCTTTATTTAGGGTCTGTCCATGTAGTGTGGCTCAGCCCGGCTTGGAGCCGTAGTAAAAAGCATCTCACTTATCCTCGCTGGCAGTGGAGTCATTCATTCACTCATTCATTGATTTATTCAGCCAGTGTTGTTGAGCGTCTCTGCCTTGAGCTGGTGTGCTGGAACTTAGAGAACAAAACGAAGAACACACAGTCCCTGCCCTTGAGGGTGAGTCAGCATTGGAGAGTCAGACCTGCCCATGGATGTTAGTAAAGTAACGTGTTAAGTAACAATACAGCCTTAGGAGCAGAGACTAAGGAAGCCTGGAAGACAGGCGCCCAGTTCAGGCTGTGGCCGTTAGGAAGATAGCTTAGCTCGGCTGCTGTAGCAAAATACCATAAATGAGAGGCTTATAAATATCAGAAATTTATTTCTCACAGTTGTGGAGACTGGGAAGTCCAGGGTCAGGCGCAGGCAGAGTCCGTGTCTGGCGAGGGCATTCTGGTCCATGGGTGGCACTTTCTTGCTATGTCCTCACATGGCAGGAGAGATGAGGGGGTCTCTCTGGGGTCTCTTTTATAAGAGCACTAATTCCATTCGTGAGGATTCTGCCCCTCTGACCTAATCATCTCCCAAAGGCCCCACCTCCTAATACCATCACACTGGTGATTAGGTTTTAACATATGCCCTTTGGGGGGACACAAGCAGTCAGACCTCAGCAGAGGGCTTCCAGAGGAGGTGACATTTGCACTGGTTACTGACCAGTAAGTAGGAGTGGGATTTCGGGCGGCGATTGATATGGAAAGCTCTAGGCGTCTGGAGACAGCAGTGCCTGTGAGGGTGAGATTAGGGAGCTGGTTTATAGAAGGCACAGCCAGGAGTGGGAAGCCGAGAAGCTGAAACACAGGACAGCTTGTGGCTTGTAGAAGGGTCCGTGTGGCTGACAAACAGAGAAGGGGGGCGGTCAGGACCAGGTGAAAGGAGACTCTCTAGGTTTGATGTGCCGTCTTCAGACAGCGGGTGCGGTGGCCTGTGAATATCTTATGCTTCTCTTTTCCACGGCCTCAGGCCAGGTTTGTTCTCTCGTGTGCTTCTGGCTTTGGCATTGTCGTCCACTTAACCAACTTCCTCCCCTTCCCCGCCCGCACCAGGTACTTTCTTGGGGCCTGGAAGTGGGATAAGTGTATGGGTTCAGAGCTGGTGCTCCTGCTGGTATCCAAAGACACAGATCTTGGCCTTCAGGGACCTAAGTGTAGCGGGAGACAGAGCCAAGAACATCACCAGTCACAGTGCGAGGGGAGGGGCCTTCCAAGGAGAGAGTCAACTCCATCAGTTGAAGGGGTGGGGGGTGCCCAGGTGAAAGACATAAGGTGCTGGTGTGGTTAGTTCCCAGACCTTCTGCTGGGCCTGCTTGTCTACAGCAAAGTCATGTGCAAGGATTTGGAGGAAGACAGCTTGTTCCTCAAACATTTGGACTTTGTCCTCCAGGTATTAGGAGTCTCCCCAAGGGTTGGGAAATGGGTAACATTTCCTCTCTGTCAGTTTCAGTGGTTCTCTCTGGCCTTCTTGGCGTGAGGAAGGGGAGCTCGTGGGCCAGGAGGCGACCTAAGGGCTGCTCCCGCACTCCAGCGGATGACAGGGAGTCTGCACCAGTGTGACAGTGAGGAAGCTCAAGAATAAAGGGGTTTTGTGACTTCAGGACCTAGTGGGAGTCACAGATGGCTTCCAGGTTTGAGAGGCTGGGTGGGGAAGTGGCCACAGAGTTTGATGAGCAGACTGGGGAGAGAAGGCGAGGTTTGGACGTGCTGAGGTTTCAGTTCCTGTGTAAAAGCGTATAGAAGAACTTGAGGTGTTCCAGTGGAAGTGGGGTAGGAACGCCTGGAGCTGGGGGTGGAGGGGACAGCTGGAGAATGAGATTTTGGAATCAGCAGTTTACCAGTAGAAGATAGGCTATGGATGGACATACTAGGGGACATCAGAGTGGAGGGTCAGCTGGAGGTCTAAGGGAGGAGCCCTGGAAAGCACCTGCATGTGACAGAAAAGGATCCCACGTGGGCTGAGAGGGAGCCGGAGGAGAAGCGGGGTTGGGGGGTCTGAAGAGAGAGGGTCTCACCAGCAGCTTCCAGTGACGGGGCTCGGTTGGGAGCAAGACAGGCTGGTGGTTTGAGAAATGGAAGTTGTTGGTGACATCATGGACAGCTTCTTTGTGGTGATAGAGTCAGAACTTAGGATGGTTTGGGCAGAGGGATGAGGGAGGGTGGAATGTAGGACCAGGGAATGAGCAAACGGCCTGGCTCTGGTGGGATCGGGGCGTGGGGTGGCTCTGACAGGGGGCCTGTGTCCAGAGTGGGTCTCCTGTGGTGTTTTCTTCTTAAAGAAAGAAGTGATTTGATCATGCATAGATGCAGACAGCAAATTTCTAAGAAATTTGGAAAAGATTAAAATGCAGGAGAAGGTGATTTTTGATGAGCAGCTTCGCAGAGAAGGTAGAGAGAGAGTGAGACCCCAGCACAGGTTAAGGGTAGGCTTCCTCCAGGGCCTGCCCATCTGGAGCCCAGGTAGCACAGTTGTGTTTGCAGGGAGGCTTTCTCTCAGGTCACTGTGACCCTTGATGGTTATCTTCCCATCCAGTACCAATGCCTTTGCCACTTCTACCTGGAGCATCGGCTCTGTCCTCTTTTTTCAGTGGTGCATTGTGGATCCTGTGTTGTGGAGAAGCAGGCTTGCGTCCTCCTCATCTCTGTGAGCCCCTGCCTCCCCTCCCCCCACCCCACTCTTTTCTGCTCCCCTAGCCCTGGTCAAAAATCTACCCCAAATCCAACCTCTCCTGATGGAATGGACAGTATTTTCTCTACAGTCCCCATAGTGCTCTGCTCTGCCGTTGTATTCCACTCAACCTAAGGTATTGATGGTCTGAGGCAGTGCACACACTCCTGATGTAAACAACACACTTGTGATCTGGGAGAATGCCACGCCCCACGTTTGTACGGGCAGCACTGAAGCTCTACAGCTGATGAGAACGTGAGATGCTCATTGAGGGTGTTAGACTCTATTTTATTCCAGCAGAATTATTTAATGAGCTAATTTTTGACCATCCAGCCAATGCTTGTTATGATTATGTTTAGGGTTACTGTATATTTTAAGCTCTCTGTTTGCAGAATGCTAAATAGAATGATTTAATTACCCTTAACAGTTGTCCATTTCTTTGTTTCAGGGAATTGTGGGTAACTTGGCCAGTGGCAAGTCAGCCCTGGTGCACCGGTATCTGACTGGCACCTACGTCCAAGAGGAATCTCCCGAAGGTATGCTATTTGGCAGGCAGTTGCAACCTTCCTTAAGAGTTTAGTTTTTAACATTTTTCTTAAGCATATTCTAAATCATTACTTTGATATATCACATGTCAAGAAACTAATAAAACGTAGGAAGCAGTAAAAATCCTTAAGTATATTGTTTCTTCTGTAGTGTTTTTAGCAAACCAGTTATATTCACCTTGGTGTTTGGAGCAATATGTAGAGCGGAACCATGAAGCACTATTGAATTTATTTCTTATCTAATAGTTCTCTCCTTTCAAATGTTAATCCAGTGTTACTCCTTTAAATAATGGCTGGACATGTCTCTGATCTGGGTATAGGGCTTATACATAATTTATATGTAATGTTAATTAGTCATACATACAAGCTTTCCTAGATAAGACTCAGATTACCACCACATGTTTGAGTATGTTTCCCTTTATATTGTATTATACACATTTAATAATCATTTTGCATGAGAATAAGATATTTCTTTTGCCATTAGGCATTTACATCTTTGGTTCACATACTCATATTTTATTTTTTGCTTTAAATAAAATAATAATAATGGTAGGAAATCATTTAGCTCCTGTGTCCCCAGTCAGGGTATAGATCACAAGCAGTTTTCTAAATTATATTTTCTCTCCATGTAACCTTTTCAAATCCAACTCTGAGACACTGAATTTCTGGTTCCTTCTTTTTCTTACTGGCTGTTCCATTCTTTGCAGATATGGATGCAGGTAACTATACATTCTGTTCATGGCAGCGCTTGTCTTGTTTTGGAGAGAGAGGAGAGGCACAACTTTGTACTGTAGCGTTCCCTTCCCTCCTTGTTCTGTGTCTCACGCTGTTTCGTTTCATTTTACCTTTTTTTCTTTTCCGTTAAACATTTCACCCTGTTTTGTCCCTTAGATGTCTTTAGCAGTAGTCCTAAGTAGCTTCACATGTTTCCTGTAACACGTGTTCTAGTATTTAACTCTTGTCCTGGATACCGTGGAACCATTCAGAAAAGTGTACAGTTCTCTGGCAGGCTCTGCCACTATTTTGCAGAGTTTGCAATCATGTCATGAAAATCTCATGGCAGTCACATCAGGGGAAAGCCTACTTTTTTTGTGACCCATATTGAAATGATGATTTAAGCAGATTAGAGGTTAAAATGAAGGCCTTCATGTGGGAATAAATGAGAAGAGTCTTGGCTATGCAATGAGAAATGTGTACAGGTGCTAGAAGAAGACTGCGGGATTTGGAGAAGTGAGAGAACGCAGCATTTCCCCCGTTGTCTTTCCAGCTCCTTTCTTGGGCTCCGTCCTTCGGTTGTGCTGGTGTTTTATTTGTTCCTTTGTGTCTGAGTGTGCATTTTAGCCACAGCCAGTTGAAGTACACCTAGAGAGTCTTTTAGAGCTTTTCTCCCTTGGGTTTCCCACTTATTTCTCAGGGCTAGTGTCTTAGTCCATTTCTGTTGCTTATAACAAAATACCTGGAACTGGGTAATTTATACAGACAGTATTTATTGCTTACAGCTCCAGAGGCTGGGAAGTCCAAAGTCCAGGGAACACACTGGGTGAGGGTCTTCTTGGTGGTGGCTTTACAGCAATGCAGGCATCTCACATGGCAGAAAGTGGAGGAGCAGAGAGAGAGAACGTCTCATGTGCTCTTCTTTAAAAGTCCTTAGAACCATGCCCCTGACCACCGTTATTAATCCATTCACTATGGCATGGTCCAGCAGTCTAATCACCGCTTCAAGACTCCATCGTTCAATTACCGTAATAGGATTTCCCACTCTCAACAGTTACAGTGAGGATTTAGCTTCAATGTATGGATTTGGGGGGATACAGTTCAATCAGTGCATAACAGTTAGCTATTGTGGAGGTTAACGAGACCAGCTCTTGGTTAACTTGCTTGCAAGTGAGGTAAAGCTGCCTTCACGCCCCTGGAACTATCCAGATTTCAGTCCAGGGTTGCTGAAGTCGCATGGCCTGGGCCCCTGGTTTTCTTGCTGTTGCTCTGGCTTCTCTCGTTCTTGGCTGCAGGTATCTGGTATGGGCAGTGCTGGAGTCACTGGCTGCCTAGAGTAAGGACAAGGGCCACATCTCGCTTGTGGAGTCCTTTTCCCTATATTGCTATTTTGTCATTTTTGTGGCTTTTGTTTTTTCCTTTCGTGCATTCACAGTTTGTCCCATCGTGTTGGGGCCTGACTGATTTCTTCACAATGTGTAATGGGCCTTTATATTTTGGTTGGTATGAAGGCATTGCTCTTGAATTTTCATACATCAAAGGTTAAAATAGTACCAGGTGGGGTGCTGTAAACTGTGAGCATTGACAACCCTACTGCTCCGATTTTTCAGGTAACACATTTTACTCCACTGAAATTTCATAGTATCACGTATGGTTTTAAAAATACGTTATTTTAAAGGGTGTGAGCATGTGCAAATACATCTTCATCTGCAAAGTGGAAATACCCCATCCACTCCATGGGGCCCCGTGCTGAAGGCCTTGCAGGTGAGGGGAAAGATTGTCAGTAATCTTTTCTCCCTTCCTTCGGGAGCTCGCCTGGCCACATGGCCTCTCACCTGTTGACTCAAGGTCAAAGGGATGGTTCTGAGGGGGTGCAGAGAGCCTAGAACAACATGCCCAAGTATACGCCAGTGGGTGTGTGTCAGGGGCTTCCAGGAGGCTGAAAGAATTGTGCATACAGATGCCACCTTGTGCCTGGAAACTCCTTAGCCCTGGTGAATCTGTCTTTCCCAGGGGCTGGCCATCTGTCCTTGTCTGGAGCTGAGGAGGTAGCTACTATCTTCGCCTCTCTTCATGAGACCGGGAAACTGACTTCTGCTTCCTGTTCCCGTGACCCGCGAGTCTCACGACAGCGGCAGGAGGGAACCATAGCTGGTTGTTTCAGAAAGAAAGTGAATGAGAAAAGCCATGATTTCCCTCATGCCATCCTGAAGTTTTTTCTCATGGTCAGGGAGCCTGTAGCTGGAAAGTTATTTTAATTCTCGTCGAATGAGTTAACGCTGATCAATTTCCTGTACTTGTTTAGTGGAAAAGCTTTATGTGTAGAATGTTCTGGAGTTGAGATACAACTTACTGCTTTGTTGTCCAGATGTGTGGAGAGTTATCTGAGTGATGTGAGTCATCTCCGAGGTGTGCAGGAGGTAGACTAAGCCGATTATAGCTCAGCCTCACCTTCGACTAGTTACCTACAGGGACGGTTAGAGCTCAGCCCATGGTGAGTGTGGTCGATGCCAGATTGAGGAACTGGATTTGGAGTGAGCTGTGCGAGCTCATTTGTCCTTTTCTCTCAACTGCTGGAGTGATCGGCTGGGTAGCTACTTTCAGTGAAAGACATTTTGCTGTTTCGAGGCCATGTGAGCTGCCCGTCCAGACAGCTCACTGGGTCCTCCCTGCGCTTTTTCATGTCTGTACATAGGTGTTCTTCTGACTTGATGAATGTGCAAATATCCTTTATGCTGATTCCGACCCTTGGCTGGGATTTATAGATGGCTGGAGGGGTGAGGTGGTGATGGCCTTCTTGTTCTCAGAAGAGCTCCCTTAGTTGAAATTTCTGGTGCAGAACTGTCTCCACATCTGTTATCAGATACATCTTAGCTAGATTCCAGAGGGTAATGTCTGTGCTCTTTCAATTGCGTAATACATTTTGGTTGGTATTTTATTCTTGTGGTGAAGAGAGCTGACTCACAAGATTTAGATAATTTTAAAGATACAGTTCAAGTGAGGGAAGGATTAAAATGTTATGAGTTTTTCAGAGTGAATTAACATGCAAAAGTGAAAGTAATCCAAAGAATAAAATTTTTATATAGACCGCTACCCTTTTAATCGTGCACACATGTGTGTACATATATGTGTAAAATACGTATGTATCAGTTGCCTATGGCTGCTGTAACAAAGCGCTGCTAACTAGGTGGCTTAAAACAACAGCAATTGATTCTCTCACAGTATGGAGGTCAGAAGTCTGAAATCAAGGGATTTACAGGGTTGGTTGCTTCTGGAGCCTCCAAGAGAGACTCTGTTTTGTGCCTCTTCCAGCTTCTGGTGTTTGTCATCAATCCTTGGCTTTCCTTGGCTTGTGGACTCCTAACTTTAATCTCTGCCTCTGTTGTCACATAGTGTTTTCCCTGTATCTGTGTCCAAATTTCCATCATAAGGACACCGGTCATTGGATTTAGGGCCCACCCTACTCCAGTATGATATCATCTTCACTTGATCCCATCTGCAATGATCCTATTTCCAAATAGGGTCACATCACAGATATGAGGGGTTAGTACATGGGTGTGAATATATCTTTGGGGGAATGCAGTGAAACCCATAGCAGTACATGCAATTTTTAGATAGACACTGCACGTGGGACTGTTGGAGATAGACACTGCACGTGGGACTGTTGGATTTGGCCCCATCACTTCTTGGTGGTCACAGTTCTCTCTGGAGATGCTTTTGCGAGCATCACTGGTGTTACAGAACCCACAAGGTCCAGATCAGCTTGTATGTGACCTTCACGGCTGTGAGGAAGATTTCACAGCTGCCATTCACTTCCTACAAAGAGAATCCGATGAAGATCACTCCTTTGCCGTTAGTGCCCGATTAATGGCTGCTAATTAGAATTGTGAACGGCATATTAGATTTGTAATTTGAGTTTCCCCCTCATGTGTTTATGTGTTTAGTATTCACCATGTACTTGGCCTTTTCTGCCGCAGACGCCATGTTCCACCACTCAGTTTTTAATTCTCCTTTCAAAAAAAGGAAGAAAAGGTCGAAAGAAAGAGAAACAGGCCATCTGGTATTGTGTGAGAATTTGATAGGAAATGTGCACCTGCCCCAAGACACATTACCCCTTGCAGGCCTGGAGGTTGTGGTGTTTTTCAGAGATTTTTGGAGTTGCAGAGCTGAGTCATTGCTCGGAGACCTTACTCCCCAGGACATCTCTCTGTGTGTTGGTCCTGGTCTCCCTCTCGCTGTGCAGAGCAGTTCAGAAGGAGGGACCTGGGGACTGGAAGAGCTGAAAGACAGCAGCTGCCATGATGGTGTCATGTGTCTGACTCGGGAAGGGTGGCCCCACTGGCTTTCTGAGAACCCTGGACTTTGGCGTTATCAGCACCACGCTCTAAGTAAATGAGCTAAATAAATGGCCAGCCTGAGTGAAGGTTTTAAGTTTCATAGAGACAAACTTAAGGAAAGTTTGTGGACCTCTCTTCCTGCAGTTATAAAATTAACTGTTCTTAGCCAATCTTTCATGGAACTACCAGCTGTTCAGTGGGGTTAATAGTGCCGGCATGAGGTTGTGCTTTCTGAGAGCCTTCTTTCATCCCAGATCTGGAGGGAGGGGGGATCAGTGAGGATCAGTGGGGCAGTCGCTTCCTGAAGCCACACAAAGGGATTTTCAGAGAAAGGCCTTAGCCAAATGACTCGGGGGCAGTTGTCCCTGTCATTCCAGGGTCCTCATCAGCTTAATTCTTCAGGGACTCATTCCTTCAGTGTCTGAATATTTACTTTTTCATTGGCTCTTCACCAACTCAAATTTTAGGGGTGCAGAATGCTCCAAGCCTTGGCAGCCCTGAGTCTGTCTAGGCCAACAGCAAGCCGGCTCCTGGCCAAAAGCCTGGTACTGGAGACGCGCTCTGAAGGCTGAGCTGGCCCCCCTCTCCCCTCCAGGAGGGCCTCGCCTGAGCCCTGCCTCTGGGCCCCCCGCTTCTCCCCAGTGGTAACCATACTCATGCAGCAGTGACCTACAGCCTTTACAGCAGCTTTCCCTTCCTGCTCTCCCAAAAGTGGAAAACACTCAGTGATAACAGGAAGTTCGGCCCAGGTCATTCATTCTGCCAGTGGCCTAGACTAAGATAGCCTGAAGACTGTAGGTAGAGAAGCCAAGGCAGATCTTCCATAGGGGAGCTTGCCAGAGGGGAGAGACGGGAAGCCAGCGTCCATCCCAGGGGGAGAAGGTACATGGAGCTTGCCCTGTATAAAGAGAAGAAGGGAGACCAAGGACACCTGAACCGCCTGCTAGTAAGGAGAAGTTTTAGGGGGAAATGTCAGGTGCTGAGAGTAATTATAACTACTAGGTAAGGAAAAGTTTCGTATATGAGAGAAAATGGGTGAGACGATCAGCTAGGCAGCTCACGTAACTCAAGCTAGGAAAGGAAACTGTTTGAGCATCAGTCATAGGAAACGATAACGTACTTTTGTTTTGTGCCTGGGTAGCAGGAGGGGACACCGGGCATGTGTTGTCTCTCACATCTGTCCGAGAGAAGCCTAGACCTCGTCTGTTTTGTTTACGTGGGTTGCATCATAGTTTGATAACGACTTGGAGGTTCTCTAGGAAGAAATGAAATTATTCACGTTCTGGGGAAAGACCTGTCTGCACTACGTGCCCTCTAAAGATCGTGAGCTAAACGTGGTGTGGAAGAGCTGACGGATTCCAGGACAGCAAGAAGGCGCAGCCTTGCCGCAAGGGTCAAGACCATCCTGGGCCAGGATCTCAGGGCTGGGGGGCAAACTCCCCCCACATCACACCAACACTTTGTCCTGCCTGGACTCTTGCGGGTCGCTTGCCTGGGGCTGTTGGAAGTCGAGGCTCTGAGCCTGTCTCCACAACTTACTAGTCTTTGGCTGCTGGGCAGGTTACCCGTCCTCCTGAATTCCAGCTTAACTCTTCTCTGCTGCACAGTTGTCGTAAGGACGAAATAGAGTAATATGTGTACTAGACTCGGCTTTGGCCCCTGGCGGTGAGTAAGGGCTCAGTGGAGAACACCTTTTAAAATAGCACTCCGTTGGCCAGCCGCCCAATAAAATTAATAAAATGCCACTCTGACCCTGTGGCCCCTGTGATACTAGGGGTGTCCTCCTCTGGTGTGTGCCTGTCAGAGTGGGTGCCGTGGGAGGCCCCGCCCCATGCTACCCCCAGATCTCCTCTGACCCAGCCTCCTCGGCTGCTCCCATGGGTGTGGTTTCAGATCCTGACTCCTCTCCTGTCATCAGGCAGCAGGTGTCTGTTCCTGGATCCCTAACGGTAGAAATGACAGTCCATGTGTGGCTGTGTCCCCTCATCAGTGTGGTTCTTGTGGCTGCCCAGAGTCCAGCTCAGGTTGTTGGGGGTAGAGCCCCATGCAAGTTGCTTGGGACCTAATCATACGATTTGAAAACTAGAGCAAAGTAGAATTTAAAGTGAGCTGACCACTCCTCTCTAGGTTTTTTTAGTCTGGGGCTGGGGTGTGTGAGGTCTGCTTCACACCCATGGGGGTGCTCTTTAGACCCTACCAGCAAGCACAGTGTTGTCAGGAGGTCCTCTGGTGGGAAAGACGCTGAGTGCGTGATTGGCAGTACACTGCATGGCTCTGCAGGCATGTTCCGCTTCTCATCTCCAGCATCTCAGAGGCTGGTCTGCTCCACAGAGATGGAAGGACTCTGGGGTTTTCTACTGGGTTTTGATTCTGTTGCTGGTTCCTAGCTGCGTACATCACAGGCTGGCGGAGAGCTCAGGCCACGTGGGCCTACAAGCCGCTGTTCTCTCTATGGGTCCTGCCAGTTCCCTTCAGGATCTGCCTGGAATTGTTTTGTAACAGACATGTCTATCGTCAGGGTAGTAAATGCCTCTCAGAAGCACATGTATCTCAGATATTTTGTTAATGAATGTTTACTTAGTTTCTTAGAAACAAACCATGTTATAAACACCCAGCCTTGTTTTCTGAGACATGAAATGCATTTTAGCTGTCAGCTTCAAAAATCCTTTCCAAATCAAATAAACTTAAAAAAAAAAAATTGTCAGCTCCCACTCCTCCACAGATGTTAGGGCTTGTTTCTAAAACTGTTCTTGGGTGCTGTTTAATGTTCCAGTGGGAAAAAAAAAAGCCTGTAAAACTTGAATAAAATTTGAGTAGTTTTGAAATCTAGCCATTTGAATTTTTCAACATGAATTTTACCATGTTATTTGCAACCAACTGATTATAAGGGCATAATTTTTTAATGAGGCTTATCTGTAAACCTTAACATGATGGGACTGCTGGTAGGTTGGTTAAATAGATAAAGCAGAAGTCTATTCAGCCATCTTTTCTAGTTATCTTATGTACTAACCCAGTCTGTAACTGTGGAAATGTCATTTACCTGTGTCATTATTTTCATCTATTTAACAGATCGCATTTTCCATCCCCTGACATGTAAGCACATTGAGGATCAGATGATAGTGTCTAAAATAGGTGAAGTGTACTAAATTATTACCAGGACTTAAAAGAAGTAATAAAAGAGAAGCAGGTTCTATTTCATTTTGAACAAGAAAAAAAAAAAAAAAAACCTGTAAAATCAGAGTAAGGAAGTTGTCATGTTTTTGGCATTGACAAAATTGGCAGGACAAGTTGTGTTTTTGAGTTGGTCGTTTGGAACTCAGAACACATCATCCCATATTGTTATAATTAATTCATCAAGAAATCGAGGGCTTACTGAGAGCCAGGCACCAGGCCTGCATTGGAGTGTGCCTTCCAGAGAGAAGTTTCTGGATAAATAATTATAGGGTAGTGATTTACACCTGGTCAAGTGAGAGTCTGTAAGCACTCAAACGAGGGCCAGCATGCTGGATTCTGCTGGGAAGTCCCTAGGTCCTCAGGGCAGCCCACAAATACTCCTTTCTGTCATTCGACTCACAGAGCCTGGACACAGCATGGTGCATGCTGTTGACATGACTGTTGCTAAGAGACCTCATGACATCAAAAGGTTTAACAAAACTGTTCTTTAAAAAGCAAAAGGACGCTATGGTTTTAGAAAGTTTCATGTTCTTAATTACAAATCACTTTTCCTAGAAAAGTTTTACCCCAGAGGCGTTTTTACAGCTATAAGCGCTTCACCTTTTCATTGCAGATTAACAATCCAAACTGGACCACCGTCAGGTGCTTGCACCTGAGTGCATTGCTTGGGTCTGCCCATGTCTTTTGGCCTTGACTGCGCCACCTTGCTGGTGGTCGGTTTCAGTTCCAGGGATTTGAAGGGCAGCGGGCCAGTCTGCGCTTGCCCAGGTAGTGACCCACTGTGATGTGGGAGCCCCAGGGGCCATGTTCATAGCATTAGTGTACACTCTCTTGATTGCACTTGAATTAAACAGAAAAGGGGGATTTATTAACTTGCATACCTGGATCAGCCAAGGGGGTGGATTTAGCTTTAGAAAGACCCTTATCCCCTCACCCACTTAAGCTTATGATGGACCTCTCTGTCCCATTCCTTGCCTGTGTTGGGCTTAAGGCTCAGGTAGCTTTCCCCAGTTGGTGGCAGGCACTTCACTGGTGGCTTCATGACCATGTGGTCCTTAGTGCTCACATGAGGAGGAGATGTTTTTTCTCAAAAGCTCCCACAAAAGCCTCAGAGACAGCTCCAGTTGGCTTCACTTGAGTCGTGCTTTTCCCTGGGCCAGTCATAATCACCAGGGTCTAAGGAGAGACTCTGATTGGCCAGCCCCGTGGCCTGGGGTGATGAGGTCAGCCTGACTGAGCCACGCGGCTGGGGCAGGAGTGTGGTAGAGAAGGGCTGGGAGAAGGCGGAGACCAGAAAGGGAATGGGAGGCAGTTCCCACCCGTGTCCACAATGCTCATTCCCTTTCAAGTTTTAACCCATGGGGGGTGGCAGTGTGTCTGTGCAGCACAGGTCTGCTCCCTAACGAACAGGTCACGGTACAGTCAGTTTGCATTGTGAGAACTTGCATGCAATAGACGTGCCCAGGGTACCGTTGGAACACAGCCCCAAGACTACCTCTGGCAAATGTCTCTCTCTGACTTTTCCAGTGTCACTTAGCCTGTGGACCTCTGACTTTTTTAGGCAACTTTTTCCTTCTTGATCTTCATGGGCAGAAAGCTGAGTCTTTGGAATGTTCCACATTGCTCGGATCTGAAAAATGTCAGCTCATAAAATGATCTTTCTGCACTGCCCCCACGTTGTCTTCACTAACCACTACCCCTCCTGCCTCCCACCCCCACAATCCTGTTTTATGAGTCCCCGGAGAGTGGGGACGTCAGTTGCTCTGAAGGCACCTGTGTTAATCATAATACAGCCTTTCCACAACGTAGGCGATCCAGCCGTCGGGGCTGAGAAACTTTCTGTGGCAGGTAGTATGGAAACGAAGAAGTGCTGGGCCGAGGCCAATCTCAGAGCAAGCAGAAGACAAGGGGGGTGGGGGGTCATGTCCAGTGGCGGGAAGAGGGGGAGCTCCCTGAGTTGCTGTGGATTTATATTTCAGAGGAGGTCAGGAATTAATTTGAATGTACGAAGTACACATCCTAGTCATGACTGGTTAGAGGTGGAATTGCCAAGGTTTTCACAGGAGGATGCTACCTCCAGTAAGTTCACACGTGCACAATGCATGTGTGAACACCAAGTGCCACTTCCGTTTGGACTCATGGCACACGGGAAGGGCCAGGACATAGACGCAAGAGTTGTGGACGTCAAAACAAAACTCCACCAGCAGATTAGGTCAAGTGCCAGAGAGAATTACATAAGGATAATCTGAGATATAGTGAAAGTGTCCCCAGCTCTCCCCTCCACTCCATGTGTTCCCACAGGAGTCAGCTACCGCTAGCCTGGGAGCTGCAGCACTGGTGGCCACCAGATGTGAGGAGACTGGGCTGGACTCTGGGTATGTGCTCGTGTGTGTACTTATCTTTTAAATCAGTACAGATTAAGCTATATACAGTTGCCAGTAATCTCCAAATATGACAGTTTCATGTGATCCAAGTGTTTAACCTAATAGGTTTATTAAGATTGACCCAGACCAGAATTGGAAACTGGATTTAACGCCCAGTGTAGTCCTTTATCCATCCTCGGTGGCTTCCGGGTGTGTGGTGTTAGAAAGGGTTCTGAGGCCGGATCTCGGTGCAGGAGGAATACTCGCCTGGGGATCACTGACGCCTGCCCAGGGTCTGGAAGCTGGTGGTGGTCTGTTCACGTAGTGTGAGGACAGCCCGTGTGGCCAGCATTTGTTATGTTCTGAGCCCCATTTCTTACTGTTTTGCTTATTTAAAAAATATTAACTACTACAGAAAAAGAAGGGAAATAAGCTCAGTACCTGCTCTTTGAGGGCTGAACCGTGGACCAGACGTGCTGAAATGAACATGTGTGTGGTGGAGCAGGAGGTGTGGTGAGGAGCCCACCCACAGTGAACCTTCACCTCTGTTCACCGAGAGGAAGGGGGTGGGTTTCACGTGGATGAAGAAGGCGGGTTTGGAACCTGGATGAGAATGGGGAGCACATGGCAACACCCAGGTGTGGTGTGACCGCGTCGCCTGGGAGTAGACCAGACCGGCAGGTGGGTGGTCTTCCCTGCAGCCTGGGACAGAGAGAGAAGAAGCCCTGTGGGGTGGCTGGTGCAGAGGGATTATGAAGGGAGTTGGGGAGGCCAGCTCCGGGGTTCCTGACAGGTCATTAGCACAAGTGTTGGCTTTGGAGAAAGACTTGGAGGACAAACGGGGCATCCCTAGACATCCTCTGGGCCTTGGAACTGACCCACATAGTGGTGGAGATGAGCTTCTGGAGCCCGTCACCACTGCACTGTCTGCATCCGACTCTCATATCAGGTCTAAGGAACACTGGCTCCGGGTGTGTTTGGGCTGTGCAGAGCCATGTGCACTGGCATGCATTCCAACTCAGGCAGGGCTCTTGGCTGGGAAGCCCGAGGGAGCCTGATGGTACAGCAGCAGCAGGTGTAGCTTGTTCCAGGATGTTCCAGATGCAGGAGGGTCCTGGAGGACTGTATTTGCAGGATCAGGCTCAGCCCAAGAGCCAGTCACCCTTCCCCACATGAGGACACCACAGGGGCAGCTGTGCATGGAGGCTGGATTGGGGGCTTGGTGCTTTCCAGCTCAGGGCACGAGTCCTCTTGTCATTTTTAGGGGCCAAAGCCCCCCCCCCCCACCCCCCTGGATGGGGACAGAGGCCTAGAGACAAAACCTGCTGGACTTCTTCCATTAAATAATCACACTGTTGCCATAGGATTGTAGCAGTTACAGATGCATTTCCCAGAGTCTCCGGAGAAAATCGAATGTGACAGACAGTAATGTGCATACACATCAGCAAACAAAATATCAAAGGTGAGACTGCAGCAGGGATCCGTCAGTCGCCTTGGGCCTATGTGTGACGACTTGTGAGCTAGGAAGGGTTTTTACATTTTTTTTAAAAGGGTTGTAAAAATAAATAAAAACAAAGAAGAGTACACCCCGCCAAGTCTAAAATAGTTACCGTCTGGCCCTTTATGGAGACAGTTTGTCAATCCCTGCTCTACAGTATGCAAAAACAACACAGAATGGAATAATTGCATAGGATTTCTTGGTTTCACTATACAGTCTAATCTCATGGCAACTACACTTTTTTAGTTTCTTGAAACAACCACTTCATTTATATTCAGGGACTTGTATGTGGACAAACAACTCGTAAGCCAGTGCTTTCACATATTCAGTTCCACAACTGACTGCATATTTGGAAACAGAGTTTATGCAAAACAAATTATTTTTTAATTATGAAGTTATTTTCTCGTGGGAAGCACTAATGTAGAGCATCATAATCTGAGGACCAAGACCTCATTTGCACTTGTGTCGGTGGCCGTGGGGTTCCTGTTTGGGGCTTTGCCTTTTGCTCTTCTCCCAGTGGACTCTGAAGCTCGTGCCCATGGACACGCATCTCAGGCCATGGTGGCGTCACTTGGCAAGAAAGCCTTGTTTAAGTATGCTAGGTGAAGAGTTAGGCTCTTTCTTCCAAATCTGAAGTGCTCTTTGATTTACCTTATTTCTGATGCTTAAAATAAATGTACAAAATATTAAAAATAAAACAACCTTAAATACATTATCCCCAGAAGAACCAAATGTGCATGACTAAGTTTACTATTCAGGCTATTTTGCAGACAGTGGTAGATATAGAAATAGTCAAGCACAACCACGGTGGTGGGTAAGGGAAGATTTTCAATCAACAGTTTACTTATTTGGTTATAAATTAGACTCACTGCTCCTGGCTCCTGGCTCACCACTCACCGCAGCACCTTGGCTCTCCTGGTCTTCAGTGAGTCCGTTTCCTTGTGCTTCCACTGTGCTTGACCGTGAGCTCCATCAGGGCTGAGATTCTGTCTTGTTCACCCTGTTCCTGGCACCCACCACTATATCTGGCATGTAGTGGGGCTTCATTAATATTTACTGAGAGGTGGTTCAGACAACCAAGATTTTATTGGCTCAGTGTAGGGTGGTCATAGAGAGAAACCAGCCATGAGCCCTTATGGTATATTTAGGGAAAAAAAAGATGTGGGAATAGTCTTGCCAAATACTAATAAGAAACAAATCGTATCGTTGGTTGAGTACAAAGCAGATGTATTTCCTTTTCTATTTTATCACTTACTTACCTGGAAGCTCTGGTCTGAGGTTAGAAACATGCTGTATACTTGGATAAATACTGAGGCTGCATTAATGTAGACTTGCAGAATCTTTTCCTTGGGGTCATTTGAGAAGCACTTGTCCAAGACTTGCTACTGTAGAAGCTGTTTTGACTTGGGAGAAAAGAAGTGGTATTCTGCATCTTCCAGAAAGTGTGCAATTATGACTATTAGGAAAAGTCCTGGTTTTACGTATGGGAATTTGAGCATTAGAGACACATCTTTCATTGTGTGGTTATTGCAGCCCTGATTCTTCCTTTTCATTGAATTTGCATTTTGAAATTCTCCCTCCATGTGTGAGTTTCTGTTTGGAGATGATAAAGTCCTCATTGTAACCTAGTAATTATTAGTCGATGTTAATGAGCCACTTGTAACGTCTCAGGAAAAGCTCCTGTACACCCCCCTCCCCCCCCCGCCGTGGATGGTAAGGCAGGTGCTGTTACTACCCAAGTTTCCACGTAAGGAAACTGAGGCACCAGAGGCTGCGAGAGCTGCTCAGAGACACCCAGTCTGGAGGCGCGGGCCTGAGGTTCATCCTTGGAAGGCAGCTCCCAGCCCATTCCTCTCCACTGCTGCCCTGAGAGGGCCACCACACATTTTACGGATCAACAAATGGGCCCAGGGTGCTCAGAAGGACGTTGCCATGTGAATTGGGGCTGATGCCAGGCGCTGCATGGCGCAAGACCTCAGAACAGTTGCTTAGATATGGGGAGAAGTGTGAGTCCTGTGGAGCTGTGGTATCGGAGCTTTTGGGGAGTCCAGGATCTTTATGCCGACGATGAATTTGCAGGAAGATCAAAGTGTATGGAGGTAGGGCAGCCCCAGTATGCCCAGTACCTCAGAGCCCTGGGAGGCCTTGGCTAGTCCTCCTGGGAGGCTGGGCAGAGGTGAGACCCAGGGAGGTGAGCGGTCATTTGCATGCAGGCTTCCTTTTCTGGAGGGCATTCCCTTGTTTGTAGGTCCTTATTTCAAAGCAAAGTCCGTGGAACTTAATAAGAATGTTTTGGACTCCATGGTCTGTCTGCCCTCTAAGGGTTGATGATGAGGCAGGATATATTTTATTCTTTTCAGCAGCTGAGATTGTGCAGCTGTTATTAGGGAACATTTTGTTGAGATAATGCTATTTTATACCAATTTTAGAGAGTGCTTTTTAGGGGGAAAAACTAACAAAACTTAATGAAAGTGATGTTGCTTCTGTTGACAGTGAGATATCATTGAATATTGGTGATGGAGATTGGCTCATGTAAACTAGCCTAAACCACCTGACCAGGGTTTTTGTTTTTATTTTAAAGAAGGCATTATTTGAAGAGAGCTTTTAACAAGTTTTATGTGTTAAACTACTACGTTATGTTTTCCTTGAAGCCCTTGGAAGTTAAGATGTAAGGAAATAGAATTGAACTATTGGGCAAGAAATCATTTCGTCAAATATTAGTTTCCAGCTTCTTTTTGAGCAGGAATATCATATTTTTCAATAATATTTTAAGTAGATCTCCAGTACTTAATGGTATTTCATTAATAAAACTTTTATAAGTTCCAGTGTATACGTTTCTGACTCTCTGCTTACTGAAGACAACAGTGAAGCTACTTTCATGAACACAAAATAAGACCTTAGGGTCTCCAAGTTTCAGTTCTACATCTGTCTTTACATCCAATTGTTTATTTATTTGGTATCAAGAATACCTGAGCGGCCGAAGTAAGTGGCCCTTTTTTTTAAAAGAAAAAAAGCAATAAACCCCCCATATAATCCACTTACAATTTCCAGGTACTCTTTGATTAACTAAATCTAAAAGTGTTGAAGTAATAGGAATATTGGGACTTCTAAAATTCCAAGTTGAATCAGTAAAAGCAACTGTTCCCATTCCTTAGAAGTTTTCAGCAGAAGCCTCCTAAATCATAGTAAGCGTTAAATCTGCTGGGATGTGTTCTGAAAATTCAGCTAGGTGGCTATTGTTATTACTTACCTGACTTAGGTCACACAGAAAAAGCCGGCTTATGATTCATGAAAAAGTGGGAAGTCCCCCATAGCAGTGTGCTTGTCTGTGTAAAATTTCAAGGTGTTTAAAAGGCCATCTTGGGGCCGACCCTGTGGCTCACTCAGGAGAGTGCGGCACAGGTAGCGCCGAGGCCGCGGGTTTGGATCCTATATAGGGATGGCTGATGCGCTCACTGGCTGAGCGCGGTGTGGGCGACACCAAGCCAAGGGTTGCGACCCCCTTACTGGTCACCAAAAAAAAAAAAGGCCATCTTTAACCTGCAGCTGTCCCAATGTTCCAGCCTAAGCCGCAGCGGGTAGGTCCTGCTTTGCACAGGAGTTTAGCTGACCCAGCTCCATCTGCATGTTCTCAGTCTCCCAGTTAGATTGTAACATATTTGAGAGTGCAGGTTAGTTGTTATGGTAGTTTCAAAAAACACTTAAATGTATTTAAAAATACTTAAAGCAGCCATTTTCAAACTCTCTTGAAGCCTTGTTGGAAAAGTGCCCTTTGGAAACCCTGCTGCTCTAGAGCCTTGCAGCCTGATAAGAAAGCCCTCCTTTGCAGGCACGTGTAGTTTTTCACTGGGGCCTCAGTTTCCTCAGTTTTGTTCCAGTTGAGAGTCTGTCATTATTTTCCTGGAATATCAGGGGTTCTTTTGATCTGCAGGTCCAGATCTTTCTGCATTTCAGGAACATTCCATTGTCTTTTGTTGGGTTGTTGTCAGAGATACCATTTATCCTTTTGTTAGGTCCGTTACCTTCTCTGTAAATACTTTCTGTGTCTTGTTAATCTTCCTGTGTCTGTTTTAGGCGGTTCTTTGTCAGAAACTCAGCTTTCTTTCAGCCTTGTCTCTTCTGCTCTTCACTTTTTCTAGTTTTTTTGGTTAGTTCGTTCCCACATGTTGTTTTGGGCCTCAGTGCTGGGGGTTTCCGTCTCATCTCATATGGTTTCAAGTTCTCATCCTGGAGTTCTTGTCTTACTGAACGCCTGTTCTTTGTTCAGTCACAGTAGCGTGGGAAATGGTTGTAAGGGATTTTGTCCTGCTTTTCAAATGTTGCTTTCTTCCCCCTTGGCTCTCTGGGTTTTGTACGTCCCCTCCTGCCCCCTCTCCCTCTGCCCCTTTCTCCTCCTGTGGTACCTTTGCTTGACATCCTCACCCCTTCCCCTAAACTTTCTCCCACTGGGGCATCTCTGCCCAGACCTTCTCTGCTGAGGCTGGCACCGTTTTGACTCCCTTTGGGGATGTCCCTACTGGTCAGGATTGTTCACACTGGCTGGGGCCACAAGTGGGTTGTAGCCACTGACCACCGGGAAGGTTTCTTTCCCACTCAGAAATTCTGAGTCGCACCTGGGCTACTGGGAGCCCCCTGCCATCTTGCTTCCTCTGGTAGGAGAAAGGGGGTGGAGAGATGCTCCTCGGCTTGAGTGCCCTGGGCCGGAAGGGCTGGACCGCGCTACCCACATGCCCATTTAGCAGACCTTGATCACACCCCTGATCAGCTTCAGGGGAGGTTGGAGGTGCAGGGACCACTTGGGCATATGTGAGGCTTGCGGCGTGGGCTGCAGGACCTGAGGCTGTGGATGTCCTTCTCCCTGAGGATTCCAGTGTCAGGGGAGTGTATCGTGTCCTTCCATCCCTCTGTAGCCTGAGGGAATCTCCTCTTTGTTAGGGACCAAGGTTTTCCCCGTCTTGGGAATTTGCTGAATGTTCTCTACCAGGTTCCCTTCACCTGTCCTGGGGGTGGGGAGCATCTGTAATCATTTCCCTTGGGGTCCCCCACTGTGATGGGTCACTTCTGCCACTCGCTGGGTGACACAGGCATTTTCTTTACCTCTAGAGAGCCTTTGCCGGTTGTTCACTTCTAAGGCTTCATAATTCCCATTCCTCCGTCAGGAGACGGAAGAGATGGCAGCTGCCCCTTCTGTTTCTCCCCTCCGTACTTTCAGCGTGAAACGATCCGGGGATGTCGTTGGCTCGGGGTGGGAGGGACTGAGGCGCCAGGCCGCCCCCTCCACCCAGCTCAAGTCTCCTCTTATTGTCCCCTAGTGCCAGTGCTTTTGAGGTTTACATGTAAAGCCGTGCTCCATTCCTTGTTGGAGAGAGAGTTTTCTTCCTTCTGGCTCCCCCCTCGCTTAATTTTATTAGGAACGGAGGAATGGAAATTCAGGTACAGTGAATTTCAAATCTGCCCTCTTAATCTGGAACTTTGACTTTTTTCTCTTTTTCCATCTTCCTTTTATAAGTCTTACTTAGATCTGATTTACACGAAGCCACTGGAGGTCGAGGCCTGTCCAAGGAAACAGCACATTAAACGCTCAAGTCATGACCTCAGGCCGTTTCACCCACAGAAATACTTAGCAGTCTGCATGTATTAGATCCTTACTCACTGCTAGTACATCTTTAGAGTAGTTACTTCCTATTTCACAATGTAAGTTCAAAAAAAAATTGGCAGAGGAAATAAAATCTGACTCTGTTAAGTTTTGTAAACTAATATGTTACCAATAAAACCTTTTTCCCAGTGTAAAAATAATATGTAGTCCAAAATTCCTTTTAAATGTCAAAATACAAAGTCTTCCAAAATCCCAGTGTTAATAAATTACTAACTTCAGTATTTTTTATCAACAGTAATGAGCCAAATTAATTGGTTTTTTAAAAAATTTCTGGCACATTCATGATTAAGTTTTCAAAAATACTCTCTTAGGGAGAAACAAGAAGGTTCATAGTCCTTTTCAACGTATCTCTCTCATTCCATTTTTCTGAAATAATTAGAAAACCATGAAGTTGGCACATGTTCATCCTGTTTTGTCATGGCACTAAGTAACGAAGAAGAAAGTTTCAGGTGAATTTAATAAATCTTTTCACAGCAGGGACTCTCTAAACCATGGCTCAAGGAGACCCAGTACGCTTCTAGCCTGAACCGCGGCTCTGGTGGTTGACGAGGCCTGGGGCCAGCTTGCACCTGCGGGAAGAATTATGGCTGCTTGACTGCATCTCAATCAGATGCTAAAACAATAAATTACTAATTTCTGTTGGAAAAGAGCTACAGATGCAGTCTTAAACTTAACAGTAATTTTCATCCTTTGCTTATGCATGAAGAAGTAAAGATAAAAAGCAACATTAAAAAAGGAAGTCCCAGGCAGGTGTCTGTGTGTCTTGTTTCCTAAGCGCAGTGGTGTTTTTGGAGCTGAAGACAGGGACATCCCTATTAGAGCTGTGAATGGAGTAAGGAGAAAGGATAGATGTCTCCGCATCGTCAGTGTTGGCCCTGTGGGCGCTCGAAAGATACAGAGAGGCTGCCAGGCGCGTTTACGGACAGGGGCGCGTTCTGCAGGACTTGTCTTAGCAGTTTGCGTGGAAGAGAGGAGGGTGAGGAGAAGCCACAACCATCTGGGTTTTCATCTGCTGCTGCAGCTTTCAGGCTATGGAGGTCTTGGTCCGTGTCTGACCTTCTTTTCCTCCGAGTAGATTTGGATGTGACAATGATGTTTGTATCACAGACGTGGTGAGGGGAGTGGAGGGGACATGAGAAGCAAAGTGCTCTGTAAACTCAGCACCATCAGGCACGCCGTCTCTGCCACGCTTGCTGCAGAACCATGAGTGACACGTTAATAGCTTTCGGTCCAATTAGCCAAAATGATGGAAACAGAAATGTCAAACATCTGCTACAGTGTTTAATCCCAACAGAGCTCTTTTTTGGGGATAGGAAAATTCAGTTTGCTCTTTTTTTCTCTTAAAGCAGGAGCGACAACATGGATGAGACATTTATTGTATCTTGCTTGGTGTAGACTGCACCTGTATTTAAGAGTGCTCCTGCCTAGTGTGAGTTTGAATTCTCGAAGGAACCCAGTTGCTTTCCTTACGCTGGCAGATATCCCAAAGTTAAAACTGGTTCCCACAGTGTGGGGCTAGGACTCAGAATAGGAACCTGGAAATTGGCTAAGGATGGATTGTAAGTGACACCCTTAAGACTTTACAGAAGATACTTTAAAAAGCAAACAAACATAACTGTGCTTTTCTTCCTGATGGCTGTTTATTCACAGGGAGCACATCCGCCTCCTCATCTTGGTGGGTGTATTTATGTTCATCTCGCATACGTTCTTCTCTCCACAACTTGGCTTTAGGGAGAAATTAAGGCCTTGACTTGCTTAAGAATACAAGCTCAAGGGCAAACACAGGCAACCAGAGCAGTTTTCAAGTTTCTTGAGAACCCTGAAAACTTGACTTTGGGGTGAACTGGAAACCTAATAAACGTCTGTCGAGGTTGAGTTCAGACAAGAAGAGCTGCGCCTCTGCTAAAGTAGCTCAGTCGAGATGAAAGCGCTCAGTTCTGCTCTCCAGTGAAACTCAGTGAAGAGAATGAAGCCTGGCAGCGGTGCTTGCTTCTGTTCAGCACCTGCCTCTGCTGTGTGCTGTGTGCTCAAGGTGGTGCCGTTTACTTGCGGTGACCTCTCAGGAAGCAGTAGATTTAAGTGTGGGAGGACTCCAGTTTCCCTTCTCGTCAAGATGTTGTCACAGCTGCAGAGAGTCCTGGTAGCACCTTAGAGTCTCAGGCAGATGCAGCCAGTGGTTTTCAATCGCCAGCCTGGGAGGCTAGCTGTGCGTGGCCGCGTGGCTCCAGGGTTGGCCACCCCGTATACAGTGCTCTCCGAGCACCTGTGCACAGGTGTGCTGAGCCAGACACCTGTCTCTGGCTTCCAGTGGGGATCAGGATTAGGAAGACTGAAAACACTTTTTGAAAATAAAATTATCTCTGATGTGATTTAATGTTATGTAGAAGGTGGAACAACACTCAAGCACCACATTTATAATACAGGCCGCGGGCAGGGCTCGCGTTAGGGTCTAGGACTGCACAGTTGAGTAAAGCAGACCTGTGGGAAAATAATTGGTAACTGGATATAAAGTAGGCACTTAAAGATGTACATTAGAAATAAAATTGGTGGTGTCCTCTAAAATTTTGGTCAAAAAAAGATCTAATGACTGGGATAAGGTGGCAAGTTTGAATTTAAAACAGTGAGTGGGGGCCCCTAAATACCAGCTTGCTGCCAGCCAAGCCTTAGTCCTAGGGTTTTTCCTTTTGTGTTTCAAGTGGTTGAAGTAAAGGGTAGAAGACGGATTTTCAAGTGTTATTTCATTTACCTGCTAGACCGTGTTTCTCAGTACCTGATGGTTGTATTTCAGTTGAGTCTGCTGACGATCAGTCATGCCCTATTGTACTGGGGGTTTTTTTGTTCTTTGGTGGTAACTTTTAATCCCGGTCTTACTATCTTACAACTTGGCTGAATTTTATCTAATTACGTGGCAAATGCATATCAGTATTTTTTGTTTCCTGATTTAAGCGTAATACCAGAAAAATCGTACAATGGCCAGCATCTGATGCTTGAGAACTATTGAAAGGAAGTATCAATTGTATGCTGTCCCTTGGAGGGGAAATGTAAAGTGACTTCAGAATTGGAGGAGGTCTTCCTGATGGGAGAAGGAATCACTTCCCTTTTAGAGATGACAAGACCTAGGTCTGGAGTCCTTGCTTGAGGTCACCAAGCCAGAAGTGGGAAGAGCATGAGAGAGGCGTGAGCTCGGTGCCTTCCCAGGAGCCTTTAAAGACTTTAATGTGGTGAATCGACTGTCCAGAAGTTATCACTGGAGGACGCGACTCTACAAAAACAGGTTAGAGGAAGAGAAAGAGAGAAGAGATGTAAGCTTCACCCAGCACGCGCTCACCTGACCCGCGAGACATGCAAGGGTGTAGAGATGTGCGTGGTGTCACTGAGGGGAAGGGAGGACACCGCTGAGGTCCTGCTTCCCAGAGAGGCAGGGCTGGAGGCAGCCCGGGGAGGCCCCTGGGACAGGCTCCAGTCCTCCCCTCCTGCTTTGGAGATACCCAGTGAACAGTTGGGCCCAGGCAAAGGGGCAGAGCCTTATGGAGGTCAAACCCCAGCATCCGTCAAGCACGGGAGGCCTCCATGTGCACTTGTGCTTGGGGAGCTGCTGGCAGGCAGGGCCAGCAGGGGCCAGACGAGGGGGCACAGAGTGGTGCCTGTGGGGCTCAGGACGCAGGGGTCAGGATGAGGCTGTGGCGAGACCCCTCTGGTTGTGGAGTGCTGGTGGCGGGGCAGGAGCAGGTGGAAAACCTATAAAAAAACCCTAGCTGAAAGATATGGACTATTTCAAAGAATGTGAGACGGTAGGGAAGGAGACAATGCAGGAATGTAAAAATGTCCTGGAGGTAGGATAAATGGAGCTTGTGTGTGTACATGTGTGTGAGAGCTGGGATGGGGTGGGGAAGATGAAGGTCATGCTCTCTGAGCTCTGCTTTGTCAGAAGCAGTGTTCAAAGTGCTTTTCATCAATTTAACTCACTAAGGAAAGCTCTATTTGCTACCCCCATTTTACAGGTGAAAAAACTAAGGCAGCAGGCAGTTCAGTAACTTGTCAGAGGTCACCCAGCTGGGCAGGGCAGGGATTTGCACCTGGAAGGCTGACTCTGTGCCCTTGCAGCACCTGTGCTCACTGGGGTGCTTATGAGAGCAAAGCGGTGCTGTCTGTCTCCCTCCCCAAACCACCTGCCGTGCCCATCCTCCAGGCCTGTCCCTCCAGCCTCACCTACCTCCAGTCTTTGCCCACTCCCTGTGCCCCTTCTCTGACTGCTGATTTTGTCAGCTATCTCCTGCTTTATGAAGTATTTGCAGATAGGCCTCCCAGGTAGAATGCACTCCTGTGTACACATGCTCCCTTTTCCTGGGGGTAATGCAGCTTCTGCCACCTGCCCTTTGGAACTTTGTTCCCTGCTTACAGCCCAATAGGCTGCATGCAGTAGGCACTCACTAAGGGAGTGAAGGCATGTGCAGGGCTGCAGTGCCTGGCTTGGACGTCTGAGTGGATGGCAGTGCCTTGCCCAGAGTCTGGGACAAAGGTGAGGTCGCTGTTAGCACCCTGGGTGTCATGCTGTGGAGGATGTCCAGGTGGGTCTGCCTGTGTTGGAGGTCAGGTGCAGGGTCAGCTGCAATGCTGATTTGCATATGCAGCAGGGGCATATGCAGCTGGTGGTAGAAGCGTAGGCGTGTGTGCACATACACAGCTCACAGTAGGTGACTGCACAGAGTGAGGACAGAAACTCAGTACCAGAGTTTATATTAGTTTACTGGGGCTGCCATAACAAAGTACCACAAACTGGGTGGCTTAAACAGCAGGCATTTATCATCTCAGTTCTGGTGGTCGGAAGTCCAAGATCAATGCATTGGCAGGGTTGGTTCCTCCTGAGGCCGTGAGGGAGAACCTGTCCCAGGCCCCTCTCCTAGCCTCTGGCGGTTTGCTGGCAATCTTTGGTGTTGCTTGGCTTATAAACTTCTTCCTTCGTCTGAACGTGGTGGTGGGTGGGTGGGTGTGTGTGTGTGTGTGTGTCTGTCTGTGTGTGTGTGTTCCTCTTTATAAGGACATCAGTCATATTGGAGTAGGGTACACCCTACTCTGGTATGACCTCATCTTAACTAATGACAGCTGCAAGGATGTTATTTGCAAATACAGAAATACGATCACATTTTGAGGTACTGGGTGTTAGGACTTTGAATTTTGGGAGGGGGACACAGTTCAACCCATAGCAGAGGAAATGACAGACACTGCATGAAATAAATGTTGCTCATCAAAGATTATGCTTAGCAGCTTGATGATTTGTGTACTACCAGAACTTGGAGGGCACTTACTGACTGCTAAGGTTTCCAAACTACCTTCTGGAGCACCAAGGACAAGCCTTCCCAGAGGGGCCTTGGGAGCTCAGCCCTCACTGCCCCCTGGGAAACTCTGCTTTCCTCAGTTTCTTGTAGCTGCCAGAAATATCTGCTGCTGAAAGGACATTTGCAAAGTGCTGTCCAGATCAGTCCCACCCCAGGAGAGGCTCATAGCCCCAGATGGATTTTGAAGTTCTGTGAGCTGCCTCAAAATCACTTAACTCTAAGCACAAAGATTTTCCTGTGATTGGAGGGCTTTGAAAATCTGCATTAGATCTCTTCTTCAACAATGTCGATCTGAAGCTAATTGCTTCTAGGTGCTTTGCAGTGGCTGTCACCCTAACTCAGCTGCCCATTAAAGTTAAAACTCCTAGATTGAGACACTGAGAACTGTAGGACAGATTTTTAAACTTTTCCTATTGCTTTTTTCTTGTTGCTAGTAAGTGTGACTAATCAGATACCTAGGAACAGAGTGTAAAGGAAAAAGATTTTTTTCCCCCAAAATAAAGAGTAATAGATTCGCTTTTCAAACATTATTTTTCCTAAGAGGTTGGATTCAGTTCATCTCACCAAGAAATAGCAGGTTTCCAGCATCACGTTTTAAAAAGTTAAAAAATGTAGGGAAAAATATTGATTACTATTGCAACTTCTGCTTTTTTTTCTATTATAAGTAGGTTTATCAGATGTTAAGCATGTCTTTTGTAAAAGCAAGTGATAACCCTTGGTAGAAATTCTGAATAACTCTGTAATACTCTCCAGCGCCACCCTGCACAGGCCGGACACTGCTCAGAGGCATTGTGTTAACTCGTCATTCCTCGCCTGCTAGGATGTCCTTGTTCCCATCTTACAGCTGGGGACACTGAAGTGGAGAGAGGGGCATACGGAATGTGAGTCCACATGGCTGTGTGTCCAGGGTTCAGACAGAGTCGTCCAGCCTCCGAGTCAGTAGGCACGACTGTACCGGGCTCTGTCTCACTGAGGGGGGAACCTGCTCTGGGTCAGATTTTCCTAGCTCATGTCTAAGTCACAGCAGCCCTGCTGGAAAGGGGTGCCATCCTCTTATTACCTGTAAGGAAGCTGTAGTTTGGGGACCCTGAGTCATTTTCGGATCCTCCTGCAGCTGGGGTGTAGCGCGTGCAGCATCTGTTCCTGAGCTTGTCTGGAGCCAGTGTCCCGAGGGTCGCTCCTACAGTCTTCCATCTCCCATGTCTCCACCTGCCTGTTTTTGAGGACTCCGCCCTTTCTTTTCAATGAGAGGGGGTGGGTGGGATGGCAGTGGCACCAAAATGAGAGTTTAGCTACTTTACTTGAATTTCGGGTTTCTTTGGTTTTTATTATTGAACAAACAGCAACAAATAAAGCAATTGTGATTACTGTTCCGTCAGTGTAGGAGTGAGTGTGCATGAACACGTGTGTGCGTGTGCAAGTGTGCATAGGGAGGCTGGTTCCCCAGGCAGCCCACCTAGCCTCTGATGGTCTGGAGGGCCTGGAACACTTCTTTGGGATGGGATGGGGATGGGTTAAGGACTCTAGTTGCTGCTTCTTGGGCACTGAAGTCGCCCAGACCCAGAATTCGGTGGGGATGGATGGTTCCTGCTACGGGTGAGGGAACCAGATGTGGCTCTGGGCAGTGGAGGGTTGACCCACAGCTGCTGGGGCTGCTGGGGAGGCCTGACAGCATTGTATGCTGGGGTTCAGTTATGCAGAGTTTAGACAGGGTTTTTGGAAGGCACCTGTGCATGAGCCGGAAATGAGGGCTAGGACCTGATGTGTTTCTCTCTCCAGAGGTTCTCAGTTCAGAATCCCAGTGAGGCTTTACCAGAGTGGACTCAGAGTGCAGAATCGCAAAAGGTAGTTTGTCTTTGGAGGTGGCAGTGGAAGCCAGAAGTCTAAGTGTTTCCCACTGTACAAGAGAAAGCCTGGCTGTCCGGTCCAGGGCACTAGGGGCAGCCCTCGGGACCTCCACATGCCCCCTCTTCCCCTATTCCAGCAGGGTCCCCAGTGGCTTCTTGCTAACCCAGCGTGGTCTCTAACGCCTCTCCGTCAGCTGCACTGCTCTGTCTCGATCTGTGCAGAGATACCATCCAGTAGTTTCTGTCTAACACGTGTGTAGTAGTTGAGCATCCTTCCCTTAATTGTGAGCTGTGACTACGGAAACACCATTCTCATGATGTGTTCTGTGTTTTCCTTTCAAGAACTGGGTTTCCCTTGAGGAGAATACAGGTTCTCAGCCCTTTGATTTATCAAGATGTCGTAGAATATGCACCTGTAAGCATGAAAAATTTGTTTCAGTTTTGTGAACCCCGCTAGAGAATGACAATTTTGGTGTTCTCTGTTTCCCAGTGATGGAGAATTCCTGAATTTAGATACAAAGCCTACATGAAAATTCTACACTTCTCAGCCATGAGTGCCTGGCATTGCATGGGAGGCTGTGCCTGCTGACTGGAAATGAACACAGGTTCCTAGAGACAAATATTTACGTCTGAGTTCAGTTCTTTTTAAATTCAGCGGTTACTGGAGACATTTGAAATCCACTCCTAAACAGTCAGTTGCCTCCATGGCGACAGCCTAGGGTGTATTTTTCCACAAGCGAAGCCCACGTCTGTTTACCCTCCTCACGCTCTGTTTTTCTTTTGTAACGAGGTTTTTTGTGTGTGTGGCAGGTGGCAGGTTCAAGAAAGAGATTGTTGTTGATGGACAAAGCTATCTGCTGCTGATTAGAGATGAAGGGGGCCCCCCAGAGGCACAGGTGAGTATCACACACACGCCGGTGGTCAGCGCTTGGCCTTTTTTTTTTTTTTTTTTACTGAGGTTCTGATCCGACAAGTGATTCCGAGGGCTGACCAGTTACTCAGTAGGTTAGAGTGCAGCCTTATAACACCAAGGTGATGGGTTCAGATCCCTGTACCAGCCAGACGCCAAAAAAAAAACAGAGTAAACAAGTGGTTCTAGAATCCAGTCAGATACAGAAACCCCTTAAAAATGTTTTCTATGACGGAGATTTTTCTTACCTCTGAGAAACTAATTCTATTGTTCCTTCTGACTAAATCCAAGAGAGAAGTTGGGTCTGTGTGGCTGATTTTTTTTTTTTTTCCACTTTCTATGTTTTTAAGAAAGAAGGAAAAGCAGAAACTGCACCGATTAGTCAACTCAGTTGGAATGGCATCTGGAAATTTTTATAGTTTTGTGTTTTTTTATCTTTATCATTTTTCCTTGAGGTGGTTTGATCTCTAGAGAGATGAGATGACTTAGAAAATTTGCTGGGTAGAATTTGGAGTCCAATCTTCTCTCTGACTCAGTGGCTCCATGCCGCTCCCTGGCCATCCTGGCCCACCTCAGTCTCCACCGAAAACTACCGTGCAGCCTATTGTGAAAATCCCTTGAAAGATGGTCATTCTGGAAATAAAAGATCATGAGTGTGGAAAACCTCTTTCTTTGGTTTACTTAATCCAGTTTATTATTTTACTTCACAGTTTACTAAACACTTTAAAGAAACCAAGAGCTGGTAACAGCCAGTGACCCATTAATGCAAATTTGATATTAGACATTTCCTTGGCATCCTTTTTTGAACTTACCTTTTTGTGAAAGTGAAGCATAGGCGTGTAGGATAAAGTGAAAGATGTTGGATATAGGGATTCTTAAAAGTCTGGTATTCCATACATTGGAAGACCACGCAGCTGTTCAGAATATCATGTATTTACCATGTTGCATTGAACGTAAAACATCACGGATTGTAAGATGCTCCAATATTTCTTAAAAATGCTGGCAGTTAAACTATGAAACATAATAACAAGGTCGTTCTGATATAAAAGATGTTGAAGTGTGAGAAATCTTGTTCCTTAATGTTGATTATACAGCGCACTTGATCATATTAAGGGAAGACCTTAAAGACACGTTCACAGTGAACAAAGTTGGTTACAAAGCGATTTGAGCCATGTTCAGTGCACATCTGCTATTTTATAAGCAGGAAAAGGTTTGAGATCTGACTGGTACTATCCTAGGTTTGCAATGGCAGCAAAAGCCAGTAAATGTTTCTTAGTTGGACTTAGCATATGGGACAGTCTGCTCTGCGAAAAGGGGTTCCTTTGATGCATGTTCCCTCGGAGGCGGCTCATAAATAGAATGAAGTTGGTAAAATGTGAAAGTCATCTGGGTTCATTTTCCATTTTTCCTAGCATGTAAATGTTTTGGAGCAATCAGGGACAAGCTGTTTTTCCCCCAATTAAAGAGCACGCCTTATCAGTATGTAAAGAATCTAATAAAAAAAATGGGGAGATCTGCAGAAGTGCACACAGTAGCTGGTTTAGTGACTTCAAGAAGTGCTGTGCTTTTCACTGTGCAAAGCTGTCCAGAGAAGAGAAGTGTGAAGACTCGGGACCTTTCCCTGTGTTAAAGCAATGCAGAAGCCTGCCTTGGTTTGAATTTTACTTGTGATGAGAATGGTCTCTTTTAAAAGTAACCCCAGATCCCACACTGCTTTCCTGAAGCACAGGGAATATTCAACTCTGCCGTGAATGTTATTACAGTTGCTTTTTTAATTAGAAAAACTTATTTTGTGCTCTTGTTTAAAAGCCTGTACCTAGTGTTACCATCACCCCACACGTCGACAGACAGAATCCCAGAATTTTATCTCCAGTGGTATTTTTTCTCTAAGAAAGATCTTCTGTCTAATGTCTGTGGGTAATGCACCTTTTACATAGCTTGAAATGCAGAGAATATCAAATGTCATTTGATAAAATAACGTTTTCTTTCTTTTTAGTCAATCTAATTATTTAAGCAATTGCTTTAAGGAAAAAAAATGAAGGCCTGTGACAAACGGTCGCCTCTTGTCTGTTGAGCTGGGTGAGCTGCGCCTTGCGGGTAGTGCTGGGTGAGCGCCCGATGCGCCACCCTTCACATCCACCATCTGTGTGATCCCTGAGGGGACCCTGGTGCTCTGAGATCTCACCCGAGGTTGGACGTGAGGACGTGGTGATGGGGTACAGACCCAGGCGTCCTGCCTGTGATCCCACCAACGCAGGGGGTAGAGCTAGGACCACCGGGACATCTCTGTGGCATCTGGCTATGAGAAAGTATTGACTCAGTTTCCCTGAGGATTAATCCCTTATCTTCCTTCAGAAGTAGTTAGTCTAGAAGCTTACCCTAGTTATTAAAGAAAAGATTTCTGCTGTAGGGAATATCAAGGTGGAGGCTTTCAAAATTACGGATAGGATTTCTTTCCTTTATTATTACAGGTCACGTAATGTCATCTACCTAAAGACACAGTGGCTTCATGAGAAAAGCTGCAAGGCTCTCTGTGGCTACCAGTGTTGTTTTAGGGTAGTATAGAAACTCTGCCATGTAATTGGCATTTTTTTCTTTCAAAATTCCAACTTTCTAATGGGGAAAGCCCTGAGGGGGAAAGTATTTACTGAGTGCTGCCCACCCACTGGGTGCTGGGGCAGGGGATGGGGTTTGCGTTTCCTCTACGTGGAGGTTCCCATGGGTTCCCAGCTTGGCCTTGGGTCGAGGTCTGGTCCTGCTTCCCGTGCTGGTGTGCAGCGAGAGGCTGAGCTCTGCCATGTCTCGGAAGAGAGAGAAGAAACATACCTGCAGGCAGAGGAAAGGAAAAGGAAGTTCCGTTCTGTCGGCCCGAGCCCTCGTGCCCTCTGGAGGGACTGTCAGGGTTTTCTCAGTCTGTCCCAGGATTATTTGTTTCCAAGTCCTTTCTCATTTAATTTTATATCATTAGAACTTTGGGTTTTCAGAGTTTCATCATGTAAACGTTTCACATATAACTTGGTACACTTTTCAGTTGTACGTGGTAGTCAGAGTTTAACCCACAAAAAATTCCCCCAAGTGTATTAGGGGTGATACCTTGGCCATAGAAACTTATCTCGGAACTGCACCTTGTTTTAGAGAAAGCAAATAGGATTTTTTTGTTTTATCTTCACTTGGAAAGAGAAGGGTCTTTGGTGGCAGCCATGGTGAGGATGTGGGGGGCTGCGGGACTGCAGGAGCCTCTGTTCCCTCAGCTCCGACTTTGCAGGATGGTTATTGGTGAAAAATGAAGTTATAGGAGGGTACTTCAAAATGTTTGTGGAAAAATGGAATTAAAAGGTAATGTGAACCTCTCCATGAATGTCTTGAAGACCCTTGTACATGCCGGACAGTACAGTTATTTGCCAGAAAGATGATGTGATACTGGTTAAACTGAACGCAGGCAAAACAGTAAGATGGCAAGAGTCAGGTCATCGGGAGCCCCCCCACCAATTTTTGTTACTTTTATTAATTTCCCTGAAAGTAAGAACTTGCTCCCAGGGGCACTGTAAGAGTTCAGTGGTGGCTTGGTCTTTACCTACCAGGAGCTCTCCAGACAGTGGAGGAGGCCAGCCGTGGGGCGTGGCGCGGTGGGTGGGGAGGACGGCAGGTGGATGGGGAGGACGGCAGGTGGATGGGGAGGACGGTGGTGGGTTTCTGAGCAGCCTGCGGGAGCCTGGAGGAGAAGCCCCTCTCAGTCTGGGGGGGTCCAGTAGGGCTTCCTGGAGGCTCAGAAGGGAGATTTAGTGTGAAACAGGGGCTCCGGCTCACCCTCGGCGCCTGTCCTCAGATGCGAGAGGCTCTGGTGAGAGCAGTCGCCTTCTGCTTGCAGGGCTGCGGCTGGCTGGGTCGGGACAGAGGGTGGGCTCCCGGGAGCGGGAAGAGCATGCGGGGGAGATGGCGTGGTTTGTGTTCTCTGAGGACGGAGTGGCCTGGGTGGGAACCGGACCAGGGTCTGTTCCTGAGGGGAAGGTGGAGGTGTGGTGTGCCCAGCAGAGGGACAGTGACGATGTAATGACAGTGAGTGCGTAGTAACAAGTTGAACGTCAAGCATCGCTGGGTGGCGAGGGGTCCTGGAGCTCTCAGCGGCCTGGGCTCTGCCATCCTGGCCTCTCCCTGAGCCGCCTTCTCACTCAACTCCTGCTCTCTCTCCCCTTTTCTCCCCAGTTTGCCATGTGGGTGGACGCTGTTATATTCGTCTTCAGCTTGGAGGACGAAATAAGTTTCCAGACTGTCTACCACTACTACAGTCGGATGGCCAACTACCGGAACACGGGCGAGATTCCGCTAGTGCTGGTGGGAACCCAGGGTGAGCCGCGCGCGCTGACTCTTGAGTGACTCCAGCAGCTGAGCAGGCAGTGGACTCACGGTCTGTGTCTGTGGGATGGAGGAGATTGAAAGTGGCTCCAAGAGGGAATGCTTTCCTCCTGAAGGCTCACTTGTCACCTTGAATCCATCAAACTCAAATTAACTGTTACATAACCTCAAAGCCACACACACACACACACACACACACACACACACACACACACACACACACACACTTTTGAGTGCTTTAGAAAAAATAAGATGTTTTCTCTTGTTCTCTATATCTTAATTCTCTGTTGTATGAAACAATTTGGAAGGAACTAAAAGCTTATTTATTTTAACTTTTGGTGCTCCTTTAAAGTAACGCTGGTTTGTGTCATATAGAGAGTTCTGTGTCATTCGTTCTATTTGTCAGTATCTTACGACCTGTACGTTAATTATCAGGCACCTGAGCATAGAATCATATTGGGCACATTTTTGTTTTCTTCTAGGTCATTTAAACTTGATCTCTTAGTGAAGTGATCGTCATGTGTGGAATCAGACACAGCATCCTTGTTCTTGATCTCAGACTCGCTGTCGTAATGTGTCTACCACTGGGGTCTAACATAGAGTGTTTTAAAAAATCAGATGAAAGTTGGGCCGAGCCCGTGGCACACTCGGGAGAGTGCGGCGCCGCGGGTTCGGATCCTATATATAGGGATGGCCGGTGCGCTCACTGGCTGAGTGCGGTGCGGCTGGTCTCAAGAAAAAAAAAAAAATCAGATGAAAGTTAACTTTCGAAGCTGCTTTGTCAGAAAAAACCATCATGTCAAAAACATTGTATTATCTTTTCATTCTGTTAATATACTATTTTTGCTATTTCCTTTAGAAATAGCGTATTGGTTTGTCCTTCTGTGCCCTGATGTAAGACTTTTCCAGTGATGAAGCTAGCTCTGTGGGGCTATATGCAGTGCACTCGATGTGGGGTACGTTAGAGAGAGCTCGGGCAGAGTGAGTAAGTGGATGCTGTGGCAGGAGCCTGCGGGGATGAGCCCAGATCACGTAGGTGGATGTGTGTGTTGAGAGATAGGGTAGTGTGGAATACAGTAAAAGTGTTTTCTCAGTATGCCAGGTGTGGAACGCTAGCGTTGGGTTTTCATGGACAGCCCCTCTTTTATTTGTTTTTTAAGCGTGCGTGCCTGCAGTGGCTGGGGTCTCCCTCGTTACTGAGAGAGGTTCAGGGCAAGAGGTTCCTTATGCCTGATGCGGCCTCTAGTGGTCACCGGGAGGCAAGGACGCACTGATCAAAAGCCCGTGGCTCTGTATAAGTACAGAATTGGCATATCTGAGGCGGCGTCTGGGAAATTCTGAATAAATAATGATTTAAAATGGGTAGTTACCCAAAGGAGATTCTGTTAAAGCTGCCTTGAGGTTGAAGAGATCATGCCAAGTAAGAGGCTCTTGCTGCGGCTTTGGCCGGGGTGTTTCTGAGCAGCGTCAGCCGCAGGCTCCTGGCCAGCTGCTGCTTCTGTTCAGGAGGTTTGTATTCACGACCCAGGATGCTTTCTCGCTGCAGACTCACTGTGGTGAGTGGCAGCGAAGTGCCCAGTCTGGGCTGGAAGGGTCAGATGGATCAGTTCTCTCTCTACCCACCAGTGTTCCTGTTAGTAGAGAGTAGAGTGACGGGTCCGAGTCCTGGGCTCTGGGCCTCACACACCTGGGTGTGACTGGCTGCCAGCTGTGTGGCCCTGACTGCCCCCTCTTAGGGCTCTGGGAGGTTCAAACAGGAATTCAGGGAAAGTATTCAGTGCACCCACGGGCACATGGTACATGTCTGACAGCAGTGGCTTTCGTCCCTCGTATTTCTACGTATAACCAGTTTCACTGAGGTCCCGCTTGGGACCCAGAAGCACATCTTTCTCTGCCCCTGTGCCTGGAGGCAAGCGTGGCCCTGAGTCTCCCGCCTCAGCTGAGGGTGCATCCTTGCCTCCTGCTGGGTTGTCCGTGTGTGCATAGAGGAGGCTGGGCATGGTGCCTTATATTCTAGGGAAACCCCAGTGAACTTGAACTCCCTGAGTTCAAGGACCCCACCTGCTTTTGTTCCCTAATACTGTAACTGTCTGTTGACTGAGCGCACTGAGCCCGAAAGGCCCCGGGAGCACCCCAGTCAGGCTGCCCAGTGCCCACAGCTGTCCCCGCACTCACTGAGACGGCTCCCGCTCCAGCTCTGGTCCTTGTGGCCTCACTGTGCGCCAGACAGACAGGAATGGAATGCCTCAGTTAGGGACGTTCCTCCCCTGAGGGAGCCTTAGGCAGCCTGGCGGGTGTATGGAGCCTGCTTCTGGGAGGCTGGAGTGAGTGCGGGCTTCTGGGGTCCCACATTTAGGCACTGGTTAACGGTGTGGGACTTGCCTTCAGTGAAGCCTGCACCTTGTCTGTGAAGCTTTTGTGCTGGCTCCTTGGGAGGCCGGAGACCGCACGCAGGTCAGGTTGGAGATGAGGGGACCTGAAGTCTCCCTTCGTGCTGGGTGAGGTGGGTGGCCTTAGAGGTCAGAGGTTATGGGAGGGGAAAGAACTGGAGAAGAGTGAAGTTCATTCCTTAAGGGCACCTGGCATGGTGAGGCCTCAGCCCCAGGTGGGAGCAGCTCTGCAGAATGTGCCTCTCTCTCTGTTGCGGAGCAAGATGTGACGGAAGTCATTCACGTGTTTAGGCAGGTTCTGTTTTAGAGTTACGAGTTAAATTGATTTGAGGGAGGAGAAGCAGGAGCTCTGAAGAGCTGCAGAGTTAAAAGTGGAATAAAAAACTGACCAGCAGAGCGGAAGTGTAGTGCTCACGGCAGGAAGCCTGCTTCTGCAGTGACAAGGGCGCCAGCAGTGACGACGGCAGGAGCCGCGCCTCTGAAGATGCGCTGGGACAGGACGGAGCAGGCGTTTCCGAGGACAGAGGCGCTGCCGAGCCGTTGGGGGCCCCGGGTCAGGATCAGGTTTAAGCTGGAGGGATGCTTTGTGGCCCATGTTTTTCAAATTATACTAAAGCATTGAAAAGTTTGGATTTCTAAATTTTTTCCTACTATTTTCTTAAAAAAAAAAAGGTTTGCACTTTTGACAAATACTTTTTTCTTAAATGCTGTGAAGTGCAAGTCAGATTTACTGTCCGTAAGACAGGACGAGGTGTCCTCCAGCAGGGCGTGCTCTGCAATGTCCATCGAGGCTTTTACAGTCACTTCACCTTAGGGAGACTAAGAAATATCAGTTCAAACTGTTCCATAGGGATAAAAAATAAAACAGAAGAAAGAGGGGAAAAGTGAGTAAATTGTTTTCTCAGGATACCACTTTTTCTTACATTTCAAAAAGATGGAGTGTCAGATGCCCCTCCCACACAAACATAAACAAGACGCAAAGCATTGTCACTCTCTTGTATACCCCACGCTGCCGTGCCTTTGACTAGTAGAGAAATCCTCCAGGTGGGTCTTTGTTGATTTTTCTTCAGCGTACGAGCCTCCAAGCCCCCAAGGAAACTTGGGCTGGGGAGAAGTGTCTGCAGGGCGCTGTATCTCACCCCTTGACACAGCCGCTGTTGACATTCTGGCCTTTCTCTGTGCATGTGCCAGGCTTGGCTGCTGCTCTGTCATGCAGCAGTGAGGACGTGAAGCGGGGTTGTGGTGGACAAGCTGGAAAAAGGCTCCGTTTCTTTTTTAGGAGATTGGTGGCTGGTCCACATCTCTGTTTTGCTGCTCAAACATCCCCGTCTGTACACAGATGCCACGGGGGGGTGGGGTGTGCCCCCCACATCCAAGTCACCTGTGACCCCAAGTGGTTCTGTTAAAACCTCAGGTGGCTTGAAGCCACTCGTGCTTACAGCCCCTGGAGCCTGAAAGCCAAAAACTTAAAATTGGCCTCAAAGGCCCTGCTCCCCTCTCCCCACCCTCACCCCTGCTTGTCCTACCCTCGCACCCCATCTCCCTTAGACACACCACGTCCTCTCCCCAGGAGTCCCGGCCGCTCCCCACCTCTGCAGGGAGGCCTCCTCCCTGATGACTTCATCTAAAACCCCAGGGTCACCCAAACCCCCTATCCTCCTTCCCAGCCTCGCTTACCACGTACGGACATCTTACATCCATAGTCGTTGCTCAGATTCATCTCAGTTGCCTTCCGCCTCCTTCCCTGGTCAACTAGAAGGTCTGTTCCACGAGAACGCAGATGTATGTGTCTTTCGTTCACTGCCGTATCCTTGTGCCCAGAACAAGACCAGACACCCAGTGGGGCTCAGCGAACATTTATTGAGCAAGTGAATGGACAAATGGCCACCCCTGGAAGGATAAGGACAGTGTGTGGGATGCATCTAGCAGGGTGCTTCGTGCGCAGATGGTGACCTGCAAATAGTGATGATGGTTTCTTTTTATATTTTCCCTTTAAAAATATTTTCCTCTAGAGCCATATTTAACTCCTACTCCTTCCTTTTCTGGTCTTTCTGGATGTGCTTTTATTTCAGTTTTAGAAGTTCTCTTCTAAAACAGATTTCTGCTAATGAATGACTATTCTGGTGTTTGGGCTATTATTTGGGGATTAAACTATGTTTTAAAAACTCCAGATTTTCTCGAGAATGAAGTCTGTACCTAGTAAGGTTCAGGTTTTGAGCTACTTGGGGACCTGAAGCTGTGGGAAGTGAGTAGAGCTGCTTGTGGTCACCGTGTTGTCACTTTCTGGTCTTCTGTTCCAGATGCCATCAGTTCCACCAACCCGCGGGTCATCGACGACGCCAGGGCGCGGAAGCTGTCCAGTGACCTCAAGCGGTGCACGTACTACGAGACGTGCGCCACCTACGGGCTCAACGTGGAGCGCGTCTTCCAGGACGGTGAGTGCTCCTGGCCGGGACTGCACTGTAACTCTGTGACACAGGAGCACGTCGGGAAGACTGTCCTGCCTGCGGGTCTTTCCTCGTCCATGCGGGTGACAAGTGTATCATTTGATGTGTGGGTACCAATCCCTAGTATTGACAGCTGAGCACTTGGTCTGAGAGGTGTTTCTCAATTCCATTCCCTTTACAATGATGTGTTTAGAAGAGACATTTACTTCAGAACAACCCTGTCATGGATCCTGTGGGTCACAGTATGTGACCTTTTTGGGGACAGGGTGAAAAATTTCTTGAGCTATTGCTCACTCTATGCTCTATGGAACTCGCGTGAGTGCTGTTTCTGCGTCGTAGTTCCTCATTCCAGATCCAGCCCTTTCTTTAAGAAAGGTTTAAATACTGGATGTGAGGGTTTGAGTAGAGGAAACCGAAAGGAGAGACAGAGTCGAGTCTGGACCAGAAACAAATCTCACGGTAGGACTCACCGCTGAGAGCGAGGACCAGCATTAGAACTGCTTTGTGGTGTTGCCTGCGTGATCGCTCACCCACCTGCAGGAGCAGCCCTCAGTCAGACAGGAAGCTCCCCTAGAGGAGTTAAGGTTCTGCAAGCGGGATAGACATTCACATGAATGCTTACAGTGCCAGGTGTCGAGGTGAGAGAGGGTCTGATGGTGTGCGGGGGCTGGGAGAGGGGGCTTGGTCTCAATCTGGGGTCAGGAAGGTCTTGGGTAAAGCAATTCTTTCAGAGTTGGAGCCTGGCAGTAGGACGCCCCCAGCAGAGGGTCCCATTTCTGAGGGGAGTCACGGGAAGTCAGTCCTGGGTCCCTCTCCCCTTCTGGTTTAAATCCACGTGTGGCAGAGTTGTCCCCGCATTCCCTGGCACTGGTGCTGGGGGGGGGGTCGTCGGGAGCGGAGTGGGACACCCAGCTCGGGCTCCTCCGAGGCTGCCTGAGCTGCTCAGAGGTGATGAAGAAACATCGTAATCCTGACGAAGACAGTGCTTGCAGGACTGCTCCTGGTACCGCCCCCAAACCGGGCAGCCTGTACTTTTCTCTTAAGTGGCTAAATTAGTTTTCAGATGAAACGTGGTAGGAATTCACCCTTTATTTTACTAAATTTCAAAGATTGTGTCAATTTTCAAACTTTATATTTTCCTCCTTTTCCTTTAATGTTCAGATTCTTTTCTTCTGAGCTTTCCATCTCCTTTTCCCTTCCTCACGGATGATTACCTCTTTTTTAGCACATTTATCCTATTTTGTTCTTCACACCTTGCATTTTTTCCAGTGTCACCTTTTCCAGTGTCAATTCCAAAAAAGCTCAGGCCTCCCTGGGAAGCAGCACTGAGTCCCTGGGTCGTGCAGCCCCTTCCTGCTCCAGGCGCGCTGATCCTGGGCCTCGTACTGGCTGTGTCGGGAGCAGGTCCTGTGGGGCGCAGACCCACATTTCAGACCTGGGCAGGCTCATGCCAGGCTGGGGTTTGCAGCCCTGTGGATGTTAGTGAGACTGAAGAAGTGTGCAGGAAGCTCGCAGAGTCCTTCCGAGGGGTGGGCTCTAGCAGCATGTGGCTCCTGTTTGCCATCGCGCGGCCGAGACCCCAGGGAAAGCTACAGTGAAGTACTGCAGGGGCAGCTCCCTGCACCAGGGCCCATGGGCCGACCTGGCCAGCTGCCTGTTTCTGCAAACAGACTATTCTTGAGGCACAGCCGTGCCCACCTGTGTATGGACCACTCTCTACCTGTAACAGCAGAGTCAAGTAGTTGCAGCAGAAACCGTGGCCCACAAAGCTAAAAACGTTTACTTTCTGGCCCTTTATGGAGTTTGCAGGGTCACTGCTGCTCACCAGTTTGCTTTGTTTAGATTGCTCCTTTGGCTTTCTGGCTTCCTTTGTGCCCCAGGGCCTATTTTTACTTATTTACTTTTTATATCTTAGCACTGTAGAAAGAGAAAATAAAGAGTATGTAATTTCTGTGTTATGTTTAGCTTCTTCATAAAGGAAGAAAACAAGCCAGGTGCTTCCACCTGACCTTCCATTGTCACGTTCCTAGGGGACTGGTTACCTAGGTTGGCTTGTTTATGTCTGGGCAGCTGGTCAGTACATGGATCGAACCCTGGACCTTGGTGTTATCAGCACTGCACTGGTCATTTGTTCTGTCTGGGTGACAGAAGCTCTTCTGGCCAGCATGTGTCTGTCAGGGAACTGAAGTTTCCAGGAAGGTTTTAAGGACACTAGTGTTGCTGATGGTGTTTTTTAATCTAGATGTTCAAAGGTAACGTAAAATAGTTACAACTCAGCAGCAACCGTAGATTCTTCCCTGAGAAGATTGGGCGGTGCTGGAGGTGGTAAAAAGCCACCTGTGTGTGTTGGTAGCAAAAGGGCCCCTTTGAGCATTACGTATCACCTCGGGGGGAGGAGAGAGGGCTACCCCCAAGGTCCTCATAATGGCTCTTTGGGGACTGCAGTTCGACTTTGGAGATTGTCAACTTCAGTCTCTTTTCAGACGCTTTGGAATTTCTCACCTGACGTTGAGTGTCCGTGTTGGCAGGAGACAGGGCTGTACCGTGGACGTGGAGGAACAGTGGTTTGTGTCACAGGCTCTAGTGAGCCTACGGGTGAGACAGAATCCGTTTTTGTTTGAGTTGACATTTTATGGGGTAGAGCCAGCGGATCCTAAGTTTAATGGGGCATATTTTATGATTTCTAAATTGTGGTATCTTCCAAGTTTCTGACTGGTATGTGCTATTTTGAGCATCCTTGATACCTAAAGGAGGGATTTCCCTTCATACAGAATGCGGACTGGAGCCAGATGTGGTTCACAGACTTGTCTTTGTTCCCTCCTCTGAGCTACTTGGTGCCCTTTGTCCACTCTCTGCCTCCCTCTGTCTGTACTAGAACGAGCTCAACTGTGAACGGTGCTGTTTTTTATGTGGATCGTTGTTATGTGTCCCAGCAGCAGTTGCTTTGTGTACGGAATTCAGTATTCTTGCACGTATGTTCTCAACGTTCCAGTCACTTGTGAAGTCCCCAGTCAGAGCATCCTATTATATATACTCTGTGTCCTATGCTAAGGCTATTCCTCACTGAAGCTTTAGCTTCTTACCTTCTTAAGTGTGTTTTCGTAGGACAGTAGGAAAACCTATATGCAAAGATTTGCTCTGACAGTAGTTAGACCAGGTGAAGATCCATGAAAAAAAAGAAAGGTAAATTACAACTTATCCTGTGTCCACTTAATATTCCCCAAGGCCAGTTTAGTGATTTCATGTAGGAGAGGTTTCATCCTAGGATAGATCTATGCTATTAATGTCAACAGAAACAATTGGGTTCTGGGTACATGCAGGTGGGACAGGTGGGTGATAGCATTAGAAGGGTCCTGTAGGCAATTGCTGGCACGGCCGTGGCCTTAACACTTGTTAGGGCTTCCTCTAACCACATGCTCCTGTACGTCATCCTGGTGGGTGGACACTCATCGGGCAGAGTAGTCCCTGTTCTAGGCATATCTGTGCAAATGCTTCACCACCATCACCCTGGCAGTGAGTCACTATGAATTCTGGAAAGCACTTGCATAGAAGTTAACCCCATTTGGTTGTCACCCCTCCCAGTGACAGCTCACCTGGGCATATACGAGGGTTCTTTAAAAAGTTCACAGAAGGATTCATATTATCTTTTAATTCTACTTTTCCACAAACTTTCTGAAGTCCCCACATATAACCCACACCAAGAGCCTGAGCTGGGAGAGGTCGTGTGATTTTCCGAAGGTTCCCCGGTGGGTCCAGGACCCCAGTTTGCTTTTTATCCTTTGCTTCCAAAGACTGGGATCCTGGAGTACAAAGAATCCATGTCACATTAAGCGTCTGCAGCTGCTTGGTCCTCATTACAGTGGTGTCCAGGACAAGGGTAGCTGTATTAATGAGCCTGCGTGTGCAAGCTAATTGCATGCGCTCGAGCATCGTTAACTGTGAGCCGTCTTCTGGGATTCTCCTTCTGAGCTCTGCAGCATCTTGTACCAGTTTGTTTTGCTGACACCACAGTCTTTTGATTGTGCTGTTAAAGGATATGCCAATTAGGCCTGCTCCACTCTTTCCTGGAACCAACCTGCTTTTCGTTGTTGGGGTTGCCTGTTTTATTATTTGTCTTTGTTGCTGTTATTTTCTCCTTCATTTATTGTGTTAGGGATTAGATTGAAACTAATGTGTGTGTGTGTGTGTGTATCTTCTTTTTTCTTTTGGCAAAGGAATATTTTCAAAAATAAGATCTTTTCACTTTTGAAAGCAAGCCACATATATGTATGCATTTGTTATTGAATGCATATTGAAAAGGAAAACTAGTGTGTCATTAAGTGCCTGTTAATACATACTTTTTTTCATTTGTAATAATGACTAATAATCATTTAAGGGCCTATGCTATAGGATAGTAGATCTTATTCAGCCCATTTTACAGCTGGGAGCCACACTGCCTGAGATGTTTGCTTCCCAAAGTCACGTGACACCCCTGGCATTGGCAGAAGCCGGCATTTCCAGTGTCCACCAGGGTTTTCACTGTCCACCTGTACACAGTGCTGTGTGCTTGTCTGTCCATCACTCCTCCCTGCACACATTGTCACCTCCCTCTCTCTATTGAAAAGTTGTATTTCTGAGACTTCCTGGGACAAGTGGGTGATTTGTATCAGGACAAGCCGAAAAAGGTTCAACTGCTTAAATCGTACTTTGTTAAAGGGGTTTCATAATTTAAAACTTCCTTCTGTGAACAAAGGCAACATGGAAAAGTTGCCTCTGTAAGGCTCGAGTAGATGTGGCGATGTTAAAGTGAGAGAGAAAAGAAGGAAACACTGCTACCGTTTCTCTGAAGCTGATTGGTCAAGTCTCGTAAAGTGGTCTTGACCCTGGTCTGGCAGCCGTGCTGCTGCTGTCACTAACCACAAGGGTCGCTGGCTGTCACTGCCTGGTAGCTTCTAATATAGTATAATACAATGGAAATTGGAATCTGCAGGTTGCCTCCCAAAGAGCCACATCTGGCCCACAGCTTGTAATCTCATGAAATTGAGAAGATACCTACCTGGTGTTGACATTAAGTAGACTTTTGATTGAACCTGTTGGTGGGGGGGGGGGTGTGGTAAAGAAGATTTGTAGGTTTGTGGGTCTTTCTCTTTGTGCTGGTTTATGTTTGGGTGGGACAGTGAGTAAATGCTTTATAGTGATTATTTTTATAAAACATGACATTGCCAGTACTCTTTGCATATATATTTTAAAGTTCAGATAATTTCTTAACCAAAGAAGCTTTTTCTATAACAGGGTTAAATCACAAATTGAAATAATGAATTATTATCAAAACTAAAATATAAGCTTGTGTGGTAAATCATATATTCATTGGTTTTAAAAAAATTTTTGAGTTATTATTTTTAGAAAAAAATTAGTTTGAGTTTGAAGGCTGGCTGGTTAGTGCAATGGTTAGAGCATGCTGCTGGTAACACCAAGGTTGAGGGTTTGATTCTTGTACCAGCCACCACCCCCCAAAAAAAAATTTTGTTTTAGTTTGGATTTAAAAATTCTTGTGGTTGTGAAGCTGTAAAGGCACATGTTTCACATATGAACCAAACATCTGGCACATAAACTGTGACATAATTTTTCAAACATACTCAATAAATATGGAATGTATCTTAGTTACTAAGATACACCAAACATTTTTAGGACTAACTTGTTTAAGGTGATTATCCTTTAATAATCCACGTGGTTTTGAATATTATTATTTCAACTATTTTCATGTTATAGACATGAAATCAGCTTGTCTCTTGTTTGGAGTTGCCCATATTAAGAGTTTATCTCTGGTCCATTGAACTCTTCAGTAGACCCAGAGGCTAGACTTTTAAAGAGAAATTCTCTCCTTAGTATCTCAGTTGATTCATTTTAAAATCATCCATCCAAAATGAAAATTTTTAGGTGGGGGAGAATATCTTAATTATCATTGTGGTCCCTATTCTACAGACTGCAGTTACTGGCCTAAACAATATTGGGTCAAGTATAAAACTTGATAATTCTTAAAATAGTTTGATACAGATAGAAGGAACCATTACGAGGAAAGGCAGGTTGGATTCTTTCAAAAATAACTGAAGTCATCCTAAAGTCTTTATTAAGGTTGATGATATTACAAACAACCAGAGACAGTAAATAATTTTTTATATCACACTGTTGTGGAATGTTGTGTTAATAGGGGCTTTGCTCTTTTCTGGCAATTTCTTACCCTAAGTGTGGAATTTTTCATGCTGTGCTTCTCTTATGGAAATGTTAACTGTGCACGGATGCTCATGTATATGCACAGAAATGCCTGAATTAACTCTCACACTGCCAAAATGAGATCATTAAGCACACTATTAGCAAATGCTCCCTATTTTGATTTTCATGTTAAGACTCATCTCTTTTGCTCATAGAATTAATTTTATCAATGACACAGAAAATGGTTATCTTAATACTTTTCTGCACTGCGGCCTCATAGCTGTGTTTTGCCCCAGGATTCATCTCTAATGACTTTAGCCAGCTTGAATTAGTTTGATGTATCATTAATGCATACAAATGGCTTTTATTTTTGTTCATAATCTGTTCATAATGCCACAGCATTCTGCTCTTCCTAATGTTTTTAAAATGATTAAACAGTGATGTACTTTTTGACCTAGTTAACCCTCCATAGAGTCTCTGATCAAAAGAATAAGAAAATATTACTTAACTAGGATAGTCAGAAGTTATTACAATCTGTTTAGCTGATGTTTCCAAGTTATTTTGAAGTCTTCGATGACATTTTTTTTCCTTTATGGAGTACAGACATACCATAGTTTGACTAATCTTCACTCATCGAGGAGCTATCCACACACTACTAGGTTAGCAGCTCTGAATTTGTTCAGTTCATAAAAGATATGTAAAAGCAATTCTCAAAAGAGATCGACTTTTTAAGTCGTGAAGTTCTTTGCCATGAGAAACAGGGTTACTTTGCCCTGTGGACTTTGATATTTTTCTCTTGGTCCTTGCGGGGTGAGCCTGGCCAACACTGTATGGGACAATCAGCCTCAGGGCAGACTGGGGGCATCCCTAAAAGTCAGGCTCTGTGGAATAGGATGTTAGTTTGCAAATTTGGTGCAGAGCCACTGGACATGTCATGGTAAGGAAAGTGATACACTAACCACCATATCGATCTTCCCTGAGGTAGGCAGAAGTAAATTGTGAGTAGTAGACTTTAAATTTGTCTGTCTAAAAGAAAAATACTGTAAATAGTTTGATGAGTCAGTTGGATTTTGTGAAATTTGCCAAAGAGAAGAAAGAAATGATTTTTTTTTTTTTTTCTGATGGCTGGCAAGGGGTCCAGACCCTTGACTTTGATGTTGTAACACTGTGCTCTGACCACCTGAGCAACCGGCCAGCCCTGAGAGAGATGTTTTTAAAGGATACGAAATATGGAAGTGAAAGCCACTCATAACACCTACCACCCAGTGGCAGTTAATTGTTAAGGCTTAGTGTAAGTGTGTGCGTGTGCATGCATGCCACATGTTTGTAAAAAGTGGGTTATTTTGCATTGTAATGCTTTACGACCTACTCTTTCATATACATACTTTTTCTACACTATAATTATTAATTTTTGCATTGCATTCCATTGAGTGACTATAACAACTTTTTGACCAAATCTCATATTAGACATTTAGTGTCCCCCCATTTCTCTCTTTTAGGATCAGTACTTCAGTGCATGGCCCTCTTTACCCAGAAGATGGAGACAAACTCCGTCCTCAGTCATTTCCTTAGGATACATCTCTAGGAGTGAGACTGTCGAGTTTTAAGACTTTTGATCCTCAGTGTCAGTAACTTTCTAGGAAGCCTGTTCCAGTTTAGGTTTCCTCCAGCAGCTGCCCTTTTTCTGCACTTGGCCCCACTGGGTGCCTTCATTTTAAAAACTTTTATTAGTTTATAGACAGAAAAAATCAGGTATAATACATAGATAATACATATGTAGGTTTACCTCCTGCAATTGTTTTGTTGAGAGACAGCAGCCCATCTCTTGGCAGGAAAGTTCTGGCATACTGAGGATGGCCCTCAGGGAGCAGACGGCCCTCGCTGCTCTAACAGATGCGCCCTGTTGGGTTCAGTAGGTACCTTTGCCCAGGCTGGGGCAGGCCAGCTCCCCAGAGTGTGGACGGCACAGAGCCTGGGCTGGGATCCGTGTGTGGCTGTGATCTTTGGGGGTGAGCTTAGACGTCAGAAGTGGAGTGCTTCCTTAGCTCTTCCCACTCATTGAAAGGCGGTTTTGTCAACACAGTGCTTTTTGTCACCTTAGAGAAAAGGTCTGGGGTGGAGTGTGCTCCGAAGGAAGCAGAGGAAAAGCGAAGCTCCTGGTGCTCAGAGGTTGGTCCTCCCCATAGCCTTACGTAATGTTGGCACCCTGAAAGGCAGGGGAAGCCCTCTAAGCCCACCCCTCCTTTCCATACACAGAAACTGAGTTCAGAGAGGGGCTTTGGCCTGCCAGGGCCACAGAGCAAGCTGGTGGTGGCCTTCAGTTTTGTATCCTCCACCTGGATTGGGTGCCTAGGACATCATCCGACTAGTGTTTCCCAGACACGTAAAGCATATCTATCTCCCTTTGGCCAACATAAACCTCTTATCTTGTTATGCCATGTTTGAAACATCAAAATTAGGGAAGTCCATCACTTGCAAGTCACTGCTATGAAAATTAAGAAGAGTTGAATCCTGAACCCACCCCGTCATTTCCGTCCTGTCCTAAGTGGACCTGATGTCCTGGACACTGTCACCCTGCATGGTGTGGAACCAGGAGCATCTGTCCCAGCTGCTCTGCCTTCGCACTCCACTGGCTCCCCAGGGGCCACTCCTGCCAGCCACAGTTGTGGCTTTTCCTTCAGCAGGAACATGCGCCCGCAAACGTGTTCTCAAGCATGTGATTCATAAACAGCAGTTCAGTCTAAAAAAAAGGGAGAACCTTAGCAGAGCCCACTTGGGAGGGGATTGTCTGGCCTCCTGTAGCTTTATCAGCCCTGGTGCCATGAGCACAGCAGAGCGGGGGCACCGTGTGCTTCTCCTGTCCTGGGCTGTGCCACTGCTTCCCTTTCCAGATGCCTGGCAGAGCTTCCACTCGTATGAGTCTTGCTGCAGGAGGGGCTGTGATTTGTTCAGCCAGCTGTACGCCGAGTGCAGCCATGGTTCAAGGTGAATATTTTTGGATCTGTGAATTTTGGAATTTCAGGAAACTCTCATATTTAATTTTGTGTGTAAATTGTTAAAAACAAAACAAAACAAAAAAACACCACCAATGTATTCATCTGGATGCTAGGAGATACCCCCATCCCTGTATCAAGATTTCACTATTAGATGAAAAAATCAAGGTAGTACCTGCATTCATGCAGACTTGTAGAATTTCAGAGCTGGAAGGGCCTGTCTAGCTCGACCCTTCCCTTCACAAAGGAGCAGGCAGGAGGGTGGGCTAGTCCTGTCAGAGAGCACATTTTGTAGCAAAGTTGATACTAGAAATTAGGTTTGTATCTTGGCTGCACAGTTTTACCTATGTTTTATAAATGTGATACTTAAACACCATTGATTACATTTTAAAACCTGGTAGTGAATTAAGATGCTCCTTTGAGTTATAATTATTTTTAATAAAATGTAAAACATTTTAACATGGAGGGTTCTTGGGTTAAATGCAAAACTATAATCAACATATGGATTATTTCCAGTAAGCTACCTAATAAATACTCATTCGCACAGATTGTTTTCTTCACGTAATAGAATCTGTGTATGGTGGAATATTGGATCTGTGACAGAGTATCTGACACATAATGACACCACGGTGAAAACAAAGTATTGAAGGACAGCATGGTACTTGATTCTGTAACTTAGTAAAATGCCACTAGGGGGCATCAGAAGCGCTCATAGGATTAGTCTTATTCGCGTATATTTCCCTTTTGCTGTCCCCATGGAGAATACAGACATAATAAAAGTGGTTTAAGAGATCCCTTAGACCTGTAATAAGATACCCTCCATAAAGCGTATGAAGTTACTAGATCAGCAGTACATGAGTGCAGGAGTAAAAAAGTTTCATTCATTGGAATGGGGAGGAGGATAAAATAAAACAGATGAAATGATATATTCTGTGGTTAAAGGAATCCAAATTCCTTCTTCCTTTTTGCCCTGCACGTAACTTTACAGAAGTATGAAAATTTGGTGAAAGATGTTTCTTTATAGAGTATAATAAATAGATTTATTATTTAGTCCATGATTGTCTTTTAATACAACCCACCAAGAGTTTCGTTGGCCCGAGCAACAGCCCGGGTGCCTCACCTAGTGTCTGCACCCTTGGATCCAGAGGCAGGCGGGGCGCGGGCCTCGTGCACACCAGCGCCTGGGCCCAGCTGGGAGGCCGTGTGGGGTTGGCGTGGGGCCGTTCCCTCCATCTTTCTCCCCAGCTCTCCCTTAGCAGAGCCTACGGACTTTATGTCTGTGGTGTTGAGAGAGAGGTGAGGAGATAACAAACAAAATCAGAATGAAACTCTGGGCAGAATGAAGGGAGTTGATTACTTTTTTGGAAATACAGTCTGAGCAGCATTACTGAGAGTGGTAATTGACTGCAGGGGGAAAGGACCTTTCCAGAGAATTAGCATCCGTTTCCTTCTCCGTGAGACTGGCAGTGTGCTGGGGGCACAGCAGAGATGAGAGTCGAACATATACTGTATTTGTCTGGGCAGAGTCTTCTAGTTTCTTGAGGTTTTTTGTTTTTGTTTTTAAACCTCTTGGGTTTTCCACCTAAGGTAGAGGGCTTCTGCCTGCCACTTCCCATGTATGTATTTTTTGCTTTTACCCTTTATTTTCTCCCACTATGTAAAGTCCATGAGAATTTCGGAAATCGTAGCATCTCAGATCAGACATTTTTAAATTATTTGTGAAGGTAGGACTAAGTATACTTTCAGTAACTCAAATGAGGAATATGTCACATGACAAACTAATATTCTTCACAGATGTGAGAATTCTAACAAATTGAGTGTCTAGAATTTGTAAAGAAGCAAATATGTTTCAGAGAGTTCTACAATTTTCAGTCCTTGGAATAGTGAAAGTTTGGCGGGAAAGTCGTGAGAAAGAAGAGAAGTTAAGTGAAAATGGGTGATTTCTTCAGAGTGGAGAGTTAACAGCCCCGTGGGAGGGTAGCTTTCACAGAGCCGTCTTTTAATGCCAGAGAAGAATGTTTGATCAGCTCCTGATAGGACATTCAAGAGGGAGCCTGGGTAGAGCAGTGGCCCAGGTTTCAGGTATCTCAGTGGAACACAGTAAACACTGGCTGCATTTGCAGAAAGTGAGCTTGACTTTGTAGTGAGAGCGGGCACAGCTGCTATGGGATGAGCACACGCTCCTGGGGCCGTGGACAGTCGTCAGTGTGGTCCATAGTGCTCGTCTTCTGAGTTGGGGAGGTGGGGAGAGGGGGACCAGCCAAGTGGGCTAGGCTGCAGTCCAGCCAGATAGCAGGTTCTGTCTTTTTTTTTTTTTTTTTCCCTTTTTTTGTCTTTTTTCGTTTCCGGCAACGGGTCGCAAACCCCCGTGTCGCGCCCCCACCCGACC
>NW_007726168.1:549942-553549 GCF_000696425.1 Galeopterus variegatus
GGTTCTGTCTTTTTTTTTTTTTTTTTTCCCTTTTTTTGTCTTTTTTCGTGTCCGGCAACGGATCGCAACCCTCAGTGTCGCGCCCGTACCGGACCGGGACCGGGAACGGGATCGCAACCCTCGGTGTTGCTTCCGCACCTCGCTCAGCCAGTGAGCGGGACCCGGTCTGTACGTGGGATCCGAACCCTCGGCGGGAGCGCCACCGCACTCCCAAGTGGCGCACTGTAGCAGTGCGCTACCGGGCCGGCCCTGCAGGTTCTGTCTTATCAGTAAGAGTTCCATGATGAATTTCTTGGGGAAGAAGAAAAACCTGCTGCTACAGTGCAGTTTGAAAAACACTGAACTCCTAAATATGATCCCCGATTACAGACTTCAGCAAATATGCTAATGACTCAAGTGATTCAGAATAAATGAGTGAAAATAATTATAGAATCAGATTAGAAACTGATAGCATTGGATCCTTTCCTGGACATTGGTGCACATCTCTGGTAGCTCCCATCACACAGTCTTGTCACTGCTGCCATTGTCCCCTGGTGCCCAGCATGGAGCCTGCCAGCAGCAGTGGGTCTGTCCTTTCAACCCAGGAGAACCAGGACAGTTCCTGGGCTGCTGGGAGTGGCCCACTCAAGTCTTTCTACTTTGTATTTCCTTTTTCTTCCTCTAACCGCAAGGTCTGCGGGATCTTCGCCTCTTTGCAGAAAACTGTCTGCGTTTAATCACTGGGTTGTGCTACTAAGTGATATTTTTTAAATGAGAGTTGTGCAAGAGAGACTGTGACCAGCCTCACTCCCTCCTCTGTTTGCTGTCCTCCTCCTTTGGCAGGCTCTTTCCCCAAATGGTTATTGAAGAAACACAGTTAGTTGTTCCAGTTCATGCTGTTGTGTCATATGAGAACAATTTGGAAGTTCTTGAAGAAGTTAAATGATATACAGAGGAATTCAGCATAATACATAATTAACTTACTTGCGAGAAAACACTGTGGTCAAGCTGGGGGTGGTGTGTGAAAAGCCAGTCACGTGCATGACGGACAGCTCTGTGTGCCACCAGCTCTCACCTAGCTGGCTGATTCTTGGGGGATCCCAAGCAGAGTCTCATTGCCAGTGCTTTTGTCCTGTAGCTTAGCTGACCAGTCAGGGACATGTGAAGCAGAGGCCACTTGGTTTGTACTCAAGTGAGTTCTGCACTGGAACGCAGGTGGACATCACCCTCAGCTGCTAAAATATTGTCAAATCCTTTCCATGGACTTCTGTTTTTCAGAGTTGTTACATCCACTTCTATTAAGATATATTTTTGTATACTTTATCTATTTACATATAGTTGAACAAACACATTTATTTTTCTGATTATGTTTGTAAAAATACAGAGAACTATAAAGAAGCCATTAAAAATCACCCATGGGCCGGCCCGGTGGCGCACTGGATAGTGCGCCGCTTGGGAAGCGCGGCGGCGCTCCCGCCCGAGGGTTCGGATCCCACATACAGACTGGTTCCCGCTCGCTGGCTGAGCGAGGGGCGGGAGCAACACCGAGGCTTGCAATCCCGTTGCCGGTCCCCGGTCCGGTACGGGGGCAACACTGAGGGTTGCGATCCGTTGCCGGACACGAAAAAAGACAAAAGACAAAAAAAAAAAAAAAATCACCCATGATTCCACCTGCTAATAACAACTAATGTTTTATTATAAATCTCCATCTAGTTAATTTTCAGTACTGTTAAAAAATAAGGTTGGGATTTATTCTATATTCTTTTTAATAACTTGCTTTTTAAAAGACCTGAGAATATTTACTGTTATTTAATTTCCTCTAAAACCTGTTTTTATGACTTCATAGCATTCCTTTCTAAGTTGGCATGTGCCAGCCATGGACGTACCAACCCCAGAGACAGCAAGGCAGCCGTTCTTGAGGCTCGCCTTTGCCGGATTCATTTGGCAAATATTTTTTTGAGTGCCTATTGGGTGGTAGAAGTGCCCACCTCTTGTTCAGCAGCTTGTCTTTAACTCACAGCAGCTTCAGCTGTCACCATTTAGATCAGGCAGGTCAGCTGTGAAGCCTGACCAGAGCACCCCGTTGCATGGGGAGAGGTGCCCATGCATGGAAGAACCCCCGGGCTGGGGTGCTTGCCTCTCCTGCTGTGTGTGTGGATGGATGTTAGTCTGTCCTGGCCACCTCTCCTGCATCCCTGATCACCAGTGAAGTGTGCAGATATTAATTGGCTTCCAGGTAGACTTGGCCACAAGAAAGAGAAGTCACTAGCCAGAGGACGATGGAATTGATATTAAATACATACATTTGATGAAAATTATGAAGGACCAGATGGGCTTTTTGTTGGCTCTGCTTTTTGCTGGCAAATTATAGAACTAAGGCAGATTTTCTAAAGACCCATTCCTAAATCCCATGTGAGTATTTACTCAAGAATAAAATTTAAAGTAGAAGATATAAATAAAATAGAAACTTAAATTGAAAGACAAGTCTTTCAGTCTTTCAAATGATTCTGAGAACACTCAATCATTTCAGGATTTTATTTAAAACTACTTAGAAAAGCTGATGAATTTAGAAAAAAAAAATGCCTTTAGTGGGTTATCTCAGTCAGTGCTAAGATAATTAGTTTTAAAATAACAGATTCCAAAGCTTCAGGAATATCCAGCCTATGCACCGAGATGGTGTGGTGGGTAGGAAGATGTGCTCAAAAAAGATATCCACGTCCTAGTCTGTGGACCCCATGAATACGACCTGATAGCACTGGAACCAAGGGTCTTTGCAGATGGGATTAAATTAGGGATCTTGAATGTGTCCTGAAGCAGTCACATGTGTCCCTATAAGAGGAGGCAGAGGGAGCTCTGACATGTGCAGGAGAGGGTGGTGTGGAGCTGGAGAAGGCTGGAAGATGCTGGCCTCGCAGGCTGGAGGGACATAGCTGTGGGAGTGCTGGTGGCCACAGAAGCTGGGAGAGGCAAGAATCAGATCCTCCCCAGAGCCTTGGCAAGAGAGCATGGCCCTGTTAGCAGCACCCTGATCTCACTCAAGGGATAGAGATTTTGGACTCTGGCCTCCATCACTGTGGGAGAAAAAGTTTTTGTAGGAGTTTGTTAGGGAAGGCAGGGAAGCTAATATAGATGGCAAGAGACAAGGTGGCTCAGCAGGCTCCCAGGGAGAACAGCGGTCTCTAGGCTGTGCCTACAGTGCAGGTGCAGAAGGGGAGAGATGCACCTGAGGAGCTGCGTGGCTGCCCTGGGGCTCCTGCTGCACAGGTGCACACCTGGGAGCAGGGCCCACTGTCCACCAGCCTGCCTCATGGCTGCAGCCAGGGTGGCCTCAGGTTTGTACCAAGTGTGAAGACAGCAGGGGTGGCTCTTCAGGGTAGGTTTAGGCCTGTAAATAAGAGAGTCTTTGCTCAGTGGACTGTATGGCCATGTGTTCATAGTGACTCAGAGATGGGAGTGTAGGGAAAATGAAGGAAAATGGTCAGGGCCCCTCAGATGTTCAGAATCTTGCTGAGCATTTGATGTAAATATGCACATGTGCCCAGGTGTTGGTTATTGTCTAATGTAATTGTGCATGTGCACCCAGGTGTCATGGGTTATGGACTTAAGTATAAAGGATGAGTGGCTCTGA
>NW_007726168.1:556485-592679 GCF_000696425.1 Galeopterus variegatus
TTTATTTTTTAGCTTCCACTTGTGAGTGAGGACATGTAGTATTTCTTTTACTGTGCTTGGCTCATTTTTCTTCACATAATTTTCTCTAAGTTCACCCATATTGCTATGAATGGCAGTATTTCACTCCTTTTTGTTTATGGCAGAGTAGTATTCCATTGTGTAAATATACCACATTTCCCTTACCCAGTACTCTGATGGTGGACATTTGGGTTGGTTTCAACTCTTGGCTATTGTAAACAGAGCCACAATAAACATGGGAGTGCAGGTATCCCTTTTGACATTATAATTTCCATTCTTTTGGGTATATACCAGCAGTGCAACTGCTGGATCATACAGCAGTTCTAGCTGTAGTTGTTTGAGGAACCTCCATATCATTTTCCGTAATGGCTGCACCAATTTACAGTCCCACCAACAGTGCAGGAGGGTTCCCCTTTCTCTGCATTCTTGCCAGCATTTGTTATTCTGTCTTTTTGATAATAGCCAGTTCAACAGGGTGAGATGATATCTCAGTGTGGTTTTGATTTGCATTTTGGGGTGCTGAGTGATGTTGAGCATTTTTTCATGTGTTTGTTGGCCATTCTTTTTCTATTTTTAATTTTTAGAAATTTTGTCAATATACAATGTGGTTGATTATTGTGGCCCATTACTGAAACCTCCCTCTCTCACCCTCCTCCCTCCCTCCCAACAACCTCCTTTCTGTTTGCTTGTTGTATCAACTTCAAGGAATTGTAATTGTTCTGTCTTCTTCCCTCCCCCTACCCTGGTTTTTTTTGTGTATTTCTTTATTTATTTTTATTATTATTTTTTTAATTTTTTTTTTGTGTCTTTTTTGTCTTTTTTCCGTGTCCGGCAACGGATCGCAACCCTCAGTGTTGCCCCCGTACCGGACCGGGGACCGGCAACGGGATCGCAAGCCTCGGTGTTGCTCCCGCGCCTCGCTCAGCCAGTGAGCGGGAGCCTGTCTGCATGTGGGATCCGAACCCTCGGACGGGAGCGCCACCGCGCTTCCCAAGCGGCGCACTATCTAGTGCGCCACCGGGCCAGCCCAAAGTGGACCTCTTTCTAAATTTGGGTCACGGCATTTGGCATATGGTGAATTCCCCATCAATGTGGTTTAGCAAATGAGGAGAGTAACAGGAGGGGGTGGGGCTGGCTTGTCGCCACCTGCACTGATGACCTCACCTGTGACCCCGCAGCCTCTCCCACTACCTGCTGCCCCTTTGGAAGTCCAGGCCTCCTTGCTTGTTGCCCTCTGTGTCTGAACAGCTGGCCCAGCTCTGGATCTCTCTGTGGCCCTGGCTTCCGTGTAGCCTATCACGGAGCTCAGATAGAATTCTTTCCTGCTCAGAAGCCTTCAATGACTCCCTCTTACCTACCCCAGTGGTTTGCAAACCTCTTTTTGACTGGGAGCTCCTCTCCTCCGGGGCTTCCTCAGTGGAAGGCCAGTGGGGCACACAGATGGCAGGGAGGGGAGCCTGGGCTCCTGATTTCTTACTGCCGCACCTGCCACCACATGGAGCCACTCACAGCCTGAGCAGCTCCTGGACAGCCTCCCGTGTGCAGGGACAGTAAACAGCGGTAGCCAGAAGCTGAGAGCCCCTCCCCATTGGGGTGACAGCCCCACTCCTGGCCTCTGCACACCCTGCACTCCCAGCACACAGAGAAAGACCTACCTGCCCCTCAGATGGCAGCACCCTACCAGAGCCCCCTCTCCAAATCCTCCAGATTCCCCTAGCCCCCCTCGGCCCAGACCTCTGTCTGCCTTCTCTGCTGAACTGGAAGCAGCTTCGGAGCAGGAAGAGACTGGGCTGCGCTCTTTGTTCCATGTTGCCCAGCCCGTGGCGAGTTCTCAGTGCATATGATTGTGTGAGTGTCTGCCCTCTGGAGAGGACAGCCTGAGTCCTGCAGAGAAATGAAAATTAAAGACACATGTGATCTGCTGGGCTGGTCCAAACTGTGGGGATGGAGTGAGCAGATGTGGGACCATTCTTGTGGTGGCTGTGCCCTCACCTCCTTCATTGTCAGTATATATTCTCGCTTCCGCCTTTGGGAGCAAACACACTGTTCTTTCGGATGACAAGACCGCTCAGCGTCCCACCAGCAAATGTCCTTGCTCGCCTGTGCTGGTTGCCTCACCTTGCCCTCTGTTAAAGTGGAGGATGGGGTCCCTCTACCACCTGCACCCACACACGTCCCCGGCTGCCTTCTCAGACCCTGACACTGGTCGATGGTGCTCCTCAGCATGTCACCTGAGCGTTTCAAGCCTGTCCCACACAAACCTCTCCGTGGGCATCGGCAGCAGTGTAGCAGGTATGTAGGAGAATGTCCTTATGAAGCTACGTGTTCAAGTATTTATGGCTAAAATGAAATGTTGCCTGCGACTTAATTGGCTCAGTTAACAAATACAGAGATAAAACAAATGTGGCAAAATATTTGCATTTGTGGGCTCTGTGGGGTGTGTTTATAGACGTTCACTGTGCTGCTCGTCTGTTTAAAGTGCTCAGGAAATGGCTGGGGAGGGGCTTCCCAAACCCTCCCGGCTCTGCCCCAGGCCCGCGGCCTTCCTCATTCTCTGCTGTCTGACCTGAGCTGTCTTGGCGGTGTGTCCCCGAGGCGCTCAAATTTCTGCCAGTGCAGATGCCATCTCTGAGCTTGAGGCTTAGATATCACTGTGCCCTTGACACCTCCACGCAGCATCTCAGAGGCACCTTGGCCCCTGGGGCCCCAGCTGATGAAGGGCAGTTCCTCTCTTCGTTGTCAGCTTAGACCGTGGGCCTGCTCAGACCCCTTTGTCTGTCTTCCTCCCCGGGGCCACCATCCCTCTCACCTGGGCTCCTGCCCACGCTTGCTGCTTTGTGGGTGTCCACAGTCCTCTCCTCCAGTTCTTTCAGCGCAGCCAGGGGGGCTTTTAAGTTCATGTCTAATCAGACAGCACCTCCTTAGTGGCTTCCCTGACCCCCCACTGTGCTGGGGGCAGAGACCCCACTCTGGGTACTATGTCCCCACAGCATGGCCACCTCTCGGTTCCTGACATCCCTATCCTGTCCTTCCTGCTCTCCACTCTTCCCTCCCTCCCCAAACTCCTTACGTTCTCTCTGTCCTTGAGGTGCTAGCTGCAGCACCAGCTTCTCAGCAGAGTTTCCTCCCCCTCTCCTCCCTAGTTCAGTTCTAGATCTGAACTGCAGGCTGTCATGCTGCTCTGTGGCCAGGGGTGAGAGGCCAGGGACCTCTCCTGGGAAGTGGTGTGATAATAAAGCACCTGCCAAATGCTTAGAATCCACAATAAGAGCTCACCACAGCCTGGCGATGATGTCTGTGTGGAGGCTGCATCTGCACCCGGCACCTGGCACCATCCCATCATCACCTTCAGATTCGTCATCACCTGCATGAACCTGGCATGTTCTTGGTGCTTCCTCATCGCCCCCCATGAGGCGTGTACTGCATCTGCATGGTACAGATAAGGAAACTGAGGCACAGAAAGGCTGGGTAACTTGTCAGATATCCCACAGGTCATAAGTTGCAGAGCTGAGGTGGGTATCCAGGTATCCGGCTCTGGCTTCTGTGCTCTTTCCCAGTGCACTTCACCTTCGTTGACTGTTTACCTTAAACCCAGATGGGATCACTGGTAACTTGAGAAACAGTAATTAGAGGACTTGGACATCCTTGTAGGAACATTGATGAATAGAGGCATGTTTGTTTGTTTTTTTAAAATAAGTTTTTCTAAGAGGTAATTCCATGCCATCTAACTTAGCTATTTAGTTTTGTTTTTGACTTTTGTTCTTGGCCTGGCTTTTTGGCCTCAACTGCTCTCGTGCTATCTATAATCTGAAAGTAATTTGTGATTGATATTGTTTACATTTCCTTCCATATAGGAAGGAAATATTTCTTTTTTTTTTTTTTTCTCCTTTTTTGTCTTTTTTACTGACTGGTAACGGGATCGCAACCCTCAGTGTTGCGCCCGCACCGCGCTCAGCCAGTGAGCGGAAACGGTCTCCACATGGGATCCGAACCCTCGGCGGGAGCGCCGCCGCACTCCCAAGCGGCGCACTCTCCAGTGTGCCACCGGGCCGGCCCGGAAGGAAATATTTCTCATCACAGCTTATTTTCTTGAAGCCGTTCAAATGTTATATAGTTGGCTGCTGTAGAAAATGTCAAAACTCAGCAGTTTGCTGTGGTTCTCAATAATATTTTCAGGCCCAAAGCCCAAGCTGCTCCTCAGAAAAGTCTGGTGAATCTTAGGGGAGCCAGCAGATGGCAGTACTGCCATGGCTAGGGACGCCCTGGGGTCCTGGATCTGACATTCCATGCCAGCGGTTTCCTTCAGGTGAGATAATCAGTAACTTGTAGGCTTTGCAGTCGGACTGAAGGTGGTAGCAAGTTAATGTGCTACATCAATTTTAATTTGAAAGATATAGTGAATTAAATTAGGCATAAAGTGGATGCAATAGAAAACTGGAAGCTCACAGCTGAAGCCTGGTCAGCTGTTGAAACAGCACAGCCCAGAGCTCTCTCTAGCTCCTGGTCACTGCTTTGTAACATGCTGCAGCAAAATGCTCCTCAGCTGTCCTCTGCATGTACAGCATAAAGTTTGTACTTAGAAATGCACAGAGAGTCTGTATTTCATTAAAGGATTGGACTGCACAGTTTCCTTAGAGAAAATTTGTTAAACCCGTTCATGTGAGGCTCAAAGTAATGGCATTGACATGTTAGCCTAAAAAATTGTTTGAAATAGAAAATAACATTTCTAGAGGGGCCTTCCCCCCGCCCCATTTCTGCCATCTCTTGATACAGTTTCGCCCAATTTTATTTCAAGAAGATAGTTTGTCGTGTTTATTTTATTTATTTATTTATTTATTTATTTTTTACGGCTTTAAAAAATAAGTTGAGGAATTTTGGTTTAAAAAAATTAATAGCTACAGGTAAACGCAAAAGATATTATTGGCAGATGCAGCAAAAAAAATATTTCCACAGAAAATTGGATTTTGCACATAAAACTTAGTAATACTAATAAAGACAGGTCATTACCAGTTTTAAGCCAAATAAGCAAACTCAAAGAGATCTGCTGTCAGTGTGATTCTTGGTGGTTTTTTATTTTTTTGAGAAGTGTAAATCAGCGTTAGTGTAGCAAATGCACCACGGATTTGCTCAAATCATTCCTGCCCCTTCTGACGGTGGGTAGAGTTGCTCGGGCCAAGTAATTTACAGTCTTGTGGCAAGGTATGTTTATATTTAAGCTGTGCAACAGTGTAGCTAATGAGAAAGATAAGAAATTTATAGTCCTTGGTGATTGATAGGATTACTGCCACGGCATTAATTGAAATCTGAGGGATCACAGCTGTGGGCTTAAGTTAGGGGAAAAATTACTTCGAGTAAAGGAAAACTTTTATGTTTGCTTCTTAACATTTTAAAGATAGTTTTCCTGCTGATAGTCTGGTTGGTGGTAGAAACAGTTGATCCTTACTAGGGCTTGGGTAATTACACCGAGATAATTATGGTCTTTGCTCTGTAACCTCCCCACGGTAGGTGGTTTATAAGTGTGGAAAAAAAAAATACTGTGGGATTTTTAAATGGCTTTAAAATTTTACATGTATAATAATAAAATTTTCTATGGCTATTCTTTGCTAAATATTCTCAGGACTATTATTTAAGACATTAAAAAAAGAAACCCAAACTAATAACGATAGAGGTAAGCCTGTAATACTAGTCATTGCCTCAAAATTTGCACTGATTGTATTTAATCTGGGTATGTCTAAAGTAATCTCATAGACCTTTCCCTACCTGTCATTTTTTAAATGTACCATTCTTGCTGAAGCTCAGTCTTGTGAAAATGTCTAAATTTTCCCATTAAGTGCTTAAAAAGTAATAAAACTAAAGTCATTAGACTTCACTCATCAGAGCTATATCAGGAGAAATATTCTTTGGTGCAATAAATCTGACCAAGGGTTCGACATTCATATCCCTTGGACTCATTCCCTGGAAATGGACGTTTGAAGGTAAATTGCTTAAGTAGGGCAGTTTAAATTTTTAATACAATCTTATTGTAACTGTTAGCAAATGATTAAAGTGCAAAGGGGCCTTATATGTTTTGTAAGATTTATAATAAACGCTCTGTGATGCCTTTTCTGTGCTGAATTATAGATGTTATGACAGTTAACTGCTTATAAAGGCCAGAAAAGCACAAGTGAAGAGGTGAGTCTTTATTGGAGACTAAATCATACTTTCCGGATGCAGACATTTTTTTCATTGGACACCTGTTCATTTTTGTGTTCAGAATCTCTTAGACACCTAGACACTTTAATAAGCAAAGTACCTGGTATCCAGGGCCTCTTTGTTCTAATTCAGTGGTTTCTGGAAGGGTAAGGCCCAAGCTACACTACGTGTTCAACGGAAGCTGTTCTGAAATACCCAAATAGCAAATTATTGTTCCCATGACCAGCTTGCTTTTTGGGAAGGTACACGTTCTTCTCATCAGATGTCTCTTCTCTAATGGAGTGCCTCTGGTTTACAGGAAGTTCCAGCATTCCTTTTGTGGGAGCAAGGAGGCATAAAGCTACATCTTTACATATCATGGCAGCTGTGATACTTTTTTTTACTTTCTAGATCCAGTGGTACAATGTGATACGATGTGATTCATTTACTTGTGTACGGTTTGGCTGTAGTTGATTGTGGACTTGTTGTTTGAAGGCCTATGACTGGACAGCAGGACTGGTTCTTCCTTGGGGGTGGGCGTGGGGGCTGCAGCTGAGGAGAGGTACACGTGGAGTGGGGCAAGGTGCCCTCCTGGGGAAGCTACAGGTAGGACAGAGAACACTGAGCATCGTCTTCCACTTCATGTGTGTTTGATTCAGAGCCATGGTTGGGTGGATTTTTAAGGTATTTGAAGGACACCTTTGGCTACTGTACAGTATTTATACTTGTCCTCATTTTTCGTATTTTTTTAATCAAAAAAAAAATTTTAAAAACAAAGACAATACCTTTATCACCTTTTCTCATGTATTATTTTGAGGAAAGAAATACTTGATTTTCTAAACTTTGTTATCATTTGCTACATCGAATTTCCCAAGCTATGTTTTGCCTTTTACTTATGTCTCATCCACAAGTATTTTGAGTGTCCACAGTGAAGTGATAGCATTACGTTCAAATTACTTTCTCTAATTCTTGAGATATAGGTACTAATGATTTGGGTTACTAACTAGTATAAACAAGTTATTTTTCTCCACCCACTTTGTTTTTTCCCCCCTCAAAATGAATCCCCAAAGCTGTACTATTAAAGCTTACATGAAACATATATATTGTTAGCAGATAAAATGTGACTTGTAGCAGTATCAGTGGAGGAATTCCAAACCCTAGAAGAAAAATCTACCTTCTTTGAATAACTTAATGAAAGTCACAATCAGTTATTCCCTTTTTTCCCTTTAAATAACTCGTATGAATGGTGTTGAAGTGATAGGATTGTGTGCTTAATTCTTACAGTGTTCGACGTTAAGGTAGCCCTTGTGGTATGTTGAAACTGAGGTGTGCCTTTTGCATGTGCTTTTAAGAATAGCTCTGCAACCAGTGATAGAGTGGGCATCGTAGAGGAGGCAGCTGTCTTCAGCTTAAGTGCAATAAATTATAGATTTATTATTAGTAGTTGTTGGGAAAATATAAGAAAATGGTCAGGGCCCCTCAGATGTTCAGAATCTTGCCAAGCATTTGATGTAAATACGCACGTGTGCCCAGGTGTTCCTTGGTTATTGTCTAACATAATTGCACCTGTCCACCCAGGTGTCCTGGGTTATGGACTAAAGTATAAAGGACAAGTGGCTCCGATTCATAGCTCTCCCTGCCCCTGGGATGCCCCTGGGGGGGCCATGAGGAGGCTACTACTGCTGCTGGAGGCTGTTGCTGCCAGTGTCCCCAGGGCTCTCTGAAAGGCCGCTGCTGCTGCTGCTGCTGAGGACTGAGCTCGTGTCACCTGCCAACACCTCCCGGGATCTTACCCAATTGCCTAGCATGGACCTGTGTGCGTGGGGTCTGGGAACCCAGCCGGGCATGTGAGGGGTCTGGGGACCCAGTCTGTACAATGGGTTTGGAGGGTCTGAGCCCTCGCTCTGACAATATAAATGGAAACTTAGTATAACTAAAATAACGAAACATTTTGGCTTTAGTTATGATTTGCCGTAGTAGTAGTAGTAGTAGTAGTAGTAGTAGTAGTTTTAGTTTTAAACCTTTTAAACATAGTATATGAACGGTGTCTTTTTGTGACCTACTGGTGGGGGGGGGTGTAGATGGAGGATCTAATCTGTGATTCTATGACTTGTTTTCAGTGGATTTTTTAAATACCATTTTTCTCAGTTTGAGTCATGATGTCACCAAAGACAGTGTTCCCCAGTTTTATGTTAATGAAGAATATTTGCTTAGGGTAGGTTAAAGGAAGACTTTTGGGTAAAAAAGAAAGGATTGTGAAGTTAAGGCCTGAAGAGTCTTTATAACCTTTTAGCTACAGCTGCTGCTTATATACCTCAGATCAAATGCATTAAGGAATAGGCTTCATGTTCTAAGAATATGAGCACTTTGTTATTTTCTCATCCTGCACGGGAGCAGAGAAGTTAGGACAATTAGGCCTTGCTCTCCTTGTGCTAGAGTCCTGCGAGGAGGAAGGCGAAGGCTTGCTGTGTCTCACTGGGAAGAGAAAAAGCTGCAACTTCCCTCTCAGCATACGCCTCTAGCGTCTTGGTATGTGGTGATAAAGTTTGTCAGAAAAGTTATCATCAATGTATTTACAAAACATTATGCCGAATGAAAAGAGGCATGCACACAAAAGAATGATTTCATTTATGTGAAGTTCTGCAACAGGCAAAACTCATCTATGGTGAATGACCTCAGAAGGGTGGTTGTGAAGAGGTGGGAGTGAGGGATTGATTGGGGTGGGGGATGATGCGAGGGGACTTCCTAGAGGGCAGAAATGTCCTGTATTTTCACCGTGGCTTGTGTTACATGGCATTTGTCAAAACTCATGGGATGATACAACTAAGATTTTTGCATTTCATGGTATGTATGAGTGCATGTAATCTCAGAGAAAGAACTTAAGCTGTTAATGCAGTGTAGTTAACCATGTGCATGCTGAAATGAGTAGGGGTGAAGGGAACTGATGCCTGCAACATATCTGAAATGAATCAAAACATGAGATGGGTGGGTGGATATGAAATAAAGCAAGGATAGCAGCATGCTACAATTGAAATTGAGATGGCGCAGGAGACGGTCTTCCTTTCCAACTTTCTGTGTATGTTTAAAAATTTAGGGGGAAATCAAGATAATTCTTATTGCATTTGAAATGTCCTTGTAGGCATCTTATATTATGATGGGTCCTGATAAACATAATTTAATGTGAAGTACTTTCTCACTCACAGGTAGAGGTGTACAGTATTATGAGCAACGATTTTTTAAAAATGAGGCTTTCCCGAATTGAAAAGCATGTATGATTCTTTGAAGAGTTCCAGTAATTTGGAGAAACTGTAGTATCAGAAAGAGATACTTTGACTTTTTCACTATCGCTAAATCACAGCAGATGACAAATTCCAAATCAATCAGTATTCTCTGCTGAACTCTAATTAACACTTAAACATTATTAGTCACTAACGCGAAGTCTTGATCGGAGATGACCTCAGGTATTCTAAATGTAAATAAAATTAGATTTAGATCCCTTTTAATTACCTGAGGTGCTGTGAATAATTACAATGGCAATTGGTAAACTTAATTTCTTATTAAAGGGAAAAAAAAAAAAACTTGCGCAAAGTTTCTCTCCACTTTATACTTAACTCTTTAGTAACCATGGTCTGTGCGAAAGAATTATCTAGAATTATGTGTGATTTCTTTATTTGGGCCCTCGTATTCATCACGTAACTCATAACTTAGACGGCTAAAGTTACTATAATATCATAAAAGGCAAAACTTCCCCAAAGGTATTTTATGCATTTGAAAAGCTAGGTTTCCGGGTGGTAGTGCTGGTTAAATGATAATTGATAGGCGGTGAGGAGAGTGTTACAGTGACTTCGTACACAGAGCCCTGCTGAAGACCAAGTGGAAATCTGTTTTGTCGTCTCATCCTTCTTCCTAATTGCATCACAATACATTGTATAATTCAACTTGTGTGTCACTGTCACTTCTTCAAGAGGCCTCCCGTGCGAGGGGCCACCACTGCTGGCTCATTATTAACAGAGCTGGGGAGGAGAGGAATAATTTTCTCAGGTTCCAACCAAGACGTCTTCTCCCCCACTTTAAGAAGAAAATGTCTTTTTTTTATGGAAATTGTTGTAAGGGTAATTATTTCTGGAAATAGGAAAACAGCTTCAATTGTGCTAGATAAGTCCATTTTTCTTGAAAGTTAAAAGATACCTGAAGAAGAATGTACTTGGGACAAATGGGGCGATTAGAGAAGTTTCTAGACTCCCTTGTTTTCTGGTAGCGCGTATGTCTTAAAACAGGAAGCAAATAAGACCTGATAAATTTGGTTGAGCCAATATTAGTCAAACTGTGTTAATTTTAAAAAAATGAAAACCAATTATTGTACCTCATGTATGTGTCTCAAGATTCCTGATTTCAGAATCTACCTGTGGCCTTTATGTCTTGGGTACTCTTGTTTAGGACCCTTGCTGTCTCCTGTTCCTCATCTACCTTGATCTCCTCTAGTTTTCTTTAAAATTTTGTTTAGTTTTTTTTTTTAGCTTGAATAATTTAGCATAATCAGTTTTTGTGGTATGTTCTCTTTTCATGTTTTAAAATCCTTATTGCAATCACTTTTTCTTTATTCTGTCTTTATAGTATATTATATTCCTCTGATGCCACTACATTTATTTGCATTTATCTTAGGTCTTTCTTTCATTTCACCAATAAACTGTGTTAATATATTTTGCACCTTGTCATTTGACCTTTTAAAAAATATCGGATTGAAAATGTAAGTCCTGGCTGCAGAAAGGAGCGTGAGGAGCCTCGCCGTGCAGACTGAAGAATTACCGGGTGAGCCTTCACCTTCACCTTCGGGGGTGTCAGAAACATTTCTGCTCTGGAGTCATCAACTTTTCTGCGAGACAGCTTGATGAGTTGAGGAGAAGTGACAGGTTCATTTTTCCCCCCTTTGTTTAAGCCATTTATCTTTTAGATCCTTGTCTGCCATCTAAATTGTATTGCCCATTTATTGTGATATTCACTTGCCTCATCTTGGAAGACGCTGATTTGCATCCAACTTGAGAATAAGTGAGAGAGAAAGTTAATCATCTCCTGGCCTTTTGAACAGATTTGTACGGGTTTTAATTGTAGCATTTGAAATGTTACGTGTTTTCTAATCAGAGTCTATATTCAATTCCACGTTAGCTTGCATCACAATGTGAATATAGAGTGTCCCTAGTCCATAAAGCTTTGTTCTTTAGAAGATCTTTAATCTATGCTTTTTGCATATCTTTCTACATTTCAACTTAACCTAAGCTATGTTAGCTGCTTTTAAACTCTGCCTACTTGTTTCAATGATTATTTATTCAATTGGGTGGAATAATTAACAATGAATGCTTGCTGGACATCAAGTGTGAGGATACTCAGCCTTCTAATCCTATTGTACCACATGGCAAGAAGAGTAAGTCTCTTTCTTCTGAGCAGTGAGGTCCTGAAGAAGATGCCCTTCTGTCCCTGAGGTCCAGGGGCTCCGCAGAGTTCTAGCCCGTGCAGGAGAGCACGTCCTGGTGAGTGCCGCGCGTTGGTCCCTCTGGGCTTCAACACCAAGCACGCTGCTTGCTTCCCAACTTATTCTCTCTTCCTTGTTCTCTTGGACTTCTCCCAGCACGTGCTAGCTTTATCTACATCAGGTATCTTTTGAGGGAGCTATCAGCCCCTGTCAGGGTCTTGTCACGTATCAGAGGTACCAGCTCCTGCCACCTCAACACATGCTTTGTTGGGGCTCTGAGTTGAGCTGGCCTGGGGCCCATGGCCACCCGGCCTCGTGACCAGTGGTCAGCAACAGCTCCTTACTTCTCCTTGCCTTTGAATTCTCTGACCTCTCACCTCTCCACTTTTAGAATTGGGCTCAGAGAGGCTGCCTTAGCCCTTTGCGGCTGCTGTTGTGGCCGCCACGCACACTGGTTTTTCATATCATTAAAACTTTTCTTCATCATGTACTAATTATTGCCTAGTCTGCAGGCATAACGCTTTTCACATGTTTCATTCATCCACCTGGATTTCCTTGCTTTAAAAGTTCTATGTCTGTATGGTATTCATAATTTCCCAATATTTCCCTCTTACAGATTATTTCTACTTTGTTTCTATCATCAATGTCTGCCTTTCTTTACAGCACTTTTTGTACTTCCACAGGTTGTCACTTACCTGACACATTGGGTGGGAAAGGAGCCAGTGCCCAGCATGCGGTGTTGAGTTCTAAAACAGATGGAGTGAGAGGTTTAGAGGTTCTGGGCCAAGACTGATGAGTACTCCTTCTTGCTTTGAAAAAAAAAAAATGTATATGTCATACAAAGTTGTGTGAGATGCTTCAACAGGGAGGGTGTGAGGTGTACTTAGCATTCTGGTTGGTCAATGGACATTTTCTCAGTGGTGCTGCCTGCAGGTTTGTGTGAATCCCATGATTTTCTCTGCCCTGCCCTCCAGTTCTAGCGGGTTGCCTGGCACATACGAGCTGCTCAGTGATGTAATGAAAGAATCAGCGAATAAGTGATGAATGCTATAAAACATAGCCTCCCTTGACACATTAGAGGGAAAAGCAGCCAACTCCACATGTTAAACATAGAGGGCAGCAGCTTGCTTGGCTTCTTTGGGGCCTTGCTTAACTCTGTTTGGTCACTGAACATGAGCATGGCCAAGGGCATTCTGGGACCAGGAGCATGGCCAAGGGCATTCTGGGACCAGGAGCATGGCCAAGGGCATTCTGGGACAAGAGCATGAGCAGGAGCTTTCTGGGAACTTCCTGGGTCCTGGCATCAGTGCTGTGCCCTCTGGGTCATGCATGCCTTGTGTAGGTATTGTCCTGACCTAACCCGTGCCTGCAGGGTGGGACCCACCTCAGTGGGATGGGAGGTTTAGAAAGGACATGATCATACCCAGCACGTGGCCCAGAGAAGCAAAGCATCACTCCGGCACCCTACTGAGCAGCAAACCAGAGACACGGTTTCAGGCACAGAATAAGCCCTTCAGGCTGGAGTTCAACTTGGGTGAATAAACTCCTTATCCCTAAGGATAGAAGATGACCTGGAAGATTGGGAGATTTTTCAATCTGGGAAGTATGGCAAGAGGAAAACTGGTTGGGAGACTGCGTAGTAAACCAGGGATGGCATGTGAGGGTCCTGGCCAACCTGGTGGTTGAGGAGAAACTGGAGAAGGCGTGTGTTCATGAGTGTGACTGAGGGAGGGTGAGGTGGGACTAGGTGAAGAGACGGACAGTTGTTGGAGGATCCACCAGTGTCTTTGGCTCATGTCAGAATATCCTAATCTGACCATCTGGTTGGGGTCCGGATGGCCTCGTGGGTGGGGGGAAGCCTGAGATGCGATCCCAGAAGACCAGTACGCTATCATTTAGAATACCTTCCTTCCTCCCCCAGATGTTAGGGGAGAAGAGCTTGATAGAAGCAGAATTGTGCCACTGGTGCCCCGTTTTCAGACTGGTGGAAGACAAAACCAGCTGAAGGGCAGGCAGTACTGAGTTAGGGTACCTGGAAGCTTAATTTTCGGAGAAGTGAGTGTCTGCTGTCCTTCGGGGTCTGGACATTGGATCCTGTGTCCTTCAGTGGACTGGAAGCTGGGCAGTGGTCAGCATCTTGGTTCCCGATGCCCACTAGCCCTGGGTCTGGGTGACTGTGGGAACTGAACATTCCTGACTACTGGCAGCCCAATTTAGGGATTAAATTTTAAGGAACTATTGTCCTGTGAAGAAATGCATAAAAGAGGGAGGGATGTGTGTTTCCTGCAGCATGATTTGATTTTCCCCTTGCTGTGAATTAATAACTTTATATCAGATTGGATATACATATAAAAAAAATGTCAAATAGACCATATTTGTTTTATTACAAGGTTTTAAAAAAATTTTTATTTTATGTTCTTTCACTTTTTCTGTGAAAGGAAAAGGGAAATTGAGCTGCCATGGACACAGTAAGAAATTTCCCCTCATTCTAAAATTCTGGAATTAATGTCAGCAGCCTTGACTTTGCTGCATCCTGAAGGTAACTGTTTATTACAGTCGGCATTTAAATCCCCCGATTAATAGGAGCAATTAAACAATACCTTCATTTCCAGCAAATTAACAACCCTAATAGGTAATTGCGACATAAATGAAGATAAATTTGTTTTAATACAATGAGATAAAAAGAATACAGACAAGAACTGAATGTCAGATTAAAAATTCAGACTTCATTACTTCAAAAAAAACTTGAAAGCCTCACTAGAGGGAACTAAAGTGAGCTTGGCTTTTTAACCACAGCCTGCCTTGGATTTGCAGGGTTGTTTTTTAAAAAATAATAATAATAGAAGTGTCATATTTTGTGTCATCAAAAGATTGCCACCCACCAAAGGTCATCTTCTAATGACCTGCTGGGGGCACAGGGGCCCGCAGGCAGTTGGCCAAAGCCCTCTCATGAGGTTTTTACTGACGGAACCAAAGAGCAAGTACAATGAAAAATCATCTCCTTTTCACTCTCCCCTAAAGTAATTTTATGACTTGTTCAGTGGCAGGATACTTTACCTTTCTTATTAGTATTTGTTCTAATTGGAAAACTGTTATGATGGTTCATAATATGTTTTGTTGAAGTGTGAAAGAGATCTGGCCAGACCTGTTTTTAGAACAAAGAATGTGGTATTCTTGTGAAGGATGATTTGGAATGGGACAAGACTGGATTCAGGGAGAATAGGTTCATGCTAAGGGAGTGTGTGTGTGTGTGGGGGGAATATATATATATATATATATGTATGGTGGACATCCAGTAACACATAACTGCAGATTTACCTCCTAGGAAGCTAGGAGACCTGGGCTGAGACATACTTCATCACCTATAAGTCTGTCTGGCCACTCAATTTCTGATATTTTCTGTACTCGTGGATAAATAAATTGTAATCTTACAAGCTGCTCATCAGTTCCCTCCAGTCAGGAACTCTGAACATGTTTTCACATCTAATCGATCAGCAAGGCCTTTGCTTCCAACTTCAACACCCCCATACAGGTATTTTCACCTTTGCTGCAACCCAAACCAAGCCAGCATCACCTCTTTCCCACTGAAATAATGTGAGAGTGTCCTAACAGGTATTTTTCCCATTACTTTTTGCTTCTTACAATTCATTTTTTGCAAGTAAGTCAAAGTTTTCAATATAGAAAGCAGACTGTGGACTCCCTACCTAAATCCTCCTTGGTCTTTGATCTGTGTCTAAATTCAGACTTCTTACGACCTTAAGTTACCTGGCTCCTGTCTCTCTCTCTAACCTCATCATGCTGTTCCCGCATGCTCCAATGCATTAAACTGAAAATGGTAAAGAAACTGTTGGAGTTTAGCTAAAACTGTATCGTTGAGCTTATATCACCTTGTAAGAACTTGTCTTGGTAGCTTTGAATTATCAAATGATGTGTAATCAGCCTAGAATTCTCTACCCTGTCAGAATATTAATCAAGAGTAAGGGTAGATTAACAGCAGTTTTAGATACGGGAGTTTCAAAACAAAATACCCGTGTGGCCCTCAGGAAGCCGTGGACGCGGGGCTACAGCGTGCAGACCCTGGCAGCTCTGCCGCAGCCCCTGCGCCCTCCCGCACCCTCCTGCACCCTCCCGCACCCACTCCCTCTCTCCAGTGTCCAGGCAGGAGCACCTGCGTCTTCCCACCACTCTGGGTATCTTCACAAAGCATGGATCTTGCTATATGACCTTGAACAGTTTTGACGGCCTTCTGTCGCCTTATGGATGATATTCAAATTTGTCACTCTTCTTTGCATACCACATCCTTAAATGTGTTTCCTGTTGCCCTTTTTAGCTTCTTCTCCCTTACTTTCTTTCGACCTTCCGATCCCATCCCCGAGTTGATTCATCCGTTCATTCATTTATGCAGTTGGCATGTGCCTGTTGGGGGTCAGACACATGCTGGCTGTAGGAAGGTCAATAAAGCCGGGCATCCAGCATTTCTGGAATTGTTGGGAGGTCCATGGCATTGGCCCCATTGTCTTAGAACATGAGCCGACTGTATTTCTTCTAATGGACAGCCTGATGTGGTAGGATCTCCACAGGTGTTTAGGTGACAGGCTATGTGTTGTGTTGGTCCCATGGTGCGCTAATTGTCATTAAGCAACATGGTGTAGCCGAACAACCCAAGAGACCTTCAAGAATTTATGTGCCTTCTCCACATCCATCTCTCTCTCTCTCTCTCTCTCTCTCTCTCTGTGGTTTCTTTTAGTTTTTCTGACCTAGCTTTCTCTGTACTCAAGACTTAGTTGAGTGTGCACCGAGGACACGGGTTTGGGTTACCAACAGCACAGAGCACCCTCTTTTAATGTTATTCACTTTGAGATTTTCGTGGTGAGAAAAAGTCCACTTTAATATTTCTTTTCATTCCTAAGTCACACATTCGGAACTACTTAGGTAATTTGGTAATTAATTTCTTCTTAATTAATAAGATAGTTTAATGATCACTCTACTGTAATTTAAAGCTGAGTTGAGACATTAGGGGCTCTTTTATTTGTTACTGGAAGATTTACAGCCTTTGGTGGTTTTCATTATTTATGGGAGTTCTCCAGGTGAGCCCCCCGTGGTTCTAATGCAAGCGCCTTCAATGACAGCTGCAGTGAATGTCGCCTTTGGCTGGTAGCACCACAGATAAAGCAGAACACGCAATGACCCCCAACCTCATAAATTGTGCTTTTAAAATATTTTTGTGGAGTACAATTAGTATTTAATCTCATGCCAGTTGGTTTTTGTGTCTATTGTAAACATTTAAAATATTATTTTATAAGATTGATCACTCGTACTTTAATGCCTGTCTAACGTTGTTGACTCAGAATTGTCTTCCCAGCCCCCGAATCAGTGTGCTGTCGCTTTTTACTTGTTTGTTTTGGCTTGATTTATACCAAGTCACCACTTGGCATCTAATTGTGGCTCTTCAGTGTCGCTCAAATCTATATACTTTCACAGTGTCATCCCTCCTGTCATTTTATCTGAAATCACTCATTCTAGAAGACACCACGGTGCTTATGTAATGGTGCTAACGTAGGGAAGTAGCAGGCGTGGAGAGTTTACCCCTCACAAACGTGAGAGAGCCCAGTTTTGCTGTGGAATTTCAGGTTTGGGGCTTGTGTGACATGAGCTGTTGCAGCACCAACAGCAGAGGCTGTGAGACTTGCCTCTGAAGAGACCACCCTGTGGTGTGTGCAGGGCCTTTAGGTGCAGTCAGAGAGACTCATTGGAAGCTATTTTGGTAACAAGCTATGGAAGGATGAGGTCTTGGATCAAGGCAGTGGTAATGCGATGGATTTAAGAGCAATTCTGGTGGCAAGATCAGTAATCTGTCATTTCTTCTCCGCCCATGCCTGGGAGTGGTGTGGTGTGGGTGGGTGAGTTAGAAAATAGAGGAGAAGTGGGTTAAGTGGGGAGGCTCAGGGTGGGTATCGTGGACTTAGAAGTACCTCAGGGACATCAAAGGGGAGATGCTGAGTTGATCCTTGGATACCCAGTTCTAGAACACAGGAAGGATACAGCAGGGCTCTTTGTCAATCAGTGGTGAGCCATCAGCATCGAGGTGGTGACTGAAACAACGTGGAGGAGATAGTCCAGGGAGAGGACATGGAGATGAAAGAAGCTGGAGGGAGGAAACCTGAAAACTCCCGCAACAAAGAATGAGAAAGAGAAGTTCCAGCCAGAGGAGGAAAACCGGGAAAGAGGAGGGAGCGATCTGCAGTGCCAGGTGCTGACCGGAGGTCAAGTAATATGTGACCTGGCCTCCAGGCCCTTCCTGATGACCCCAGTAACTGCTGCAATGGGAGGTTCAGCCATGTGGCAGATGGCAGTGGTCTCAGAGAGTAGAGGAGGTGGGATCCGGCAGAGTCCATGTACTGGCAAGAAGGCTGACGGACAGCTTGATGGCAGCAGCACTGTCTGGGCACCTCCTCTGTGCCAGGCAACCTCTTCTTATCAATCATCTAAATGACATTTAGAAGTTGAGGGGAAAGCCACACGGCAAAAGAATGCACGGTGCCAGCCCTGGGAACGGTACAGCCTAGTGGGGATGCTTGCAGGGAAGCAGGGCATTGCGTTGCCACGCTGATGTGGCAAAGTCACGGGGCCACCCTGGCTGCCTTCCGGTCCCCATCCACACCGGTCTCCTCGCTGCCTGGTTTCCTTGTCTGTGAAACAGAACTTTGAGAGTGAGAGGATGAACTGATGGGAGAAAGGTGGAGCTCCAGCGGGTGTGCTGCTGGCCCGGACGCTCCGGGGTGGCCACAGGCTGTTCCTGTCCTCACATAGTGCGAAGGAATAGAAACAAGTGGACGCAGATGCTGGGCATTAGGTCAGGGTTTAACGAAGTCTTGTTTGGGAGCTCACTGAGAGCCCTGTTTTGTTTAATGAAAAGGTGCCATTCGTCTTCTATCCAGTAGAAAATTAAAAATTTGTGGAGAAAGTAAATGTATAACTCACTTTTTGTTGTTTAAGTTCTTAAACTTCTTTTTCTTTTTTTTGGACCGGTAAGGGGATCTGAACCTGCAGCTTCGGCGCTACTAGTGCCGCACTCTCCCGAGTGAGCCAAGGGGCCGGCCCCTTAAACATCTTTTTGAATGAAGCTTGGAAGTACATATGTGAAAGTGTACATAGGCTTTAAAAACTATCACAAAATCATTTTTAGGTCAAGAAGGGGCCATTTCCCGCCCCCAGAAACCCCTCCCAGGCACGGCCCACCTTCCCCCCTGCAGACGGGCACCATCATGACTTGACTGGGCTTGCTTGCCTTTGAAAATTTATGCAGTGTAATTATGTATGATTGAAGGGGGTAATTAAAGTGTGTCTTTTATCTGTTATCCAAAAAAACTTTTAAATGGTAACAACACTGAGCACTGCTATTGAAATATGAGGTTAATTAAATTGGTGGTGTCAGTGGTAAAAGAGAAAGCATTAGCAGTACCTCTGATGACACCATTGTAGATTTAGGCACAGCTCATGTGGTGTATTCATAGCAAAGTATGTCATCACATCGTAATGATAAGATTCCAGATTCTTTGAAGTGAGTTGAAGTCGTTGCATTTCTGATACATACACACTCACATTAAACATATGTGAGTTTACATGGGTATTAACATAAAATACGTAACAAATTCATTTGTTGAATGATCAAATATAGATAAAATCTCAATGGTAATAAAAAGTGCCCAGCCAGCATAGTCTGGGGTAACAGTCATGTTTTAAACCTATTGACATTTAAAAATGGTTTTCAATAAACAGGTACTTAATGATAATAGGTACAGAAGAACCGCTCCCTCCCTGCCCGTGGTGTTCTATTTCCTTTGAGGTGTTTTTAGGGAGAGTTGAGCCAGACTTCCGCAGCGTCACGTGAGCGATGGCTGCCAGTCTTGTCTTGGATGACAGTTGTCACTGTCGGTTTTGCTCACCCAAACAGTTCATTTAGGAACCTCTTTTAGTGAGGCACCCAGAGACACCACCCTGTCCCTGGCGCAGCGACTCAGCCGTATTTTTCTGACGGAGGAGGATGGCTCTGCTTTACCAAAATCTTCACTTTCTCTCTGTGCTCCTCGGCCTCCGGCTAAGTCAGGTGCCGTCTGTTCTTCATAAGTTTCCCCCTGTTTTTATGGGCTATTTTATAGTCCTAACGTAATATGTATAATTTTAGAACAAAATATTTGTAAATTGTTTTCATTCCTTCATTTGTATATGGGGTAGGAACGACATAGAAATTATGGTAGATGGGGAAATAGGACAAAGAGAACCAAAAAAAAGGTAGTAAAGCAAAAAAGAAAAATAATGCTACCAGTCACAACGATGTTGTGAATTCATTATTTTTGGCGGGGGTGGGGGGTGGGATCTATGTGGTAGAACAATAATTATATAGACAGGAGAATTTTCGTACTTAACATGTGGCCATAGTTTGGTGACAGGCTTTATTGTAAAGAGGGTCTCTTTACTCGTGAACTTGCTCTTTCTAGCCTCCCAGCAGGAAGGATGGGACAGTCATTTGTATTTGAAGTTTCATACAGTGTGAATGTTCTAATAAAATATTTGACTTAGAAAGTTTCTGCGTCTTAGAAAATTTCTCAGATCTTCCCTTAGCATGAACACATTTGTAGAGAACGTCTACCAAGCTCTCAACACATGCATTCTAGCCCTGTTCACTTCCGACATTGGTTCATCCCTTATGAGTTTAAACATTAAAGGCAGTGTGGTCATCCTGCTGAATGGTGACCCTGAGGCTGACAGTAAAGTCAAAGTGCAGTATACCTGATAATCAAGAACCCTTTTTTGCTATTTTCAAAATGAAAATAAGTGAGCAATCATGATATTAGGTTATTTACTTTTGGTCTATGGAATTTTAGTGTGCCTACATGACACACGGTTAGCAGCTCTTGGAATCTGGTCTTAGATTTTATTTTTGAGTTCACATAATGATTTTTAAAATATTCTAACATACGTCTTCAAAGACCCCAGATCAATATGCCAATGGTTTTGAAGTGACAGAGTGCTGCGATATTCCTCTGTAATTTAAACATGATTAGCTGATGATGGTTATGATCAATACACCACTGGAAGGTAAATTAATTGATACCATCCTTTCAGGATGAGAAGAGGCCTCATGGAGGTGGGATCTAACTAATGAAGCTGCTTCCTCATGTCTGAGCCATTTTTTATATTTTGCAATTTCACTTAATCATATTTATACTATTATTCATTTACATGAAAACCATAAGCTGTGGACAAACCAGTTCCTTATTAAAATTGTAGTCATTTGGAAAAGAAATTATCTACAAACGTGGCATGGGCCCCTTCTGTGTGATAATCTATTTCTGGGGAAAGACGGTGTTCCTTTACATGGACATCTTTGAAAATAGCAACTATCAGGGCCAAGACAGGGATTGAATATCATTGAACTTAATTACCGCTAGTCTCCAGAGACACTCATCTATCCGAATAAAAACTAGTTATTCTGCTATAGTGACACCTATTGGTGTAGGAAGAGTTTTCTACTCGTTGACTTCCTTTCCAATTAAATTCAGTATGCTTTATCAGCGAGCCTGTTTGCCAAGAGAAGTTATGGCTGGTTGAATTCAGATTTGTGTTGATTAAGATAAACTTTCAATGTGTGTAGTAATATATTTAAATGAAAAAAGGTCTTTGATATAATTATATGTCCTTGAATAAGATTCTGCATGGTGGCTTGTAGAGTTAAGAGGAATTCTTTAGGCTATACAAAAAGCAAAAGAAGATTTTTGGCTTTCAAAGGTATTGGTTCATTTGCCCTGCCTCATATAGGATTAATTTTGCTCCAAGTAGCTGGAAAAAATTATTTTATTAGTAGAACTTAGACGAGGTAGGTGTGTCTTTTGTTTGCCATTTGAGTGCTCTGAGGCGGTGTGTGCAGTGCTACCGAGGCCTTCTGTGTTGTCAGAGGGCTGTTTCTCTATCTCCTATCACACCAAGTATGTCTTCCATTTCCAGCGTCACCTCGTGGTTCCAGATGGCTGCTGGGGATTCAGACAACATATGCACATTTCATGCAGCAAGTAGGAAAAAGACATAAGGAAGGAAGGGACAAAGGGTAGCTGCTCTCAAGGAAAATTCCTGAAAGCTGCCGCAGGATCCTTCTCTTGTCACGTCAGCCAGAGCTTGCTCACGTGGCCACTGTTAGCTGGGGTGGGTGTGGGGGAATGGGAGGAAACTCTGGGAAATGCAGTATTTATTCGGGTAGTCATGTACCCAACTGAAAATCAGGAATTCTACTACTGTGGAGGAAGGGAATACGGATTTCCAGGACGACCAATGGTCTCTGCTGTGATTTTTATATTTGGGAACCAGCTTCACATGCTTTCTTTTGTCTCTGTGTCCACTAGTTGCCCAGAAGATAGTTGCCACAAGGAAGAAACAGCAGCTGTCCATAGGACCCTGCAAGTCTTTACCCAACTCCCCAAGCCACTCCTCTGTGTGTTCGGCCCAGGTGTCCGCCGTGCACATTAGCCAGGTACGTCAGGCAGCACGAGAAGGTGGACCAAAAGGTGCGTTAGAACCAAGGAAGGCATGCAAACGTCCATTTTTTTTTTTCTCTTCACTTTTATAAATAACAGTGTGTTTGTAATTGACTTAACTTTTCCTTCTGAAACTGCTGTGGCCAAGTGGTTTTTATGGGAGCCGTTCTTTAATGCCTCTTGTCTTCATGCCACCTGTGTCATGAGGCATGCTGGCATGGTGGTGGCGCAAGGCGTGTGCCACCGTCTGCACTGTTGATTTCAATCACCCTGCTCTGGTACTGGTCCTGGTACCCTTGTAGGTAGAGCAGTTGTGAGTAAACCTTAATGGCTAATCCCACTATGTGCTCAAATTTGGTAGCAGCATTCAATTATAATTATCATCTCCCGCAGGTCCTATAGAAACTGCTATCTTTCCATAACAACATTTTGCTAAATTATTTACTTGGAAGCAAACGAAATAATTGTCACTGAGAAGAACCCAACCAAATGCAAATGCCTGTTCAGGAAACTGTTGGCTTTGATTTGTCTGTACTTGTTTTTTGATTAACATATCTTAGGCAGGTAATCTTTTGGCACTTTTTTTTTTAAGGATGCAGTGAGAAGGTTTGGTATCATGCTTTCAGTTTTGCTTCTGAAGTCAGTAAGTTACTGCATATACTGTAAGGGTCTGTGAAGTTATAGTCAAAACGTTAATGTCTTCACCGTTGATATCTTCAATTTATTTTAATTTTAGAAATATTTTCTAAAAGCACTCAGATTTTCAAGGTGTTGTTTTCAGAAAGTTAGTCGTGATTCTACTGCACAGACCAGTCCACTTTCTGCATCTGATCTAGAGCCGGGAAGGAGCCACAAAATCCATTTCATTTAACCAACTCCTTGGTTTTTCAGAGGAAATGCAAAATAATTACATTTTAACTCTCAAAAATTTTTTTAGGCTAAATGTAGAAGCTTGTTTTCTTAAGTCACTTTTCTTAGACGAAACAGCTCTATGAGGTGGTCGGCATATTCTAGAATGAGACTGTGCATACTTGGTACTGATAGGACTGGGAAAGGCAGAGAAGCTGCCAGCCTTTCTCACGCGCATCTCTTCAGTGTGATTTTCCAACGTGTTGGTTATGCCTCCACTTCAGTGGTGGCTTTGGGTTCCTGGAGTGTGGCTTTAATAAAACCTTGGTTTTTAATCGTTACAGACAAGTAATGGAGGGGGCAGTTTAAGCGACTATTCCTCCTCCGTTCCATCGACTCCAAGCACCAGCCAGAAAGAACTGCGGATTGACGTCCCTCCCACCGCCAACACACCAACACCCGTCCGAAAGCAGTCCAAGCGCCGGTCCAACCTTTTCACCGTGAGTACCCACCTTGGGTAGAAATTTGAGTGTCATATCAAAGAGGTGCCGTTAATATTAACCTAGTTGCCAGGTGGTTCAGTGGTATTTGTAGAATCCAAACTAAATCAATGAGAATAGCATAGATTTCTGTGGAAGTCTTAAGAAAATTATGAGAAGCAAAGATTTAGAGATTTAGTAGAATGGGAATTTCCCAGTTTGGGCAAATACCAATACATGCGTCACGAGTGAAGAGTGAAGGGTTTGTATGAACAGGTTTATTATCCTGTGACTTCCATACTCTGTAGCCAAAGACTTGTCGCATTGGGTATGAAGAGATGACAGAACTCTGCTGGAATTCCCAAATGTGTGCATAACTCTTCAGATGAGCTACCTAAGCCCTTCCCGTCCCAGGCCCCCTTCTGCTCACGTGGAGGTGGGGCTGGAAGGCGGTTGGCTGTGGCTTTCAGCACCACAGGCCTCAAGGGATTTGGGAGCCTCATTGGCATGAAGACTGTATACCTGGGTTTTCTTCAGAGTCCATCTGTGGAACATGTTAAAACTGGAGATCACATATCTCGGCTTAGATTTATAAACTCAATCTGTGGACGGGGCCCAGGCCAACATCTGGAGAAACTTTGGTTCGTCACAACAGGGGGATGGGGGTGGACGGGTAGGGTACTGCAGGCATCTAGTCATAGGTGGCAACCAGGGATGTTGCTAAACATCCTACAGTGCTGCTGGCTGTTCGACTTTAGGGTAGTTACTTAACCTCTCTGAGCTGGAAACAATAGTACTTTGCAGTGGGGCTGTTGGGAAGACTCCCTACAGGAGGCAGAAGATTCTTTGTGGCATTGCTTCCCCCCACCCCCACCCCCACCGTTATTGATGTTGTGAAAATGATGTCTCATAGCGTTGAGCAAACGTAGTTGTAAGATTGCTTGATAAACTGGGAGGTAGGTATTTAGGTTTCTGCAAGATGCAGGTGAGTATGTGATATGTTTAAATTTGGACGCAAATACTATGTTGTAGTGTGAAATTTCATTAGACACGCAGAGAATAACAGCAGTCATCTCAACATCTATTTCCCGGCTCTCTCAAACTACTGTGACCCTTCTCTACACCCAGGTTGGAGTCTCCTGGTTGAGAAGGTGTGTGCACTCAATCAGGACTCAGTGGGCTTGTGAAACCAATCTCCAAAGATGTAAAGGGATGCAGAGAGGGTGGGTGTGGGCAGGCCGCTGCTCAGCTGGAGGAGGGAGGCCTGGATAATGTGGTGGATGAGAATGTCTTCTGCATCTTTGCTGCACCTGTTAGGGAGTGGGGGGGGGGAGCACCCACGCCCATGACACCTTCCAAGGGCCATGTTTATTGCTCATTGACTTTGGTTTTCATTCTAAGGAAAGAAATATAAACCCAGGAAGTATCTTTAAAAGGGGGGTTATCTATAAGGACACCCAGTATGTTCTTGTCCCCGTGCTTTATAAGGGCAGCTCTGGAAGTGGACTATGCCAGAAAATAGTATCAGAAAATAGACCCTGCCCACTTGGTAACTGACAACCCAGGTGGCTTACAGAGGAGAACATTTTATTTAAGGCAGGAAGAATCAAAATAATATCTCAATTAGTAAATACTTACCATCTGCTCTCTGCAGAGCCCTGTTTTTGCTGTGTCTAGGAGGAATACTTGTTGTAGAATTGACCCCTATGCTAGGGAAAGTGGTGCATAATGTAAGGAGAGGGGGATGTGCATACCAAGAAGAGAGGAGAGAACTGGGCAGTTAAGGGGTCATCTTCCCATTTACTCAAGCCACGCGCACACACACACACACACACACAAAGAGGCCAGGAAGCCACAGTTGTCCGGCCAGGCGGGGCAGGAGCCCATAAAAGTTTGTTGTTATGGTGACTGAAAAGCACCATTAATTATGTCATAATTAACTTATAATATAATGGCCTGCCTGTGAATCTGTGTGCTATCAGTGTTTGTTCTCTTTCTCTTTAAGGGTGGAAAACAATTTGAGAGTAAACCATCTTAGAAATTGAATCCAGCTGCCCAACTATTATTAGTGGGAACAGAAATTTGGGGTCACGAAAGAAGCTAACACTACAATAGGTTTGCATCATGGCATTTAAGAAAGAGGTGGCTAAATTCCCAGGCAGGGGCCTGTATTTCCGTCATCACTGGGTTTGGCATTGAGCAAATTGATGGTGTGAGGTGTGAGTATTTTTAAGTTGAAGATCTTGGAAATATTAAGTCCACTAGATGTCAGTGTCATCCAAGGAATGAAAAGATAGCAAATTAATTTTGAAATCGAAGTATTAAGAAACTCCTATTCTTACCAGTTTGCTCCTATTCTTTAATGTGTAAAATTTCATAGACTCTTCATCCCTGACGGTTGTTGGTAGTTATTAGCTTATTGTCAAAATGTATATTTACTTAGAAGTGTCTAGTAGGAGGACAGATGTGCCATATGTGAGTAATCTTTGAAAAAAAATTCATGCAGACTGGGACTGTAGTATCCAAGTGGAGGGCACTGTCCCCCGTGTCCATGAGACCATCATAAAGAAGCCACAGTTATTAACTAGTACACACATCACTTTTCAAATCCCATTCTTATGCATTTTATGAAGCAGAACCATGACGTACCACTCTGAGCTAACATTTTGTACTCCCAGATGGTCTGTTTGCATATATACACATTTTTAAACAGAAATAAATCACATGCACTTTTTACAAAATAGCACCAACTTAAAGTCTCTGTAAATAGTAGCAAGTTATGTTATTTTTGCAGAAGGAATTATATTTTACTAATCACAAGACGAATTATATCTTATTTCACTTATTTCTTTGAAAAATCATTGTGTTTTGAGAAGACAAATATTAGAAGACTATATCCATTTAATCCCTGATTTTGTAATACAGGTTCTTAAAACAACTAATATAGTTTAGTAGCACTAATTTACATGTGGGTAAAATATTTTGTTAGGAAATATTTTTAAACATCCAGGAATAAAAAATACTTACATACTCACCATGCAGCTCATCAAATTCAAGCATTCTTCTGCCACTGCTGCTTCCACTTCTGCAAGAAACCAGCAAATCAGAATTGAAAGTTTAAGTCCTATGTGTTTATCTTCCAAATACGTTCTGCTGCCGCTCTGTCCAGGGATCAGCATTAACCTGAATTTGGCACGTATTATCTATACCCATATTTTAAACTTACTGTAGTATGTGTCCTTAAATTGTACATTCCATTGGTTTCCCTATTGTCAAGCTTTATGATAATGGTATCATTTACATCATATTTTTTAAAAGCTTAGCGTATAATGCTGATGCCATTAAACAAAGCCAAGCATACCCAGTAACCAAAGGTTGTGAACAGGCATTGCTCAACTCATAGAAACTTGCTATAGAAATAAGGCAGCAAAATTCACAGTATAAGTAGAATGGTTAGGATGGTATTTTGTCTTTTAGTAAGAATGAAAGCCTGGATGCCTATGATAGTGTGGTCCAGCAGCCTGTGGACTGGTTAAGGGGAAAAGCAGGTTTCTGTTGGACAGTGAGGGCTCCTGCTCTATCTCTTCTTGCTTCTGTCCCTCTAAGCAGGTAGCTAAAAGGGTGCTCCTTTATGGCTTCTTTCATCCTGAGAGAAGATAAACATTTTTCTAAAGAAGCAGATGATAATTAGATGATCTTAAACTTCCTTTATTCTGCGTTTGTGGAGGCTAAGCAGTCACTATTGTGGCTTGCTGTTCATTGACTTGAAACCTCCACACTTCCTGTGACGGTGAGATAGACTGGTTACGTTCTGAGCTGTGTGCCACGGGCCAGTGCAGCGGTCACCCCTGACACGGTGGGTGCTGAGGGCTGTTTTGCATCTGATGGTGGCATAGAGCCATTTTAGCAATAATGGGAGGAGGTGTCATTGCTGATGTCCTCTCTAAAGTTGGCAGAAAAATAAGGAGGCCTTCCTGGGAAGTTATACGTGCTGCAGTGTTTTATGGCCAGTGGATTTGTTTTAGTTTAGTTGATGGATTTTGATTTTATGGATACAGTCTGTTGTAGACAAAATAATTGTGGGGCTCAGTTACAACAAACCCTTTCGCCTAACAGCTCGCCACTGTCTTTCCTTAGAATTTGAGTTTTATGACTGTTTCCACCAAAATGTTGTCCAAAATTTTTTTATTTTAATTTTGCAGTGAAGTCTTACATGTTAGTCTCATTCATCTCAGAGTGCGATTCAATATTGAGTTTAGTTCTCCACAGTTTGTATTTCAGGGTGTTTTACAGCAATACAGTGGGCCATTTCTTCCTGCTTCCCGTGGAATCTGAAATTCTGCTCTGAGAACAGGGTGACTGGGGACAGATGTGCTGCCTTGAGGAAGATGTTAATTTTTTTTATGTTTGTTTTGTTAATTATTCTGGTTAATAGAGAATAATGAAGATGGATTTCCGAATTTAGAAATTTAGAAATTATAAAAATCCCAGAGTACTGTTCTTTATCAGTTTAAAATTTTTTAAAATGTTATCACCATGAGCTTTGAAATTTATGTTGCAACTAGAAACTTCCAGTGCCAGCCTTCCCATGAATCGAGATGTGGATAAAAGATAATGTAAGGCTATCGTAGGGCTCTCACTATACTTTATTTATTTAAGAGTTAATTCATTGAAGAGAAAAGTGAGCCCCCAAATCCTAGCCAAAATTTATGACAAGGGATTGATATGTATCTATTTCCCACCTCGCCCAGAGTGATAAACCTTATGTTTTATATTTGTTGCATCTTTCTATTTGTTGCTTGTTTCATTTCCTGTCTTCCCATTCCAGGCTTCTACCATCCCAAAGTAACAAACAGGGCACAGTGCCTGCACACAGTAGGTGCTGAATAAACGTCAGCGCTTCTAGCCATTGAAGAAGTGTGTTTTCCAATGAACACATCTGCTTGGGAGAACACCCTTTGAAGTGCTAGATCTGAGTTTACATTATGGGTACTCTTCTCCTTATCCGCCCCCTCCTTAATTTTGGCAGTAGCCTCTCCTGGAATCTTAAACGCATCCCATCAGCGCTTGTTTTTATTATGTCCCGTGACATTGCCCCTTTTAATATATAGTTTTTAAAAATCAGCTGCTCCATCTCCCACCCCTTCGAATCTGGATTTCATTAGCTTTTCACTGCAGCGCTGGACACCACAAAGTCTGTTCCTTTCATATATCATCTCAGATTTGAAAAGCACATGAAAATGTTTCCCATTTTCAATATTGCGTGAGTAATGTTCCCATTGAAAAGTAATGGAGTGAAGTTGTCACTTGTCAGCACAGTTATTAAGGAGGACGAGTCTCAGATCTTTCTCTCATAATAAAATAAATCTGTCAGAAAATCATTGTGCTCACGCTTTCTCATGCCATCAAGAGATGGAGACTTAGGCTCTGGAGTGCCTTCAGTTTTCCCCAAAGTCAAGGTGTGCTTTAGATGGCGGCATCCCTGGGTTAAACACTGCCACCCTCCCTGCCGACTGCCGGCTACTGCGTAGTTCACACCCCGTCAACAGTCAGTACGTCCAAGATAATTGTTTCAGGAACTTGGCAAACAAAGCTACTCATTATTCATCAAATGCTGACTTTTTTTTGAAAGGCTGTTTGCAGGTTTTCCCCTTTATTATTTTCGGTGGTATTGTGCCCTGGTCTAACTTTGCATTTGCTGTTTTCAACCATCCGGAAGCTATGAAAGGAGACATTAACTGCACCTTGATACTAATCAAGGGGTACCGCTAAATTGCACAGCTGACTAGCTAATAGAATTTTTTAAATCATTCGGAATTAATTAAATATATACATTTATGTAGTCGGTTTTCTAAATAAGCAGCGAGGAGCCCTTTCCTCCTCAGCTCCATTAACTGAAGCTTTAGAATGTATTTTCCTGTTGGGCGTTACTTTCCTATATGGTCCATTGGTTTCTAGTAATTGAATTTTGAACTTTTGAAAAAAGAATTAAAAGATAATTTTGCAGTAGGAACGTCGGAGGAAAAGTTTAGAAAATTCTCTTTAAAGTGATGATTCAGTGGCCCTGAATGACTCTACGGTCTGCTTCTGTGGGGGTGTGTGTACACATTCCTGTCACACACGGTTTCTAAATATGTATTGGCAGGAACTGTGCAAATCAGAGCAGAGCCCCCGGCTGCGAACCCCAGCCCTTCCCCAAATGCTAACTTTGCTTTTGCTTTGCAGTCTCGGAAAGGGAGCGACCCAGACAAAGAGAAGAAAGGCCTGGAGAGCCGTGCGGACAGCATCGGGAGCGGGCGAGCCATCCCAATTAAACAGGTACGTGCTTCTTCCTCCCCGTCCCCATCGCCAGAGACACACCTCGGTCCTCCTTGAGACGATGCTGGCCCGTGCGCCCAGGTTTGTTTGATGTGCTCTGTTGATGAATGCAGAAGTCACTCACTTGACATCAATTAGAAGAGGTTCCTGTGTGTATTAAAATGGGATCATTAGAATAAGCAGAGGGAAACGTGACAACAGGTCTAATGAAGTGCAGTCTGCCCGCCTGTGCACGAGTGTGTTGCGCGGCCGAGCGGGCTTCAAAGCTGCCTTTGTAGCATGGCTTTGATTGGGCTGCTGGCCAACGGTCGACAGGGTAAATCCGATCGCTGCACAAGAGCCCCTTGTGATCACAGGAATCGCCCGACGTGGCCCTAATTTGCTCTCGCAGACGGACATCTGAACACCGTTTCAGGCTGGTTTGTAACAACGAGGCAATTAGTTGTGATAATCATAGCCCGTGCGTCAGCTGTGCGCTCTTGTTTGTAATTTGCTAATGAAGGAATTGTAACTTTGATTAGGTTCAGTTTCATTTAGACCTTATTATATAAAGGAACATTTACAGCTGTAATGTGGGGGCCTTAATTAAACTTCCTCATTACACAACAGGACTTGAATTCAAGCATTTGTTTTGGCCTATGTTGCTAGCCTGGAATAGGTTTTCATTAGCCTGGAAGCCAGATACTGAATTACTTTATATCACAACTAAAAAATACTGGAATTCACTTGCGATGTATTTTGCTGTTATATTTCCAAGGAGAGTAAAAAAGAGTTCAGTCCCATACAGTGGCTTCTGGAAATGTCATCTCTAGTTTGTAAAAGAAAGCCAATTGATTTCGAGTACATTCTGCTGGAGAGAAAAAAAAAAAATCTGTGGGCAAAAGGATAGTCCTGCTTCCTCTGGACACTGCTGGTGACCGGTTGTTCCTCTGGTCAGTCTCACTGAGTGATCTTCTCTCCTGTGGCACCTACACAACTTCACTCATCTTCTGGGAACTCGTATTGACACTGGCTACCCTTAAAAAGGGCTACTCTTAAAAAGTGATGCAGGTTTCACCAATTGAAACAAACAGAAGTGCAGCTTTAGCTCAGGGGCAAACAGCTTGAGCCCGAAGATGTGGGAGAGGAGCAGGTTAAATAGGGCCACAGTGTCTTGGAGGAGACCAGAGGAGGGAGTCTGCAGGGTTTCCCTGGAAGCCCAGGAAATGTTGAAAAACCACACCTCCTCCAGCAGCATAACTGAGCCTGCCTGGGAGGGAGCTCTCTCCTTTCCTTCCCAGAGGCCTGTAGATGCCTTTGCCAGGTGGAGAAGAGAGAGGCCCGAAGGTGGTAAGCAAGACTGTCCTGCCTTTACATAAGACACACACTCATATGCACAGGCCCACCGCTGTGTGGGTTAGCACAGGGCACCGCTGGAGGAATTCTCTTCTCTCCATATGCTGAAAAACAAAACAACCTCTTGCATCGCTGCTGGGTGCTCCTTATGCTATCAGATGGTTTCTTTACTTTAGGGGTCCGTGCGCATAGTTGTTTATTCTTTCTTGGTGCATTTATTTATAACCTAACTTTCTACATAAGAAAAATTTAACATATACTTTTTATGCTATAGATGTTATTTTGGCTAGAATTTTAAAAGTCATTTAGCTATTTTTTTCTCATTTAAAAAACTGGTGCTGGGACAAGTTTTGTGGGGACTATTAAAGTGTAATAATTGGTCATTTTCTTAATTTGTGTCTGGTTTTGGTTTGGGTGGGAGTGCTCACCTGCATGCAGGAGCCCCTGTGCATGCCAGGGGGGCCCTGGTGTAGGAGGGGCCTTCCCTTAATTTGAACCTTGCTCATCTGTGAAGGGATGAGCTTCACAGGCGAGATTTTCAATATGTGTGCAGATTGGAATTGACCATCAAGCGTAAAACGAGTATTATCCAGTCTGTGAAAGTCTTTCTATTGTGAATGCTCAAAATAATCTCGCTGAAATCTAAATCATGGTCTGATTTCCAGTTGACTTCTGGGCACAGGTAGGTCCTTGTCCCTTGTAAGTGCCCCCCATGAGTAGCGACGGACCCTCCTTCCTGGAGTCCACCCCTGGCACAGCAACGTCCCACCGTTGTCAGGTTGTTCATGCATCACATTCCTCATCTGTAAAATGGGGAACTGGACGATGTCTGAATCCCTTGAAGTGCCTAGAGGTGGAGATTCCACAGGATTTTTAAATTCCAGCAAAACTGGATTTTTAGATTGGTAATGTTCAGGGCACCCTTGTCAGGGACTTTCTGTGCACCGTGAGAGTTGGCGTGGGTTTAGAGACGGGCATATCGACTTATCTCACCTGCCCGTGTGCTGTGTGTGCCTGCGTTTTTCAAGGAACATGGATTATTCAAGGTAGTCTGAATTCCTCACCCTCTCATGTCATGATTTCAACATGGAAATGAAGTGAGAAGATTGCAGGGGACAGAACCTGATATTCTAGAAACTCAAAAGATTTATTTGTCAAAAGAATGAACAGTTAAATGACTGCATATTATTTAAGTGCTTTTCATGTAGCATGCCTTTTACTCCTCAACATTGCCACAGTCGATGTTATCCTTTTTTAAAATTAAAGCCAGAGAGGGCAACATTCTAGCTAAGGCAGGTGAGAAGCCATGGGGCCAGGTTTGGACCAGGCACCTCTGCCGCAGCACCTGTGCTGGCTCCCCTGCCTGTTGATGACAGGCCTTCAGAAAGGTTAGGAAGCGAAGTCATGTGTTTTAAATTAAATATGTGAACTCTGACCTCAGACAGAAATGTCTTATCCTGGTAGAAGAAACTCGTAAGACTATGCCTCCAGCAGCGTGATTCTCCCAGTATAAAGCAGCCACACTCACCTGTTCCTGGCCTGGGAGGGGTCGTCTCATTCCTGTCCTAGTGTAGTTTGCCACATGCATGTTCCCCCTCCCCCTCGCCAGCAGCGGGTACTGGTCTTGCCCCTCAGCCCATATTAAAGACTTGGTCTGTGTGGTTGGGGCTCCCCACACTGGCTGCTGGGCCCTTTGCCTAATGGTGGGGGAATCGTTTTAGAACCTCAGTGGCCTTCATGGCGTTGATAATGGTCATGGCTTTGGCCCCTATTTTGACCATTGTAGACTCTTTCCCACCACAGAAATCTTGTAGCTGATGGTGTAGGACTCAGGGGAGGTAGTCTCCAAAACCCTCTGCAACCCTGCTGGTATTGTCACAGATAGTACATGTTCCAGTGGCTTACTCTAACCATGTTTCACTTACACTTTATAGATTGTTCGTTGTGAGAACCAGGCTTTTTCCCCAGTATGGGAGCCAGCCAAATCCTGATGGTCGATGACTTCATCTCTTCCTTTTTTCCCCCAGTTAAAGAGTTCTCGTCAAGAATAGGACTTATTTTCTGGAATATAACTTCATTTTTTGTGGAGTGGGGCCCACCTCACCTTTTTTGTCCTTTCTGGGGTCTTGGAGGAGATAGGCTCAGAGACTTCTGTTTCTTTTTTTTACTAATAAGATAAGGTCTATTCGAATAAAAATTAAAAAGCAAAGCAAGAAAAATAAAAGCCAGAGGCCTGGCTCAGCGGCAAGTGGGCTTGTCACGTATTAATTTTTCATTGCTGTGGAGAGTTGTACATACATAATCACTTGATTGCAGTGGGAGTTAGGGAGCTCCTATGGTGTCATTTGCATAAATCTTGTTAAGTCAATGGCAGTTAATGAAGTACAAATGAGCCCGGAGAAGGTGACATGCAAATCGTGGGTGGCAGATGGGAGGTCTGTTTGGGGGACGGCAGCTGTGTGCTCTCCTTTCTTTCTTTCTCTAGCATTTTTTAATCTCTATATTTGAGTACAGATATCCAGCCACAAGCCTTGGCCTCCACCCACTTTGCGGGCTCCTGGCCAGAGCCTGGCCACCTCCTCCTGCCCCGGTGCTCACGCTGCGAAACCTCACCACACACTTACTCTAGTATGCAATAGAAGATATATGAATTTTTTTAAAAATCTTGATCAGTTTAGCTTGTCATAAATACACAGTTGAAAAATATTTTTTTATTTGGTGGGGACAAACAAAAAGCCCTCCTAAGTCTTTTGACAGTATGTCATCTTGGGAAGTTTCAGGAGTAAAGAGTTAAAACACTGTCTTTGTTTTATTGTGCTTCTGCTTGTGAGTCTTGTCTCCCCTCCTCAGACTGGCCAACTGTATTTAGCTGTTACTCCCCATCCCGGGTGCATGGTTGGACCAGAAGGGAGCTGGCCCTCCTGGGGCTGGTGAGGAGTGAGAACTGCAGAAAGCACGTTGGCTCGCCACGTATGTGAGGCTGAAGCGAAGACCCCTTCCTGTGGTGCACACCCCTCAGGAGGGTCCCCACAGGCCTGGCTCAGCTTTGGCTGGGGTTTCCCTTGCTCATCATTTGTGTTTAAGGATTTAAGTGCTGGCAGGACCCACAGCGAGCTCTTTAGAGATTCATAGGGAAAACACTGCACCCCCCTATGGCTTTTGGAAATTTTTGTTTATTCGATCAACTGGTTGATATTTTGAGAGAAACAAGTTTGTGTTTCCATTGAAGGCATGTAGGCAAAGAGGTGTGTGTAGGGACAGTGAGCCCTGGTGACGTCCACGATGGTGCTGCACTGAGGGTCGCCATCTTCTCATGAGCCACCCACTCCATTGGGCTCCTGTGCCGCGGATGTCAGCAAGGCAGTACCTCACCTTGGGGCTTCAGGGTGCCACTGGAGACCTCCGATCAGGTGTGCTTACTTTTGCAATGCTCGATGGAAACACCAAAGGAACAAAGTTGCTTCATAAAACTTTGGTGAAAGTCTTAATTTTGACCTTGAACCCAGATGTCATGGTCATCTCTAGAGTACAGAGTCACACCATGAGAGTGGTTATTTTCCAGCAGCCATCTGAAGCCATGAAACCCTCCCCGAGCTGTCATAGGAAGAGTGGCCTGACTGGAGCGCCCCGGTGCACCCACCATTGGGCTGTGAACTGTTTTGAAGCCATGCGTGGTTTTGATTCTCAGCTGAGTAGAAAGAGGCAGTTGTCAGTTAAGTGAAAGGAGCCTCCAGAGTTAATTCCCTCGCCCACCCTGCTGCTGCAGGCCACTGACCTGTGTTGTCTGGTACCTGGGATCTGCGCAAGGGGCTGTATTGTGCCGCGTGGGCAGAATAAAAGCAGCTTAATGACGCTCGCTTCAGCAGCTCCTCTGAGTTGGACACAGTTCATAGCAAGGTGGCCAGCTGCTCAGCCCTCGTGCATGGCTTTCATGGAGGAAACAAATTTGAAGACCGATCTGAAACTTTACAGAGAGTGAAGAGATAGAAAGGAATGGCCGGAATCTTTTTTTTGGAATCGTGGAAGGAGTGAGTTTTCTTCTGCAGAGGCCCTGTGTGATGGCTCGTGCTTGTGACCGCAGAGCAGCCCAGGTGAGCACAGGTGTGCTGGGAAAGTGATGTGCACCCATGTGGCAGATAAGCCCTTCCTGGGCATCAGGGGCCCACTTAGTCCCGGGAAGCAGATAATTTCCTGACATGGACCCTGCTGCCCTGCGAGCTAATTTAGGTCACTTGGGTGAGCAACTCCCTGAGAGTATTGCTTCCGGCCTGGCTCACAGCATGCTCGGCCCAGTTACCACTATTAATTAAATGGGTCAGGTGGGTGTATCGCATGCTTTTACTTTGACTCCTCAAGGATCATAATGTCATTGGCAAAACAATCCAAAACACCTGAGGTCTACATGTGAATTCATAGTCCTTCATCTTTGAATAAACAGGGCACACCCTCCCTGTTCCCCGACCCTTTGGGCAACGTAGGTGATGGCAATATGGTCTACACAAAATGCTCAAAATGCTTAATGAGATTACTTTAACCAAAATACAAAATCCATCATTTAAATGCAAACTGGCTAAGCAATTTAAAATAGTACTCCCTTGGTCTTGAATACTCCCTTGGTCTTGAAGGCTGCATGAGAGCAATATGAAATAATATATGCTGAGGTGCTTTGTATGCTGTAAACTGCCAGGAAAACATAGTTACTTCCAAGAGTGGAAGTTAATTTTATTAAGACTCACTGCCTCCTCTCTGTTTTGATAATCCAGAAGCTGGGATAATACCTAAGTGATTTGTTTCAGCAAAATATTGTTTATTTTCTTTAAAAGTTCAGCAGTGATGGTGGAATCTGACTGCCTGTGAGCTCAGTAATATAAACTCACAAATAGAGAAAAGTTTTTCAAAGCTAACATTGGCATGTACTGCCAGAATTAATTTTTGTCTTGATGTATCAATAAGACATTCATTTCTGGCATTATTTCTTTTTTTTTTTTTTTTTTGTCTTTTTTCGTGTCCGGCAATGGATCGCAACCC
>NW_007726168.1:592796-622222 GCF_000696425.1 Galeopterus variegatus
TTTTTTTTTTTTTTTTTTTTTTTTTTTTTTTTTTTTTTTTTTTTTTTTTTTTTGTCTTTTTTCGTGTCCGGCAATGGATCGCAACCCTCAGTGTCATGCCCGTACCGGACCGGGACCGGCAACGGGATCGCAACCCTCGGTGTTGCCCCCGCACCTCACTCAGCCAGTGAGCGGGAACCGGTCTGTATGTGGGATCCGAACCCTCGGCGGGAGCGCCGCCGTGCTTCCCAAGCGGCGCACTATAGCAGTGCACCACCGGGCCGGCCCTTCTGGCATTATTTCTTATCAGACTTGATCATCTTGTAATAGTTATGCACTCTTCCATGTGTAGACATGTCTTGGGTCCTCTGGTAGGGCCGGAGGAGACAGGACATGTCTGCGGCCCAGGCCGGGCTTAGGTGTGCAGTGAAGACCCCAACTGGTGACCTCCGACACTGGCGAACAGGTGTCATAGGGAAGTATGCTTAAAGGAGCCTGGCAGCCCCAGCAGCCAAGCAATGGTGAATCCTACCAAGACGGAAAGGCGAGGGTGAGGAAGGGACAGGAAACGGCAGTGGACAGCAGTCCCCCTGGATTGGGAGGTACGAGTAGGTGGTTGTCAGGGCAGGAGGGACCCATGAGTATAGCCGCAGGAGGGACCCATGAGTATAGCCGCTGTGGGAAGGAGGGGTTCGGGAGCGAGGGATAAGGAGGGGACCTGCCAGGGCTCTGCTGCCCTGCAGTCCGGTGGTGGTGAGGAGTCTCGTGGTGTTTTCCACAGAGCCAGTGGTGGGAGGGCGTGAGGCTGTGACTGCACGGAGGTCGGGCTCGCGTGCACGCCATATCCCTGGATGCCAGCCAGAGCGTCCAGCACAGCATTTTCCTTCCAAAGCGGCTGTTGCTACTGTCCTTGGTAATCAGGCTTTCCCTGCCTCTTACTCTGTCCGCACAGGGTTTGTGATGATGGGTCATTGTAATGTGTCAGAGGATTAGCGGTAACCATCATTTATTGACCACTTGCTGAGTGCCATAAACTAGAGCGGTCGTCCCTTCACCTCTGAAGTCCGATGTTCCCCATTGCACAGATGAGAAAAGGAGGGTTCAGGGAGCTGATGTCACAGGCTCAGCAGCATCCCAGTGTGTTAGTTTGCTAGGGCTGCCATAATAAAATACCACAGACAGGGTGGCTTACACAGCAGAAATGTATTTCTCACAGTTCTGAAGGCTGGAAGTTCAAGGTCAAGGCATGGGCAGCGTTGGTTTCTGGTGAGGCCTCTCTCCTTGTCTTGAGACAGCCGACTTCTCGCTGTGTCCTCACGTGGCCTTTGTTCTCGGTGTACGAATTCCTGGTATCTCTTCCTCTCCTCTTCTCTTCCAGTCCTGTTGGATTACGGCCCCACTCTTATGACCTCATTTAACCTTCTATACCTTCTTAAAGACCCTGTCTCCATATCCAGTCATATTGGGGTCAGGACTTCAGCATGTGAATTTCAGGGGATGCAGTTCAGCCCCAACACACAGCTAGTTAACAGTAAAGTTGTTCTATCTTTGGCTTTCCTTGTTTTACAAGGTGAGGCCAGTTTCTTCCTGTCCAACATGTTTGAGCATCAGACGAACCTATTTTAAGAAGCTCCATGTACTGGATAGGAAACATACAAGATTTGAAATATTCTGGCTTGAGGATATGGACTGAAACTCTCCTAACTTTTTGCAAACAGTTATCATTTGAAATAAGACTATTGCTGGAACAAATCCTTCTTCAAAGCATGTAGCTCCCACTCTATGCAATTCCTTTTGTATCTGTTAAGGCATTTTAGCATTGTTCAGCTGAGACCTCCTTCAGGGTGATTTTGGAAAGAAAAATGAAATTTCTTTCCCGTGCAAAGGTGGCTCCTCAAGGCTGCAGGCACATGTCAGCCTGAGGATGTCCAGGAAAAGCATGTTTGTTCAGCAGGTGCCTGCAAGTCCAGGGTTTATCTTCTCCATAGCTTCCCTTCTGGCCTTCCAAAATAAATGAATTGTGTCAGAAGCTACTATGATAGTGGCCATAGTGATATGGTTTTATCCCAGGTTTGGAAGATGATACCCAGTTAAATACAGACCTTATTACTGAAGGAGGGACCCAAGACACCCTGTATCACATTTGTGAGGCCTCTCACCTTAAATTGTAAAACCTCAACACATGCACCACAGTCATTTCATATTGCAAATGCTCCATGGAAACACATGTCAACTGAGACTCCTGAGAAAATCATGCAATGAAAGTCTTATTTCATTTCTGCATTATTTAACAGCTACTGGTAGAAGACTTGGTTTCTCCTCCTTTAAGAACACAGAGCATGGAGTAGTACTTCTCCCAAGCTGAGTTTTGTTCTTTGTGCACAGATATTTTGAAAACCAAACAAGCCCCTCTCCTTCCAGCAGGAAGAGTCACACCAGCTGCCACATTTTCACGTTTAGTTTGGAAACAGCAACAGCAGAACTTCCTAGGGCATTTGGTGTGGCTCTTGGACTGGACAGTTTTATCAGAAGGTGGCTGGGGGAGGTGGACAGTGCTCCACTGTTCAGCGGTGATGCCCCAGGCGGCGTCTCCTCTGCAGCGCAGCTCGAGTTGTTGCCTGTGCCACAGCCTCCTGCTCTAGAAGTTCTAAGGGAGGTGGCGTCTTAAGAAGTCTTCACAGTCCCCTTTGTAGGCTTTTCAGGAAAGTCATCAGACAGCACCATTTTTATCAGGTAGTTTTGAGTAGCGAAAACACATTTTCCTTTCCTACAGCTCACTGGTGGGATTTGTTTTTAACTGACTCACTGACAGCCAAGTTTTAAAGCCGAATATACCATATTCCCTTGATATCAAAGCTGACAACTATAACTAAATATGTAGACATTTGGGGAAATATTATAAAATTGGCATGGAAGAGTTTGTTAGTTTGGGAAATAAATTAGCGGTTAGACATTTTTTATGAAGTACCTAATATTATAGTTATGTTCATAGACTAGTGAAAATGGAAACATTAAAATATGATTAACATCTTAGGGTTGTCCCAGATCTAGTCTTCTCATTTCAATGGACCCACACCCTGCTCTATTCACTCCTGAATTGTTTCCTTCTGTTTAAAAATTATCATAATTAATCAGATTATTTATGTGTGAGGTTTGTAGTAAGAATGCTGGCAGTAATGTGCCAAGCACTTAGGTGCGTTACCTCACATGCTTAATAGGACATCATTTAATTCACCACCAACCTGAAACACAACTTATTGCCCGTTTACATACGAAGAGTCTGAGGCTCAGGGAGCTGAACTCACAAGGCCGAGGTTATAGAGCTGATAGGTGGAGGAGCTAGAATTCAAATCCAGGGGTCCTCTATGATATGTTCTAGAAAATTCTTCCCTGTTGCATTGTCCCTTGACCCGATCTGTGCTCAACATGACCGTCTTTTCTAGACCAGATCAAATGTCAAGTTCATGGTGTGTTCTGGGGCACCAGCAGGACTTGATATTTCATGTGGGGGGCTGTCCTGGAGAGTCTGTGCTATGTGGTTCCTGGACCCAACAAGTTCTTCGAGCTTTCGGGTACATCAGTGTGCCAGCGGGCCCAGAGGTTGACTGCGAAGGTCGGGGCTGAGTCTTGAGAAGTTGCATTTCTGTGTTTTCAGGTGATGCTGAGGCTGCTGGTCCGGGAGCCATACTTTGAGATCCCATGTCTAGGAACATGGGGTCACTCGGGGATTCTTTCCTTTCCTGCCTGGCACACAGATGGCTCCTAACTTTGGTTGGTACCAGTTCCTTTAATCTGTGCTTGTCAAAATCTTTCTGTTTTCAAGGCCCACGTCAAATGCCTTCTGTACCAGGAAACTTAACCTTACACCTGATGAGTTGTGGTGTCTTCCCTACTCCCTTCCCTGTGGCCTTGTCACATCTTGGGGTCTTGCCTCTGCCTTCCCTGTTGTATGGCCACATGCATGTCTTCATGTGTCTCCCCTGCCATAAGCTTCCTGCTGGTGCACGCCGTGAGCAGTGCTCTCTGTCTCTCAGTGTCTACAGAGCAGGGTGGGAGGGCAGTGGTGGTGGTGGTAGTAACAGGGTAGGTCAAGTTCCCCCACGCCCCCCAATTTTTTGTTTCTTTAAAAGAATATGTTGGGCAAGTTGTGCTCTACATTGTTATATTTTAAGAAACACTATAATTTTAAATTCAGCATTCTCTATATTTAGCTCTGTTTTATGTATGTAAGATACTTTTAGGTTACACAAAACTAGTGACATTTTTTTAATCTTCAAAGAATAAAACCTTTGTCTATGACCCAAGATAATGTGTCCTAAAACTTCTCTACATCTCAATATTCATATTAAATAAATTTTATCTAAATAAATATCTTCACGTACTGTTTATAAGGAATATTTCAATGTTAAACCCACAAATTTTAGTAGCACTGGGCTGTTTTTGTAATTACCAAATTTTTACCCCATTATTCAGTCTACATCAATCCAGCCTTTATAATTATTTGTAATTAATGTTGAAAACAAGAATGTTTATTGATAAGAAGTTATTCTGTAGAAAAACTGTTTATATTGTTTTTAATGTACATAAAAACTAAGCTTATACCAATATATAAATAATATACCAGCTACACAGAAACACTAGTGGAGATATAAGTCATATGCAAAGAGGTGATTTGCAAATGAAGATCCACAAGAAGCAAATAATCACAGGTGGATGTTTGGCTTTCCTTTTGCTCATATCTAAAGTAATAGAAACTTAATGTAAAATAATTTCTCATTGTCTTAAGGTATATCAGTAACAAGGAAAGATAAAATCCTTCTCTAAGAAAATTTAGGAGAACAGAGTTTCAGAAGTGCACCGCTATAGTACTGAAAATTGGCCCAGTCCTTTGGAGGGTAATCTAGCAGTAATACATAAAAGGACATAAAAAAAAAATTGATTCACTTTGTCCCAATAATCTCTCTTCTAGAAATTTACTCCATGGGCCTAATTCACTAGGAGAAAGGGAAAAAAAATCTTAGGTGTTAAAAAAAAAAGTTTATAACCAAGTTATTTATAATATCAAAATTCTGGGAACTGCAGATATCCAGCAAGCAAGGAGTTAAATTAGTGATTGCTAACTGAACACTGCTAGGATGCTCAGCCACTAAAATAGTCAATTTGAATGTTCAGGAGATATGAAAAGTGCTTATGAAATGATAAAAGAAGACATAAAACTGTATATTTACAATAAGTAGACTATGAAAATATAAGTACTTAAAATTGGATGAATAGAAACACAAACAAGTGAACTGGAGTGGGATTAAGGAAGAACTTTAAAAAATTTTGACCTTGGGCCGGCCCGGTGGCGCACTGATATAGTGCACCGCTTGGGAAGCGCGGCGGCGCTCCCGGCCGCGGGAGCAACACCGAGGGCTGCGATCCCGTTGCCGGTCCCGGTCCGGTACGGGGCGACACTGAGGGTTGCGATCCGTTGCCGGACACGGAAAAAGAAAAAAAAAAAAAAATTTTTTTTTTGACCTTTTTGTTTTGAAATAATTTTAGGATTGGAAAAAAGGTACAAAAAAATAGTACAGAGAGTTCCATATACCCAGCATCCTCTAATGTGGATATTTTATATAACTGTGGTGCACTTATAACATCCAGGAAATTGCTGTTGGTACAGTACTAGTCGCTAATCTACAGGCCTTACTCAGATTTCACCAGTTTTTCTCCTAATGCTCTTTTTCATCTCAGGATCATTGCTTTATCTACTTAATCCACCTCTACTCTGAGACAATTCCTCAGTCTTTCTTACCTTTCATGACTTTGACACTATTTGAGGAATATTGATCAGTTATTTTGTAGAATACCTTTCAGTTTGCATTGTCTGATGTTTTCTATCGAATAGATTGAGGTTGTGCACTTCTGGCAGGAATACCACAGAAGCCCTGTGCCCTTTTCAGTGCTCTCAGTAGGAGGTACAGGATGTCTACCTGTCTTATTACTGGTGGCATTAACTCTGGTCATTTGGATAAGGTGAAGGTCTGCTGGATTTCTCTGTTGAAGGGTGTTATTTTTCCGTTTGATGAAGAGACACTTTGAAACTAGGCTGATATTCTGTAAATCACTTTTAATGATATAAATTGTATTCAGTAATAAGTAGGTTTAATAGATGAAAATAATTTTCTGTCTGATAAATGTTCAGTTTCAAATAAAATACTTGGGTGTGTGTGTGTGCGTGCGTGCGTGTGTGCATGCGTGCGTGTGTGTTTAGGTAGAGTGAAGCTGATTTTTCACTCTTTTATACTAAGTAAATTAGAAGTCTAAATAAAAGCCATGAAATGCCCCTTCTAGATCAAGGGAATTTCAAGAGTAGTTGTTTTGCATAAACAAGTATTTTTAAGTATTGATCAGGTAATAAAGCTTTTTAACGTAGTAATATAGGCAACTCAAAGATATTTCATAGCCTGATTGTTCCAGTTATTTTTTCATGTTTTCTTTGATCTTTCATTGATTTACTATCAGAGAACATTCAATTAAGTACTTGTTTAGTCCCTCCTTATTCGAGGGAAAGGTAAGTGAAAATGATTTTGAAACTCACTGGGCCTTTAAGGATGAGCTAGGGAATCGTAAGGGTGAGGAAGAGCTGGTGAAACCCAGCGGGTAGGAGGAGCTGGAGAAGCCCAGGGGTGAACAGGAGCTGGAGAAGCCCAGGGGTGAGCAGGAGTTGGAGAAGCCCAGGGGTGAGGAGGAGCTGGAGAAGCCCAGGGGTGAGCAGGAGCTGGAGAAGCCCAGGGGTGAGCAGGAGCTGGAGAAGCCCAGGGGTGAACAGGAGCTGGAGAAGCCCAGGGGTGAACAGGAGCTGGAGAAGCCCAGGGGTGAACAGGAGCTGGAGAAGCCCAGGGGTGAACAGGAGCTGGAGAAGCCCAGGGGTGAACAGGAGCTGGAGAAGCCCAGGGGTGAGCAGGAGCTGGAGAAGCCCAGGGATGAGGAGGAGCTGGAGAAGCCCCAGGGTGAGCAGGACCTGGAGAAGCCCAAGGGTACGCAGGAGCTGGAGAAGCCCAGGGGTGAGCAGGAGCTGGAGAAGCCCAGAGGGGAGGCGGAGCTGGAGAAGCACAGGGATGAGGAGGAGCTGGAGAAGCCCAGGGGTGAGCAGGAGCTGGAGAAGCCCAGGGGTGAGCAGGAGCTGGAGAAGCCCAGAGGGGAGGCGGAGCTGGAGAAGCACAGGGATGAGGAGGAGCTGGGAATGTTGAGGGACTGGGTGTGAGAAAACCTTCCTAGATAGACCTAGTGAGAATGGAGTGGCAGTTCTGTAGCAGAACAGTGACCAGAGACCTCTGGCCTAGGGTCTTGAAGGGTGGGTACATGGTAGATACTCAATAAATTCTAAGGAATGATTAATCACTATCGATTTTTTTTTTTTTATTTAAAAACATGTCAGTATGTTTATCAAACAACAGATATGGTTTCAGTGCTGCTGGGATCCAGGTGTTGTGGTCCTTTTAGGTAAATTAGGAAGGTCGCTTCACAAAGGTACTGCCAAAAAACCAAAGTCTGTTCTTTGGGTTTTGTCTCAGAATTTTTTGCATGAAAATTGAAAACCTACTACTCATGATTTTGCATCTTTTTCTTAAGTAACTTCTCTGACAGAATGAAGAATGTCTGTGTACACACATATATATATTTATGTAACATATTAATGGATTGATTTTTCCCTGCAATCTTCCCATTGTTGCCCAAATAACCGAAAGCTCTCCCCTCATATCCATCTGGAAGTACAGAGTCCGAGCACAACAAACATGCCGTTTGTAAAGCCAGAAGGGGTCCTAATTTTATACAAAGGGACACCGAGTTCCAGGAAAGTTGAATGACTTGCCCAAGGTCCATGCTAGGTGGCGGGATCCCGTGTTCTTTCCACCATTAACACTGACATTGTGGGCATCTTCTTCCTTATGCACTTAAAAAAAATAGAAATGATAAATGATATTCGTTTTTTGTTTCAACCCAGATATTTTGATTCTGTTATGATTGGCCAGTTTTTTCTAAGTTGAATCCTTAAGCTTCGTACTGTTTGATCTGACTCTTTAAAAAACGAGGAAAGGAATAAATCACAAGCATTAAGTTTGAAAGGATGTGGTTACTAAGGGTGAGCACAACTGTCTTGTGCAGATTTATTTATCTTGGAGGCTTGTTGAGCCTTAGCAACCCTGTGAGGCTAGGTAGCGTTATTCTCAACATTTTGCATGAGAAAGCCAGGCTCACCTTGTGTGATTTCATAAAGCCCGTAAGAGGCAAAGACAAGATTCAAACTCTGCTTATTCCCCAAACCTGTGTCTTCACTTTGAATGGCCCCATCTACCATGAGCTTCCAGTGTAACTTAGTGGGTTATGTTGAAAACTCAGGCATAGGACAACACCCAGGGACTGTGCAAAAATGTTTTCTAAATAGCTTCTATGTTGAGGGGGCTTCGGTTGGTGGCATCCGTGTTCCACGGTACAGCTAGACCTTCGGCAGGATCTTCTTCCCCTTAATGCAGAAATCCTCTAAGTGTATTTGACAGCAGTTGTTTGTAATTGGAGTATCTGGAATTGACTGTGGTTTTAATTAGTTGATTACTAGTTCTTTAAAATGTACTGTACTCACTGTGGGTCTTACAAATTGGTAACTGGTAGCTACCAGTATAATTAAATATTTCAGAGCACTTGGCTACGGTAGCATTGAACTGTGAAGAAATAATGTTGTATAGCCAATCAAAAAGAGATACTTGTAAACTCATTTACAGCAGCAGTGTGTGCTAGGACCATCATAGAGATGCTTATTGCAGTAGAAATTAAAGATACAATTTTGTGCTAAGAGGCAATATAGAAATTAGTTCCTGAATTACTTGTTAATTGATTTGGTAATTCCCTCGGGTCTGCATGCTCTTTTTCCACCCCCTTTTTGTTGTTGCATTCAGTTAACAGTGACTATTCCCAGAGCAATAAAAATATTTTTCACACTTAGATTACATGTGCCCTTACATCAGACTGTCCACATTCATATTTGCAGCACCAAAAAATACCTGCCTTAAATACAACTATGTCCCAGGCATATTGTTGTTTTATAGACCCATCAAGGTAACCGGTTTGGATAATTTCAGGAAAAGGAAAGCATGTTTTTATGTCTCATGTTTATCAGTGCTTTCCCTGACATTTTTTTTCCCCTAATGGAAACCCTCCTTTTTTTTTCTTCTTTTTTTTTTTAATCAACAATGGGGGAACCTCAGTAGACTTGATTTATGGAAGTCTTTCCTTATTGTTTGCAATTCAGCAAGAATAACCATGCAAAAGACCATTTGTAGAAAAGTGCAGATTGCTACTGGAAATGATATGGGAAGAAAATGAAACCTGTTTCTCCTCGTGGAAATTGCGTGTGGATGAACGAAGAGCACAGTGAGCCATAGGTTGCTTGGCTTCCTGGGTCCTGGCTGGCCCTTTGCTTTCCTGCTGTGGACGGAGGGGAAGCAAGACTGGAATCTGTGCACATGCTGGTGCTGCTTATGTGAAGAGGAGGCAGGCACTGCTATCCTTTTGAATTTGTGGAGGATGAACCAACTACCCCTTGGACAGCTACCAGCATGGCGGCCTTGGCTTCATTTATTGGTTTCATTTAAGAAGACATTTTTAATAACTTCTTGGCTGTGATTATGTTCTGAAAAGCAATATAAAAGACTTTTTGGAAAATACCATTACATTAATTTTAGGCCAGCCTGTTATCTTTTTCTATTGCCCTGTCCATGATCACCTACATGTATAAATATCAAATATAATGCTTTTGCTTAATTAGGGCAATTGAAATGCTTTATTTCAATATCTGCTTTTTAAAATATAAGGTAATATTTTATTTTCAGTTAGGAAAAGCAGGAAATGTTTGCATTTAGCAGTGGCTCTATTACAAAGTATAAAGGTTATGGCTAGAACTAATTCTTTATACATTTGATACAATTATTCGCTTAGTTGTCAAGTTAAATATGTTTGCATGTTGGTCAGTATAAGTATATACAATAAAAAATAATGTTGAATCTGAAATTCAAAAGCCATCTCAGTTTTAGCTGCACTTAGGAACAGAAGGGACATGGTAGATTGCGCAAGCACGGGGCCGTGCCCTCTAACGGAGGAGTCGCTAGGCTCATTGTAGCCTCCAGTAGACAGGGAAGGAGCATACTTTTTCCATTGGCTGCTGGAACTTTGGCATGCTCTTTAGTCTAGAAGATTCCTTTCACAACTCCCAAGTGAACTTGCTGGGGTTTTCCTCATTAACATGGTTTATTAAGGGTCCTAAAGCTCCGCCCTGCCCACCCAGAGATGCCGCTTGGACAGATGTAGTATCTGACTGAGGATAAAGGAAAGGTGAGTTCGAAGCCTCGTCCTCATGCGTTTTGGTTTTATTATACGTAATTCCATCTCCATTGCTGTGCTCCCCCATATCTTTTTAAAAAATGTTTCTTTTTTCCACAGAACTGGCCATCCTGAAAGTTACAAAGTTCCCATGGAGGTTCCTATCTTCATTACTTTACCAAATAATTCTAAAAGACCAAAATTTAGCTGAACAACCCTAAAAGCAATGGTTTTCTAACCCTCCCTCCCAGTTCCACTAACCCTGATTAAGTTAGGTCAGTCCGCCTTTAATTTTCAGATGACATGGACGCTGGTAACCTTGTTGGAGAATTCAGCACCAAATGCTATCTCTAATCCTGGGGGCAGAGATGTGGGCGGTTTTACAGCCCTGAGCAGTTTCATTGTCCTGGTTTGTGCTTCTTCCCAAACTAGAGGAGAGGAAATACATCCTCTTTCAAGATTAGAGGACATGGCTATAAACATTTTATTTTTTAAATATATGTGACTTTTATCATCTGCTCTATAAACGTATCTTTTGTTTGAATATATTTTCTATTATTTATTAAATTTCTGACTGTTTTTCTCCAAATGTTAGAGAGAAATTGGTACTCCACCAAGATTCACCTGGCTTATGCTGTGGTTTGGGGGTTTTGACCAAAGGGTTTTGACTGTAGGACATGTCTCCTGCCACCCACGGTGGAGGGGTTTGGAGCAGCAAGTGAGGGCTGCCAGTGAGGCTTCAAGGTGACGAACATTTCTTCTTGATATTTCTCATGGTATTTCTGCACTTTAATGACTATTTCTACTAATACTTGTACTAATAATTTTTAATGGTTCACATGGAGTAGGTGACATTTGGCTACATTAACGAGCCTTACGAATGACTTATAAAAGTTGTTGAGTGTGCAAGGATACTTTGCCCTGCTCCCCTGAAAGAACGGGGGAGGGTGTGGCCGTGGCCATCACTCCCTCTCTCTCCTCTGTCTCTAAGCAGTAAGTCCTGGTTGTCACACCAGAGAATACCATCCATTCCTGAATCACGTTACAAGCATTGGATCACACTTCCAAGGTGTGGCATGGAGGATTTCCCTTAAAAATGGTTTTTCTGTACTAAAAGATCTGTCAAAATATTTGAGAAGTGTAACCCGTGCAGGTGGAAGGGTGTGTTTCAGTGGCGGTCGTATCCCACACTGGAATGCAGAAGGCCTGCCTGCCTGGCATGGCTAGTATGGGTGGGAGGAGAGGCCACAAAGGACGAGCTTCCAGGTCACCGCAGGTGACTGAAAACGCTGGCTCTCTGGAGCAAGCAGGCTTAGCAGCCTGCCTGTTGGCAGCGAGAGAACTAGTGCTTGCCCCGGCCACTGTGGGACCTGACGAAGGGACATGTCGACACATGAAGGTGGTACATTTTGACCAAATTATGACAAGTCTCCCAAAGAAAGATTAGTTTGGAAAGTGATGCTCTATTTTGGTTTCCTGGGAGAAGTGCTTTCTAGTTTGTTTGCAGGCTTCTGGGAAACAATGGGCATAACTGTCTTTGTTGGGAACAGGAATCGATAGAGGAGGAAGTATTTGGGGAACAATAAAGAGCTAATCTGTGCCATGTCACTGTGTGCCAGGCCCTGGGCCTTTGTGTCAGCCCCTGGAACTTAAGCACCATGAGAGCAGGGATTTTTTTAAAAAATGTTTCTGGCCACTAGTGTATTCCAAGCCCCTAGAGAGGTTCTCAATCAATATTTATTGAGTAGACTATCTCAGGTCTCATAACCACTTCATGAGGGATAGTAGCATGATCTGCATTTGACAGGATGAATGTCCACAGAAGTTAAGCCACTCGCTCAGTGTCATGCAGCCTGGAAGTGGTAAAGCTGACACTTAAGCATTATGTGGGGCTGCCCAAGGGTCAGGTTTGTTCTGGAGGAATAGCGAAAATACATGGGAAGGTCAAGGGCAGAGTTGCCCAGTGGAGTAGTCTATGTCTTAAATAATAAACCTCTGAGTTAGAACCCTGCGGTAGAATTCAGACACAAGTTTACTTTAAAAACATGTTGTCCTAAGAGTGGACAGTCAAAGAGACAATTACAGAAGCTTTTACTCACGTAGCATTTTTCTAAGTACATTTCAAGACTGTCAGGTCCACACATTACTTGGGTGTCACTGGTTCACAAGGTGAGGTTATGCTGGGTCACATGAAGATAATGGGTATCTTTTCATAGGACTTGCAGAACGTTTATTGTTCTCATGTGCAATGGAACCTCCAAGAAAGGACAGAGTGTGTCCTCTTTTGCGAGACACATCTGTCGGAAACTGTTAATCCAAAGTTCTGATCCTCATTTTTGGGGATCAGATGTCATTGTCTTAAGACGCAGTTTCATGGACTGGTGGAGAGGTCCGTTTAAGGCAAATCTCTCTCTTTCCTGTCGTCTTTCAATATCTGGGCCACAGGGTGAGCAGGGAGGCTGGTGCCAGCACTTTCTCTACAACCTGAGTGGTGGTGTTTATCCTGCCATTGGGCTTGAAGCAGAGCCTGGGCCGTTCATGGCTACTATTGTCCATAGGACTTAGAGGGGACCCCGTTCTGCAGCCCCCGCCCCTGGCCTTGCTGTGAGAGATGGTACATTGCGTTTCCTGAAGAGAGAGCTAGATTACTGTGGCCTTTGTTGGAATTCCATCTTATTGATCACAGGTTATTTTCTTCATGTCCTTTATATGATGGTGCAGCATCGGCAGTCTGTCACCTTGATTTCCTAAGGCAGTTTTTGAGGATGGAAATGCTGTGGTTGTGTTAACCAAGTTCTAACAGTAAGGAGAACGCTGAGATCTTATGCACAAGAAAGGGCACAGAATTTGACATCTGAGTTCATGTTGGCCTAATACATACTTAATTCCAATTAAGATTCCAGGTGAAACTAATTTAGTGGTTTTCCTATACTTCTGAGAGGAATCATGGCATTAACTTGCTATATATTGTGAATTCTTTTTAATGTTGATGATAAATACTTTTTAATACATACTTTAGACTATTTCTGCATCTTTTTCTTTGTGGAAAGTCCTTCAAGCTACCTGATGCTTTGGTCTCTCGGTGTGGTAGTAAAGTCCGTCCTGGCATTGCCCTTGGAGGATTGGTGTGCTTAGTAAATAAGTTGTATTTATAAGGCAGGTGGCCGCTTTGCACTGGCTGTGTGGTAGGCGCAGACGGACGAGAGGCTCCCTTGGTCCCAGGAGTTTGCAGGGCGGTGGGTGGTTAGGAATTGCTGAGAGAGCAAGACCACGTCTCCCTGCAGGGGTCCGAGGGGAGAGCCTGAAGAACTTGCCCTGGAGAGTGGGTGTGGCTGAGTGGGGACAGGAAGAGCTTCAGGAAATGACAAGCAGTTTGGGATGACAGGCATATCTGGGCTCAAACAATAGGGAGAAGTTTGGGAGTTGGGGTTAGGACAGTGTAATGCAGAGCTTCCACAACTGGTGGAGTAGTTCCCATTTTTGGAGACATTGGCCAGGGCTGAGGCAGTAGTTTGCAACGAAAGGCCCTGATGATCCAAGTTTGGGAGGCCACAGAAGGCATGGATGAGGAGGATGCAGCTGTGCCCTGCAGGATTTCTCCATGACACCTGGTGGGCCAAGACTGGAGTCCACATTTGGGCGCCTGTGGTGGATCATGCGCTTATTAGTAAGTTGGTTATACTTAAAAAGCCTACTTAATTATTTAACAGTTTGGCCTTTTGTTTGCACTTTGGTAGTCTCAATGAGATGCGTGTGGTCAGTTATCAATGAGCCTTGTTTTTTCTCAAATCAAAGCAAGCTCAATGAGTTTTCTGATTTGCAAGCACTTTGAAGCAGTCAGTTCTGTTTATTGTTTTTCTTTCAAGGTATTCATTTCATTAGATATCCCATAATTCAGAAAGCCACTGATAAAGAACGTCCTTTCCTCAGGTTACTGCGCATCGAGAAGTTTACAGTTCAGAAGCTGTTATGTGCTGAAAGCTCTTTGTGACATGCTTTGGGTTTTAGGGGTTCGGAATTCATTTTTGGAGAGAAGCAATGTTGGGAGGATGGGGTGGGGACATCTTGCAGTTTTCAGGCAAGTCTGGGAAGGGCTGCTGGCCCCAGCATGGGTCACCACAGCACTAACAAGGTGCTCCCAAGTGTGCCTTATGGCAGACTGGAAAAGGAGCTTATAAAATATTCCTTCCTTCCTGTCTCCTACTCCTTGGGTACACAGCTGGCTCAGTGAGTCCAGTGGTCAGCTCCTGGAAGAGCAGTTGTTAGCTGGCTAGTTGTCTGCTGCTAAATAGGGCTGGGACTGGATGGTGCTGAGTCTGGATGAGAATACTGCTGGATGTTTATCCTCACCTGTGTGTCCCCAGCAGGAGAGTCTCTTGAAGCATTCTATGATGCTGGCATCTCATGCATTTATGATGTATCAGTCAGGGTTCTCCAGAGAGAATCAACAGGACATTTTATAAATATACGAGAGGGGATTTATTAGGGAAATTAGCTCACGCAAGTGCGAGGAGAAGTCCCACCATAGGCCATCTGCAAACGGGGTTCCAGCAGCATGGCTCAGCCCAAGTCCAAAGGCTTCAGAACCAGGGAAGCCAATGGTGTCCTTGGTGTTAGTCCTGGAACCCAAAAGCTGAAGAGTCTCGAGCTCTGATGTCTACAGACAGGAGAGCAGAGTATGTCTCAGCTCCAGCAGATGGAAAGCAAGATTCGCCTTTTTTCTCCGTTCTTTGTTCTCTCCAGGCCCCCCGTGGATTGGATGGGTCCGGCTCATATTGAGGGCAGGTCTTTCCCAGTCCACTCAGGTGCTCATGCTAATTTCTTCTGGAAACACTGTCATGGACACATCTATAAAGATAGCTTTACCAGGTTTCTCGGTATTCCTTAATCTAGTCCAGTTGACACCTAGAATTAACCCTCACATATGGGATGTCCCATGCATGGTCTGGGAGCATGGCCCCAAGATTCATAGCGGTTCTTTGTGGTAATTACAGCTGTTGGTGAGTCACACTTGGGATTTTAACTGGATTGGTCCTGAGTGTTTCTCTCTTCCGCTTCTTTCTTCTCCTTCTCTTTCTCTTCTTTTTAATTAATAGACTTTATTTTTTAGAGGAGGCCTAGGATCACAGCAGAATTGAGTAGAAGGTTCAGAGATTTCCCATACGCCTCCTGCCCCACACATGCACAGCCTCCCCCGTTATCAGCATCCCCCACAGAGGGGTACGTTTGTTAACGATTGATGAGCCTACGCTAGCACACCAGTGTCACCCAGAGACCACAGTTTACATGAGGATTCCCTCTTGGTGCTGTACCTTCTGTGGGTTTGGACAAATGTGTAATGACATGTACCCACCATTACAGTATCATCCAGAGTAGTTTCACTGCCCTGAAGATCCTCCGTGCCCAACCTATTCATCCCTCCTTCCCCACTCACCTCTGGCAACCACTGGTCTTTTCCACCGTTTCCAAAGTTTTGCCTTTTCCAGAATGTTATATAGTTAGAGTCATGCAGTATGTAACCTTTTCAGATTGGCTTCTTACACTTATTAACATGCATTTAAGGTTCCTCCGTGTCTTTTCATGGCTTGATAGCTCTTTTCTTTTTAATTCTGAATAGTACTCCCTTGTCTGGACGTGCCACAGTTTATCTGTTCACCTGCTGAAGGACGTCTTGGGTGCTTCCAAATTTTGGCAATTATGAATAAAGCTGCTGTAAATATCCATGTGCAGGTTTTTGTGTGGACCTAAGTTTTCTTTCCACAGTGGCTATCCCAGTTCACATTCTCTCCAACCACAAGTAAGAGTGTGTTTCCCCACATCCTCGCTAGCATTTGGTGTCGTCAGCGTTGGATTTTGGCCATTCCAATAGGTGGTGTCGTAACTCCCTATTGACGTATGATGCTGAGCATTTTTCCATATGTTTAATTGCCATCTGTGTATCTTGTTTGGTGAGGTTTCCATGCAGATCTTTTGCTCATTTTTAAATCGTTCATTTTCTTACCATTGATATTAAGAGTTCTTTATATGTTTTAGATAAAGTCCTTTATTAGATGTGTCTTTTGGAAACATTTTCCTTTATACTTTAGTAGAATTAATTTCAACCATCTCTACATTATTTAAAAACCTTTTGAGTCAACACATCTTCAGAATCATCAACTCTTGATGCAATAGTTGCTCAGGAGCATATATAATTCTTAAAAGCACTTTTGTACATTAAATTTAGAATGGCTGACACATTTTATAAGTTGTGTATTGTAGACATCCTAAATTTAATTCCAACTAATAAGTGTTCAAGAACGTGTGACATTCTTATGAATAATAATTGTCCCTGTCCCATGTTAGTGCTAACATCTGTAATTAACAGCTGGGGGAGTTACTGCCCGTTTGCTTCTGTGTTTTTGGCTGGAGTGAGCGTGTGTAAACCAGGCCCTGATGAGCCTGGGGTGGTGGGGAGGTGGGCTTCCAACCCCCTGGAGAAGAAGACAGCTGGGCAGCCCACACACGAATACCCTGAACTAGTAATTTGTTTGTGTGGGGTTGGGGAGGTGAGGCTGGTTCTCTTCCCTCTCTCCTGGGCATATGACAGGAGGTTGCCCACCCTATTCTTCCCCTGGCACTGACCTGGGGCCAGGACCTTTGCCTCTGAGACCATGACATGTGTGACTCCCAAGGCATGGACTTCCTCATAAGGAACCAGGCCTGGAAAAGGCTGATGGGCTGGGGAAATGCGGCAGAAGAGACAGGGAAGCCAGAGAGCAGGGGGCTTGGGAGGGTGGGGGTGGAGGATTGCTGGCTGGATCTGAGGGTGGAGGCAGCAAGCAAGGTGTTAATACAGGGGCTCTCTTTTGGGACCAGTGCTGCAGAAGCACCCTCGGCCTGCAGCCAGGGTGAGGTGACAACAGGAGCACACAGAGGCCCCGCTGAGTCTAGGAGAGGGGCTACATGAGGTAGGAATGGGGCAGAAGCAATCCCACGATGGGCGGGATTGTTTTATAAACTTAGAAAAAGTAATACGTGCTTATGGTAGCAGAATTAGAAAATACACATGGACAAGAAGAAAATTATAAAAATCACTCATGATGCCATTACTCTGAGATTACAGAGCTTACCCCTGTTTTTGGACCCCTGTTCGAGTTCACCTTTTCTGGAACCCTTTCTATCCAATCCACCCCAATTTCCTGTTCCCCCGCCTTGCTCTTCACCCCCTGTGCTCCTATAGACTCTGTCCTGTCACCCTGTACCCTCCTCAGAGCACCTACTAATGTCACTTGGTTGGTCCCACCTACTCTGGGTTCCATGAGGAAAGAAATCTTGACTTTGTTACAGTTTATGTCTGGGATCACACTGTACAGAAACACCAGGTATATGTGTGTGCACACATGTTTATGCACACATGTAATTGAACCAAATGTTCTGGGAAATACTACTATGGGCATTGCATTCCACGCTGTTCTCCTCTGTCCTGCTTTTACAAAGTACTGGCTGCAACCCACTGAAATGATTTCATGACTCGCTAACTGGCCATGGCTCACATTTTTTCAAAACACCTTTGTAGTAGCACTGGCTCTTTGGCTGGTGTTTACATATTAACTCTCGTTCCAGGTTAGCCCTCTCAGAGAAAAATGATGTGGATAAATCCAGGGAGGTGGCTCCATATTAAAGCCACTCACACTGATATCTAACTTTGCCCGTGGGAACATTTGAAGATTAGTTCTGAACACGATCACCACAATCAGATGGGGGCCCCGTAAGGAGCCTTGTGGGAGAAAAGTTACCGTTCTTCTCTAGTTGTGTGCATAGGTACAAGAGGTGTGCTGGTTGTGGGTACATTTCTTACTGTCCTTCCATGTGGGAGAGGATACACATTTTTATTTCAAAGGGACAAACCAGTGTCAGACAGAACCTGGGGAAGTATCTCCCTGGCGCAGGTTCAGCCGGGCCTTCTCCTGCTCTTTGAAATCACTTGCCCTGGTCTGTGCGCCATCCCAGCCTGCCAGAGTAGCTGCTGTCCCCTCCTGCATCCCGCCCTTGGGGTTCCTGCTGGAGCCAGGTGCACTCCCCACGTGGCAGTAACCTTGCTGAGGGGCGCCAAGCTGGTGAGCACCGGGAGGGTAGAACTCCCACATCCTCTTCAGCCTAACCCGGAATTACAACTCTGAATTCACACATTTGGTACCTGCCTGAGTAAATATTTTATCTGGAATGTCACTTTTTCTCAGCACTGTCCACTGTAGCATACATTCATTTTCACCAATTATTCATTTAGCAGACTATTATGCAGGAGGTCCCCACGAGAGAATAGGAAAATGCCATTTAAATAAAAGGTCACCCAGGAACCAAGAGGCCCTGAGGTCGGAGAGAAGGCTGATGTGTAAGGAGGTCTCACTTTCTGGGGACTTGGGCAGAGTATTGAGGCTCTGTTACAAGTGATGGAGGATGCGGCTTCTCCAGTACAGGGAGAGCCCCTCTTAATCTCTCCAAGCAAGCAGAAGGGACTCTGTGCAGAAAACTCAGAGTTGTTCATGTAACATCACGGGAGCATTTGCTTCATAAACTGTGGACAGCGATGACTTTCAGAAGCTAGATCAGGAAGAGTCTCACTTAATACCTTGGTTCCCTGCCACCCCCCCATCCCACATGCCCACTGCTTTCTTCTCTTCGCTCCTGCTGCTCTCCAGATGGCACGACAGCATAGCTGGATGGATGATCTGTCCTCCAGGGTGTTCCCCCACACAGAGGTCAGTGGTAGCTGTCAATAAATGCCAGTTGGATTCTGTGGCCACCTAGTTTAAAATCTTCAGTGACTCCCCACTGCCTGCGTGAAGATGTGCAAAGCTCTGGGCAGACGTAGGAGCCCTCCACAGCCAGCCCTGATCTGGTTTCAGCCATAGCTCCCAGCTGCCCTGACGTCTCTCAGCTTCCAAACACAGTGCGTCTCATGACCCCACACCTTGCACAGACAGCTGCTTCGGCTTGTACCTTTCTTCTTTCTTCATCTGCCTCTTGTAAACTTCTCATCCTTTAAGATGCTGCTCGCATAACCCTTTTCCTTTGAAACCTTCCATATAACCCTCGTCCCTATCTGGTCCTCTTAGCCATTTGTCCATTTCTTTAAGTTACCTGACATGTTGTATGAACTTTTTCAGGGAGGAAGAGGGGTTCCTATCTGGCTCTACCCGTGGACAGAAGTTCTGGGAGAACTCGGTCCCTACCATTTAGCCTGGTGCTGGGCATGTTGAATCCAGATCATGTCTCCATCACACAACGTTTGCATCATGTTAAGCGTTGTTAGTGTGTTTTACTAATCAGTATGTATAGAAGACTAAGGTACAAAGTCATGACTTTGACACCACTTCTCAGTAAGATGGAGGCGGCAGCTGAGAACAGCCAGCCAGTGGCTGGAGAGGCTCGGCTGTCACCGTGATTATTAATACATTGTAAAGGCATTTTGGGGATTCCGCCATATTTTGTATGGTTGCCAACAAAATGTTGACAGTTGTATTGTGGTTAATAAATTCATTTAGATTTATAAGCATTGTTTACAGAACCTGTTCGCCTGCTGAAACTCTAACAGCATCTGTTCCTTCTTACTAATTAACCGCTAATTACGAATGAGCTTTGTGTGTTTGTCAGTATAACTGGCTCATGCATTTTGTAAGGAACATTAACAAATTGATTTACATAGTGGCAAAGCAATCAAAAGAGTAAACCGAACAGCAAGCATCTGAAGCCCTTTAGCCGGTTTTTGAATGAAGCAAACTTTTGATGCTATGAGTATCGTCATAAATTTTCCGTTACCTTAATTACTTGGTAAAGGTACAGTGATCAAAAGCAGTGGTGAATGAGAAGTAGGCAAAGGTAAAGCGCTACAGCAGGTGGCCAGGAGTGCTGGTGACGGAATCCTTCAGGGGGCTTGATGGAGAACAGCCTCTATCATGGTCTCATGGGAAACATGCCTGTCCCTGTGGGAGGACTGCTGACTTTTTTAAAAAATCCTCACTTTTGGGAGAGATGGTTGCACCAGCTTTAGAAACTCTGTTACTTAAATATTGGTTGACATTAAAATACCATAGTACGTGTTTCGGCCAGCATGCAGTGAGGTGCTTTGCCAGAAATTTGAAATCTGGTGTCCATTACACTTTTTTTTCTCCCTCTTGGATTCTCAGATTTCAACCTATGTTGATATGCATCCTGCATTTAAGGGTGTGCATTTAAAATGAATGAGTTTAGGTGGGTGATCCCAAAAATTCAGGGCTCACCTGTCCACCCTTCTCAAGGTTTTGCAGGAAGAAGATGAAGGCAGCCTCCTGCTTTGCTGGTAAGACCTGGGCCTGTTTGCATCCTAACAGTACCGAAAAATCAAGCCTCTTGCCAGGTCTCCCAGGCTGCCTCCGTGGTTAGAGCTGAGGGACAGGAAATACAACTGAGGCAAAAGAGACGTGAGCATACAAAGAAGGAAGGAAGCGTGCTGGGCTAGTGAATATTTATATTCATTAACTCTACAGATTTTTCAAAATGCTGGTGTAAAACTGGAGATCACGACCCAGGCAGGCGGATGGATAGTTCAAGGGTTTTGAGATTGGCTCAGGTTAAATGTGATTAACAGCAGTTACATTAACCCAAGTACTGCTAAGTATTTACTGAGATGTACAGTTTGCTATAAAGGATCAAAATATAATGTCGGCTTGAGCCTTGGCACTAATGTTCAGAGTCAGGACTACTTAGAAGGGGAAGGGCTGCTGGGTGCAAAGGCCTGAGCTCTGGAATGAGACCCTACCTACCAATGCGAACCTCGGGCAAACCCCTAAACCACTCTGAACCTCAGCTAAACCCATAAAATAGGAATGACAGAACAACCTCTTCTCCATGATTGTCGGGAAGATTAATAAGATAATAGATAACGTCTGTAAAGCAGGCGCCACATAGTAACAGCTTAGTAAATATCAGTTACTATCATCATCTCTGTATTCATGTAAAAATAACTATGTAAACACATATGTCCAACTTTATTAGATCATAATAATTATGTATGGGAGGAGAGTCTCCTTTCTCATCAATACATTTATTACTCTTAATTCCAGATAAATGCAAAAAAATTAAGCAAGCATAAAAATGGTATAGATGGGGAGTGCAGGCATAAATAAAATGTTAGGAGAGAATGTCAGTTATTTTACAGAGCTGTAATGTTAATTTAACATGTTTAATTGACAGCTGAGCCATCTGATGAATGTAATTAAACAGTGCTATTGACGAAGAACAAGCTGGCATTGGCAAATATTTGCCTGCAAAATACTTTTGGTAAAAGTATTAAAAAAAATATTATTTGCTGTAACATTTCATATGGTAGGAGGGAAAATAGGAGCTGTGCTTTTGAAGTATTCATTCTTCCTTGGAATTTTTTCTGGGAGGAAGTTTCAGTAAATTTAGTGAATTCAAAACAGTTTGCTCCGGAATATTATGAAATGATTAAAATAACTACAGATTGTTTCAGCCAGCATTTGCTGACCATATATGCATTAGCCGTCATCACTAGATACAAAAAAGAAACTGATTTAAATGAGATACAGTCCACACTGCAGGAACTCAACAACCTAGCAAGAAAGTCAAGGAGTCGTCTCAGAAACTATAGATGTATCAGACTGCACTCTGTGTGTGACAGAAAGTACTGGGGAACCCAGGAGACCACACTCACTCTGCTTCTGCATGTTGTACCCTCCACCAGCTTTCCAGTGCTTTCTGTAGACATTTAGCAAACAGGAGCCTTTCTTTGGAATCTAATTGAATAAAGACTCTTTTTTTAAAGCATAGATTAGAAGTGAACACAATTTTGGGGGACTTACAGTGAAAATCAGTTTCTAAAACTTTTTGGTTAAGTTTTGCAATTCAGGAATTTAAGTTTGAAACATAATGCCATTCTGTAAGCAAGCTTGGATGAATGTGGGATTTATACAAGAGAGAAATTGTTGAAGTTTTCAGAATTTAGCAAATTAACCATGTTGGATATTTCATGTTGCAAAGGTCAAGAGGTCAGTAGACATGCCCTTGGTATGTCTCTCTTCAGGGACCTGAGTCTGCATTTAGTATGAAGAATCTTTTATGGAAAAAAGCTCACAAACGATAGAATAAGCTTGAAATAAAGCGTGTCTGAGAACGCAAGGCTGTGCGTTTTCATTTAAACATCGCACAAGGGCACTCACGCCTTCAGTCCAGTTGTTTCCAACCTTGGTGTGCACGTGCGTGTGCACACACAGAGATGCACACATATGCTCTATCCGTGGAGGCTCAGATTCAGATTCATTTGAGCCGGTTGGGGTCTGGACACTTCCCTAGGTGTTTCTCAGTCAAACGTGTTCATCAGAACCAACAGGAGAGCTTATAAAAAAACAAACAAAAAAATAGTGTTGGGGAGCCAGGCCCCAGGCTTCGTGAATGGGCTCTCTTGGGAAGGGGAGGCTGGTTTAGAATCTGTTTTCCGAGTGAGCCCATTTCTACCCGTTAAGAGCCACTGCTGTAGGGGACTGTTAGGCAAACATGAAAGGGGCTGCCGTTGCCTCCTATCTGGGAGGTCTAGGGAGAGAAGGAGTGTTTGTCTTTTTATACATGAAACGGTTCCTTATTTGCAGATTATTACCATTTGAAAGACATTTTTGCAGCTTGATTCCCACTCAGAAATAGATGTCACTAACACAGGATGAGGGAAACTTACAAAGAATTATGAACTTCTTTTAAAATGAGAAAGTCAGTGAAGGGAGGCAGTATAGGCAGAAAAGGGGAAAATTAAAATCTGAAATAATTTATGAGCAAAATAATTTTCCAGCTAAGAGTATATTAGCTGTTTATTCAAAACATTTGAGAGGAATGTTTATAACCAGGTCATATTGTGATCTTTGGGGAATTCACTCTCTCCTGGGCTCGCAGTTAGGTAAGCATTGTGCAGATTCCTCACAGGATAACACACCTGTGGGCGTCCAGTCTTTCATGACAACAAGCCACTGTCCAGTGGCAACCATTCTGATGGCTTCAGCCATTGCGATGACCATTTAAGAAGAGATGGCTTAGGACACAGCATAGTGACATTTACGTAGGGAGAGAGAAGACTCTGCTATTCCTCTCCAATACTCTCCCCTTTGCCCAGAAGGAGTTGGAGACACCCCCTCTTTCTTCCAGCCTCTTTCTCAGCCAACTTTTCTAACTCCTCCCCTCAGAGGTCTCTCAGTGTGACAGGTCAGAACTCAGCGTCCTTTGGTCCCTGTTTTACTAGTGGTGTTCCAACTTGATGTGTGTCACAGTTGTCCTTCTGGCTGCAGAATGGAGGTCGGGGCAGGAGCCCAGTGGGGACGAGGTCAGCAGAGCAGTAACCCCAGCGAGAGCCTGGTGGGCTCCTTATGTTGGTGGCTGCAGGAGTGGAGAGAAGAGGGCGTACGTATCTGGGAGGCTTTGAGGAGGTGGAATGGGCAGGACTGACTGGTTGGTTCCACGTGGAGGACAAGGAGGGGAAGGGAGACAGATGACAGTAGGGTTTCCGGCTTGGCCAACTTCATAGACGTTGGTTCCAGTCACAAGACGAGAAGCAGAGCAGGAAGAAGGGACCACAGAGGAGCAGCGAGGGCAGCTGTCAGCACCCTGAGTTGGAAGAGCCTGTGGAGTATCCGAAGCAAGCCTGGTGGGCGTTTTCATAGATCGGGGAACCTGGGCTAAAGGTACGTGTTTGGGGATCATTAATGTAGAGATGACAGGTGAAGACATGAAGCGTGTGTGAGATCAAGGATTCACACAGCCTGAGAGCAGGGGCTGAGACAAAGCTTAAAGGACGCCAGTGCCAGGAGAGTTGGCAAATGAGGAGGCGCCAACAAACTGAGAAGCGGGACTGGAGCAGCGAGACTGCTGTCACAGGAGCGAAAGGACTAGAAAGTGTCCATCGGCTTGTGGGACAAGGCCATTGGTAGCAGAAGGAGATGGAGAGGAAGATCCTATAGGCCACTGAACAACGGGCAGGAGGGAAGCTGTGGGACAGGAGTGGGGACACCTGTGAGAAGCTCAGCTGCAATGAAAAAGGGAAAAATAGGTCCAGAAGTTATTGAATATTACGTAATAATAAAAGATGCAATACCGAACTGTTGTGAGTTCCTGTTCAGAAAGGAAGTTACCAACAGTCTCCAACATCCTCACTCATCAGGAAACCCTTGAATAGACATACATTTGTGATTAAATTAGTGACTTCCTCGTCGAACACTTACTGCACATTAGGCATTGCAATCTGGCGTTATGTCTGTGAATGCATTTAATTTTCACTGAGGGCCAGTTTCTTCCAGACAGCTCTGGGTTTCTGATGTTCTGTCGTTGCTGAAAGGAGAAACGGTTTCGAGCATTCACCCAGGTATTATGTCCTCATGGTTTGCTGCTTCCCCACCCATATCCCCACTGCTCTGTTCTTTCCTCAAAAGCTCTGGAAGTCTTCTCTACACGCTTGACGAGTTAAGGAACGTTGAGCAATGAATTAGGAAGCATCTCCATATTTTTAAAAGAAATCTAGTCACCACTCTGTGTCAGTGCTTGGGTACTACTAGTTTACCCTCTTCTACGAGGTGCCACTTGTGTGTAGGAGGTCCCCTAGCTGGAAGCCCAGGTCCTGTCCATGGTTGCCCTTCTTCCGAGCCCCCTGGTTTAGGGCTTTTCTCCTGTTCTCGATTTCCTCGTCCCACAGCACAGACCGGACGCTCCAGAGCAAGAGTCCTAACAAGGCCTCTGTTGGTGGGATCAGGGGTCCGTGTGTGTGGCTGCAGAAAGTTCTCTCCGCTAACCTCAACTGAAATTTAACAATTCCTTCAAACGTGGATGGAGGCAGCAGGCCACAGTGGTGTTAGCAGGACCTGTGGCTGTCACCCACAGATATCACAGATGTTTTCACGTGACATTGCACTTGTCGCAGATAATTTAATAGGTTGCTTTCATTTATCACTGTTTGGCATCAGGGCAGGTATTGGATTTGCCTTTAGATCTTAGTGTGTTAGTAAACAAGTGTGTTTATTACTCTGCCACAGGATTTTCTTACATTTTGATTACTGTATTTCAGTATCATTGGTTCCTTTGTAATCCTGTGAATTTAAAGACATTATTCTGAGAAGGGATCCTTCAAGAACTGCCAGAAATGACCCACCTGTAGCAGGCCTCCCTGTGGATTTGAGTTTCCTACCCTAGCAATTCTGTAAACTAAACATGTCATCTCATATATAAAACTGTATGTAAAATTAAGGATACAGGTCTTCAAGACTAAGTAGAGATGCTTACTGTCCTGTCACCACCCTTCCCAGTTTTTCACCGCGAAGCCCTGCAAGGCCAAATGCATCTAAGTCTCTGCTGACCCTCCCCTGGGTTCCCCACTCTCCTCGGCTCCCAGAACTCATCATCAGCTCCTTTTGAGAGCAGTTTTCGGGGAGACCTGAGCTCCGGGCTCTCTGGCCTCCCCGGATCTCACTGCCCTCTTGTCTTTCACGCCTGGGCAGTTCCTTCCATGTCCTCCTCTCTGTCCCACGCTGCTCCCCCTCCCCCATTGTGTTCTCTCTCTTCCTGTCCCAAGGACATTTTGGGATTCCCTCTCCAGTGCTTCCACATCCTCCATCTATCAGCACGGTGCAGCTGGATTGGGCTCCACTTTCTGGGACTGTGTTTTCTGGGGCCAGTGAGTGATGTTCCGATTTCCAAAAAAGCAGCGCCCCTTCTCCTTCCTGGGGCGGCCAGACTTCTCTGTGGTGTAAGGTGCTGTTGAAGCTGCTCCTGCACGATGCTCCTCCTTCTCCGGGTCTCTCTGCTGCTCCTTCTGTTGTCTATCCAGACCTCTGGGTGCCGCTTCTTCATCAGCAGCACCATTTTTTCTCCTGCTTTCTCTTGCTCAACAAATGACATTGTGTTTGGGCTTTCTGCCCTGAAGCCTGGGATCTTGGTTTCAGGCCTACCGCCTCTCCACGTCTCCCCCTTGCCCACTGCCCTGGCTCACATCTGGAAACTCCTTCCTACAATTTGGCAAAAGTCCCCAAATGACCACTCAGCCTCAGCCCTGGACCCCTTCGAATGAAATTCTCTGCACTGCTAATGAGGTCTATTTCCTGCTGCAACCCTTCTGTGGCCGTTCACTGCCTGCATAGGAAAGTTGTTGGCTCTCACGCAACAGCCTCCCCACCTGTGGGCTGCTCCAGCCAGTGGCTCCCCAGAAGTCAGCTGCTCCATGCTTCTCTGTGCCCTGGCTTATAACTTACCCCTCCCCCCACTTCTACCCCAGTCCATCTCGAATGTTCTAAAGAATGAATAAAAAATGCTTAATGTTAATGTAGGAGTTGTAAACGCAGGTGCATTACAGGGGCCAAGCAGGTACTTTGTGGGGAGGACAAGGGCTCTGGTTAACAGGGAAGGCAGCTCCCACTCACGGAGGCAGCCGTCACCCCCTTCCACACTGCTTGTGCTCAGCAGCCCCCTGTGTTCCCAGCTGGCCCTAGTTTTTAAGGAAAGCCAGGAATCTGTATTTGTGTATAAAATCTTATCATTTTTAAGTGTTGGCAACTGATTCAAAAAAATGTTAAACACTCATAGGGGCTTCTGTGGGCTGAAAATGCCCCTGAGTCACCAGGGTGGGATCTCTGCCTCAGACCTGCCCCCACACCTTCCTAAGAAGCTCATGCACGTCAGCACAGTGTTTAAGGCTCAGATTGTCCCTTGTCTGTCTTCCTGTCCTAGCTTCTGTCCCATCCGTGCCCAGCACCCCGGTCACCAGGCATCTGTGTGGCCTCACCGCTGTGCCTTTGCACAGTGTTCCTTGATCACTCCTCCAGCTGGCTCGTCCACGACATGGCTGCCTCCCCGCAGAAGCCTTCCTGGCTTTCCTCTCTATGGCCTGAGGAGGTACCTCTTTTCTGTGCCCCATCTCTTAATTATCAAAATGGCCTTCTGCAGGCAAATATTGTAGCACTCGTCACACTGTGTAAGGATAATTTATTACCTTTTCCGCCTCCCCGACTAGACTAAGATTCTTATATGAGCAGCAATTATACCTTACTGTTCGATGTATCCCCAGGACCTAACATGGTCCGGGCCTGGCAGCGGGACTCGGCCTGTGACGTGACTGAATTGAACAGTCATCAGGGCAGCGTCCTGCATTATGCCAGGCAGGTTACCCAAACAGGAACAGAGAAATGTGGTCTGGGCTAAAGCTTAGTCCCATGAGCTGAGCGTGTCAAGGAGACTCAGGAGGAGCAGCCCGGCCATCCCAGGATCTCAGAAAGGGGGCCCAGCAGGGAGCACAGAGGAGATAACCACACCCATGCATGGGAGTCACAAGGCTGATATTCCAGCTCAGACCACCACATTTATGATATGTTCAGGGGGCCCCCAGAGCCACATCAGACACTGTGCTGGCTTCTGTTGGATGCAGGCGTTTAAAACAGAACGTCATACTGATGTTCCTTCCTAGAAAAATGGGATTCAGGGAAGCTCTAGCTAGCTGGGAAAACAGTCTGGGCTTTCTGAGGACACCAGTCCTCAGACATCGGCATACCCCTGCCACCTCCAGCCCAGCTGGTCTGCAGCAGATCTTTTCTTCCTCTTCCTCTTTTTCTGATGCCCAGATCTGCTTATCTTTGTGGCTCAGTGGCATCTGTGGAGTCACAAGTCACCCTGGCCTTGGGTATTGTCCTTCCCCACCCGCTCCCAGACATTCGCTACATCCTGCCTACTCTTCTTCCTAAATACCTGTCCTGCTTCATAACATGGCCTTTGCCGTGTACCCTTGCTAAGCCTCTCCACCCCACCCCCTGAATGCCCTTCCCCGCCTGCTCTTCTCCTGGACAACCATTCAGGAGAAAGTTAACACCACAGACCTGAGACTGCTGTCCTTAGAAGGGCCTGCTTGCAAGGTGGCCCCAGGTTGGCATCTGGGAACTTGGATTTTAGGAAGGAGGGGTTCCCATCATTTTCTGAACTGACACAAGTGTCTAGCTATGTCTAAACTCTTTGTGCAGGCAGTATAGTTGAGGCTGAGCCTGCTTTCCTTCTGGGCATCTGGAAACTTGGTATGTGCCAGGCAGAGGGTGCCTACATCACCAGCCCAATAAAAACCTGGGCACTGAGTCTCTAAAGAGTTTCCCTGGTAGACAACATTGCACACAGGTTTTCACAGCTCGTAGCTGGAGAAATTAAGCACTTCCTGTGTGTCTCCACTGGGAGAGGACCCCCTTTTCTCTTTGCTGATTTTGCTTTGCATCCTTTTGCTTTAATAAATCATAGCTGTGAGTACAACTATTAGTCCATTTCTGTGTTGCTATAACAGAACACCTGAGACTGGGTAATTTATAAAGAACTGAGGTTTATTTGGCTCATAATTCTGGGACAGCTGTATCTGACATGGGCCTCAGGCTGCTTCTACTCATGGCAGAAAGTGGCAGGCAGCCAGCGGGTAGAAGCAGATCACATGGCGAGAGGAAGCAGGAGAGAGAGAGAGAAGGTGCCAAGGTCTTGTAAACAGTCAGCTCCTGCAGGAACTAATAGAGCGAGAACTCAGGTCGAGGAAGCAGGAGAGAGAGAGAGAAGGTGCCAAGGTCTTGTAAACAGTCAGCTCCTGCAGGAACTAATAGAGCGAGAACTCAGGTCCCAAACAGCTCCCAACACTGCCACATGAGTTTTATCAGGAACAACACATCCAAACTCTTATCAACAACTATATGCTGAATCCCCGGGGGTCCTTGTGAATCATGGGCCTGGGGGTGGTTTTGGGGAACCTCAACATACCCCCAACTCTGAAGACTAAAATTAGCCTTCTCTTTTCTAGAAACTTTTTCTGTAGGGTATACTCAAACTTCTTGCTATTGCACTTATGGTGTTTTGTTGAGATTGTATATATAGGTGTCTTTCTCTCCATAAGGTGGAGAGTTTAAAAGAGGCATTCTATGAAGTCGTTTACTGGACAGTTGGAAATTTGGATCCAGGACTCAGAAGATGAAGATTTTTTTTTTTTTGTCAATATACTATGTAGTTAGTTATTGTGTCCCATCACCAAAACCTCCCTCTCCCCCCTCCCTCTCCCCCCTCCCTCTCCCCCCCCC
>NW_007726168.1:622501-627263 GCF_000696425.1 Galeopterus variegatus
TGTATGTGTGTGAATTGATTCATTCACCTTTAGCTCCCTCCAATAAGTGAAAACATGTGGTATTTCTTTTTCACTGCCTGACTCGTTTCACTTAATATTATTCTTTCAAGGTCCATCCATGTTGTTACAAATGGGAGTATTTCATTCGTTTTTATAGCTGAGTAGTATTCCATTGTGTAGATATAAGATTTTGAAGATAGCGATTTGGTACATTCTTACCCTGAACTTTATAGACCCCCTTGAAACCCAGAATGGGGTGTAAGAGTTTGTATGAAAACCTTCTCAGAAGAGGTTCCCAGTTTTGAAAAGGGCTGTGGCCTTGCCCTCCTTCCCAGCCCAGGAGGTTCAGAACCATGGTCGGGTTGGCATTTCCCAGGTCGAACATGTTGAGCAAAATGAGAGGAGGCCGTTGCAGGGTCCACGGCAGGAATCATAGAGGTAGACCAGCACTCTGCAGCTTTTTGAACATAGAGGTTTAAGGGTGGAGCATTTCACAAGCCTTTAGGTGTTGAGGGTGGTTGCCTGTAAGAATGGTGGTCCAGTTAACAGAATAGGAAACTGAGGAAGAAAAGACTATTTGGTTCAGGAAAAAACATTGCTTTAGAAAGGAAACTAGAACTAAAAAACACTCGATCGTCTTTTTTTCTCTAGCGTAGGAACGTTCTGGCTTTTCACACCATCCCAAAGTACAGGACACTGTTTCCATTCATATGACTCCTGCTTTCAATTTTGCCCAAAAGAAAAATGATTCACAATGAAAATGGTGTTGTTGCACAGTGTACATAGTCTATATTAAATTCATAAGTAATGTGAATCACTTCATAAAATATTTAGCGTGAAGTTCATTTTGTATAGAAAATTACATCTTTGAAAAGATATGACGGGTTTAAAATGAATCAAGTTTATCGTGAAACTGTCCTAGCCATAGTAATTTCATCTGTGTCACTTTATCAAGCAGGACAAATGTTCAATATTTTGAATACTCATCACTCAAGCACACACAGCTGGCGGTACTACAGAGACCATTTCTACCATTTCACTTATGTCCCTCGGTCCTGAAGCAGGTGCCTCTCTGTGCCTGTTTGCCATGACAGTGACCTCGTACACTTCACCAGGCTTGATGAGTCCCACATAAAGCTGCAGCCAGAGCCACACTTCCCTAGAGCTCTGTTTTCTGTTTCTTCTGCCCAGGATGGCAGATTCCCCTTTCAGTGATCTTATTCCCAGCATATGTTTTCTATGGTGGACTTCACCAGGTGGTCTTGAAAGGCACTTCCTACTTCAGGATTATGAAGTCCTATGTTTTAACAGCGAGGTCTATAGAATGGGGGAAAACGTTAAACCCTTTACGTGAAACAGTCTCTGGTCAGTCCTGTGAGCAGATGCTGCGCATGGACTGCTGCGTGGTAACTGTTTCCAGGTGCTGCTCAATTTCAGGTGCCTGAGCAGGGCGGGTGCTGGAGTTTGTCACTCTCAGTCCTGCTGAACTGCCTGTCCCTACAAGCTGTGGCTCATTCCCACCGTGCCCATGGGGTCAGGGCTCTTGCTGGGCTCCTCCCAGCACCTGGGAACGGCCCTGTCTCGGCCTTGCTTTTGTTGAACTGCACCTATCAGAGTGGCCCACCAGCATCAGCCCCCTTCAGGAAATGTCCCATGTCACCTCTGTACCCCCCACCCAGTCTCGCACCTGGGACAGAGTCCATGCCTGGTAAATAAATAATAAGTGGATTCTCAATCAGAGGCAAATAGCTTCTTCCTAGTACTGGGAACTACCAAACTGCCTGTGCCATAAGAAAAAGGGAAATAATTCTCATCTCAACAAAGAATTACATTTACCAGAAAGTGGAAATAACTCACAATGAAACTAATAATCCGTTGATTCCCATGTCCATGATGAGATTGTTTCGCTTGAGAATAGTAACTGATAATTTAGTTCACTTGTACTATTTTCAAAGTGCTTTTATATTTTCCAAATCCTGCTATTTGTGTTTGTCAAAATGTAGACTCACACACAGCACCCAGGTAACATTTTCCTGATCCTCGTAACAAAAATAGTGAGGACACACATTGTGCCTCATTAATTTGACTTTTCCCGCAGCCTATAGATATCTGGGGAGTTTCTCATATTTGAGCTCTTAATGCTTTTCCAGTATTGGGGAGCGTCTTAGGGGTTACACCCAGGACTGCTTCCTCCTCGCTCCTCCTCCTCTCTCTCAAAGTTGGGGTCTTCAGTATCCTTGGGCTGATTTCCCTGTTCATCCGTGTGCTTTAGGGGTATCCTGGCCATGTTGTTCCTTAAAGCTCTAAGTAAAAATGACTTTGTTCCATGGCGCTATGTTAAATTGGCTGGTTAATTCTGGTGTTATTTACCCTGTAATTCATTAGTTTCACCCCACCATTGGCAGCTGACAGGCTGTAATTTCACGCCTTGCAATAAAAGATGTCTCATAATCTGCTTCATTTAGCAGCAAGAGAATTTAATGAAATTAACTGCAGTCCTAATTATGCCAGTGAATACTAAAGACCGCCATCAAGTTTTCTCAGAAAAGGACAAGGTCCACCTCGTGAAGGATTTAGAATTTAATTTCCTGGGAAAAGTTGCAAATGTCTTCCTTCTATTGGCCAACAAGGGCCAATTATGACTACACATATGACTATAATTAACTGGTTTTTATCTGAATGCCCCTCCAAGTATTCATTGTTTCAAATCAAATGTAAAACGATTCTTCTATCAGTGTGGAGGTGATGATATAAACAAGCCGACGTTATGTTTTCACTCGGTGGTCTTTTCTTCTGTGGTGACCTGTGGCCTGGGTTTGGGAGACATCGCAGTTTGGTGGCAGGTTTTTGATGTGTGGCTCTGGAAGTTCTCCTGGGTACATGGAAGCACAGTCTTCCTTCTGCCCTGCCCCTCAGAGCTTGGCCCCCGTGGTGCAACTTCTCCCTGCTGTGGGGACCGCCCGACTGCAGGTGTTGCCTGGCAGGCTGGGCCTTTGCAGCCTCACCTGACCCCCTCCTGGCCTTTCTCCATTTCCCATAGCTGCTAGGCCAAGGCCATTGCCATCCTTCTCCAGGACAAATGGCCTTTTCCTGCTTCACCTTCTATTCCCCTTCCTGCCCCTGGAAGGGGGGACAAGATGGACGTGTTCTTGGCACCTAATGCAGCTGTCACCGCCTTATACGCGTGTGTCACACAAGTCCTCTCATGCCCTGAAGTTCTCCCCTCTCTCCCTCTCATCCTGACCCTCTCCTGGTCCTGCCTTTCCCACTGCCCCCTCACTCTCCTTCGCCACCTCTTTCTCCTTAGTGGAGGACAGGGCGGGGGAGGGAGGTGAGGCGTGCTGTTGCCCCCTGAGGAGGTCCCAGCCCAGCCCTCATGCACCCCTGTCTCCTTTTGCCCCCGCCTCCCTCCCGGGGTGCTGCAGTCCACAGCATCCCTTCACAGTCCAGAGGACAATACGCAGATCATGGTCAACCATGTGACGTGTAAGAGAACACAGATTGCTGTGCACGAGCCAAAGGAATGGAGACTCATGAAAAAAGAAATACATGTCCTAACCATGTACAGAAAAACAATTGAAATTGTCTCTTTTATTTAAGTGCAGTAGAAATCTCAGTAACCACAGTTACTGACTGCTACCTCTCTTCCTAATCTTGCTTTACAAATGAGTGGCCTATCTCGAGTTCTAAAAATAGCTTCCTCCCCAGGGGCAGTGCCTGACCTGGTTTCCGTGGCCCCCAGCACCTGTGCGTCATGGGCTTCGTGCACAACGTCAGCCGCCTGGCTCTGCCATGTGTGCGTTGACATCGAACACATTGACGAGGAAGTCATTCTAAGCAGCTCTAATTTTGGAGGCCCCATTTGGAAAATGATGGCATGGTGTTTCTTCTTTATTACTTGAGGCTGCTGGGTAGGTAGGGCTTTGTAAAGAAACAGTTTGGGACAATTTGGAACAGCTGCTGTGTATTCTCACAAAAATAGCTGCTTTGCAAAGAATATTCCTGTTCCTGATCACTCTTAGTCTTCATACTGTCCTGCACATCAGGGGTGGTGACTTCACAGACATTGTAGCTTTGAAAGGATGATGATTGTACTTCAAAGTCTCCATGGCCTACCCTGCAGCCTACTCACGTCATGTCCATTCCAGGGATCAGTGGGTTTCCAGGCCCAAGTCCATTTGGAGGACCATCGCCTGGTGTGGGTGGGTCACCTAGGGAGTTTAGCAAGGCAATGGCAGTGCCAGGACCTGGCCCAGAGTCTTCCCCCAGCCCAGAGCCTATGAAAGGGGGCTCCCAGGCAGGGTTTGCTGGGTTGTCATTCTCAGGACTCTCCCTTGGGAAGGATGTTAGGCCATGCTGGAGCCAGGAGACCTAGTTTCTAGGCACAGCTTGGTGTCCTCCCAGCTGGTGAGCCCTGGGCACACCAGCCAGTCTCACCAGGACCTCTAAGCTCACAACCTGGCCTAGAATGCTAGGTGCCAGTGATCTTGAGAAGCACCTGTCTCGGTTGTCAGCACACTTCTAGATGCTGGATATGTACTGTGAACATCTGCCTGGTGTTCCTGCTGCTCTGTCAGAGACAGGAGGGAAGAGTGGCTCCACTACAGCTGCAGGGTTTGGACTTGGGAGTCCCTGCAGCGGGGAGCACACTAGGGAAGGCCAATTCCTGGTAATAGCAGAAGCAGCTGGACCCCAGCTCCAGTGCTCCATGGGTCCCCATTCTCACCCTCTTCCCTTACACTTTACCCCCCCCCCCCCCCCC
>NW_007726168.1:627512-682585 GCF_000696425.1 Galeopterus variegatus
ATTCCCCCCCCCTTCCCTTCCCCTTTCCCCCCCCCCCCCGACTAGTGCACCACGCACAGCAGGCAGGGGTGTAGGTGATGGCACTGGTTCCTGGGGTCATTGTAAGGCGAGGCATGCCGTATGTTCTTGCAGTTACCTTGCTACCAGCATCCCTGAGTCTGCCCACCTTGGAGCATCTGCAGCCTGTGCCAGAGTTCCTGGGGCAGTGCACGCTGGCTCAGCTCCACTTGTGGCTCTGAACCCAGGATATCAGCCCTAGTGCCACACACCAAGAGCAAAGCCAGGAGGCAGCCCAGAAATGCAAGTGCAAGGAGCCCGGGAACATGAGAGAAGAAGGAGCCGGGGAAGCACTTCCTGACTGCCCGCCATAAAAATAATTGAGCTGCTATTAAATCTGAAGGTTTTGGTAGCCTCCTGTTAGGAGGAGAAATAAACCTGAGTGTTTTGATGCACAACCAGCACTTCTGATCCGCAGTGCGCCAGAGGTAATTTTGGTGACGAGCAGTAAGGAAACCTGAAGTATTTCTCTCCCAGACCCTCCCAGCTTATTAAAAGAACTTATAGACATGAAAATACATTAAAGTGGGCAAAGCGGAGAGAGGGTGAAAGAGATTAACAACCTTCACTGAATAGAGCCTATTGATGAAACAGGCCTGTGAGCTGCTGCCGACTCTGAAACAAGGTGCCAGGAACTGAAGAAGGAGGTCAGGCCTGTCCAGAATTTAGGGGGAAAATGGAAATTTCTATTTAAAAATAACATATGCTCCAGGGCTCATTTCTTCCCTTTTCCTGATTGGGAAGATTTACTTGGGAATAGGGAAAACGGTTCTGCAGCCGATTACCCAATTTCAGCACCCAAATTAAAAGATTCACTTAAAATGCAGCAGAGACGGGAGAAGCAGTCAAAAGGGACACGCATGTGCATAATGTCTATTGTCTAGTGTCTGGTTTGCTTTTTAATGCCAGGGCCCAGCATGGGAGCAGGGCCCTCCTGGTGTGCAGCAGAGGGCCGTGGGGTGGGAAGGGAGAAACCCTGAAACACACTGTCTTTTGACAAGAGCCTGACAGGTACGGTTGCCTTTGGAGCTCTTTTTAGGAAATGGGGTGTTCGCATATACATTGCAGCAGGCGGGCTGCTGCGTGTGTATGTGCTAGAGGAAGTTAGCCGTCAGTCAAGTTTTATCTCTTAATGAATAGAGACTGCTGAAGTAAGGGTTAGGTAATTGAGTTTATAATTAATTAGCCATAACCCTCATCAGATAAAGCAGTTGTGAAGAATTTTTTTTATCTCCTTTCTCTCCCCAGGGTCTGCCCTTCTTTGTCCTTGCGCTGACAGCCAGCACTTATCTCGGGCCTGCTGGAGCCAGTGCCCGTCAGCCCTCCCCCTGGCCAGGGCCGAGGGGTGGTCAGCCGAGCCCGCATTGTGCGGGGAGGCCCCCAGTCAGCCCAGCTGTCCGGGCCATGATGAATTAGCGGTGGGAGTTAACACAGAGGTGAACTGCAGATCGGCCGATAGCGTGCGCGGCCGCTGCTGGGCCTGACTTCAGCGCGTCTCTGATAGACCTTTGACACCTTCCAACAAAGAGGTTAAGGGAGGGAGAGCTGGAGAATGGAGCGCTCTGCAAAGTTGGGCAACTTACAAAAGACCCCTCAGTTTCTCTAGCGGCAATTCACTCGACAAAGGAAGGAGGTCAATGAGAGATGATGCTCTTCCTTTGAGGAACCTTTTTTTTTTCTTTTTTAAAAATCTCAGTTATTGTAGCTTTGCATGTTTTGGATACAAGCAGTGGTAGAAACGTATAGCATTAAAATTGAAGATTGTTTGAGGAGATCTGTCTTCACTGCCTTTTGCAGACCGAATGGGGGGAAAAAAGGGCTCCCCCTAAAGATTTGAAATCTGATTTAGGCGGGGAAAATGAGGAATTTTTTAAAAACAAGGTTGTGACTTTCTACTGCTTTCAATGCTGAATTAGGAGAATTCTGGACTTGTAATGTCAACTTCCTTGTGATTTTAGTTGTTTCTTTCTAATTAACCCCCAGGCAGGTACAGATAAATCTCTCAGTACCGCAGGGATGTGCAGATAGGAAGCCCCGAGTCTTCCTGTCTGTCTTCCGCCCATTGCTATCTGTTTTAGGTAAATTAAAGGACAATTTTGTTTTTTCTGTGTTATCAGCACTAGGTATTATTTTTTGAGATCCTGTGGTAATTATTTGGGGACTCAAATGCCAGAATGTTTTATCAGACAATGTGACTGAATAATGATTTTGAATGTTAATGAAGATTTAATCAGACGAGTATATTATTCAGCTTTATGTGGGGAGTAAGGGATGGTAAGCGCATTTACAGCTGCTGCAACGTGGAGAACAGACTAGTCCATTCTCGTGAGCAAGGAGGTGAGAACCCAGCAGACTGATGGGTGGCGATGGGGAAAGGACGGTCGTCACCGGCTTGGGTTCTGGTTACAGGTAAGTGTGGACGGTCCTCAGGATTAAGTTTGGAAGCGCTCCTGTTGGCAGAGTTCCTAGTACATGCAGACTCTTCATCAGCTCCCAGTGTAGAAATACCAGCTGATGTAACCGAGCCATTCCTAACGACTCCGGGTGTTTAGTGAAGCAGATGCAGTAAATATGCCCGTTGTGGGCTTTCTTTGGGTGTAGGAGAAGAAATTCGATGCGCAGGCTCACAGAGTGGTTAGGACGGAGCTGCGGGATCCAAATGCCTCCTCCGGGGAGAGGGAGGCTGCCCTGCGAGGCGGGGGCTCTACCCACTCGGCCTTCGCTTGTCTTCCGGGGTTCGTGGGGTCACCTCCAGCAAACCCAATCTGAAAACCAGTGATCAAGCCTTGTCAACTCCTGTCACCACCGAGGAAATTTAGGCCAGTGCCTTGTTCAAGGTCACACAGAGAGCATTGGGTGGGGGAGACCAGGCTCCTCCCTGCGTGCAGAGGGAGCAGGCACTGGGTCCTGTGGGCTGACCAAAGGGCCGCCGCCTCCCTCCCCGCCCTTGCCCTTGGGCGGGCTGTGTGGGGCCTGTCCCTGACTGAGTGCTGTCAGATGGGCCACCCCTGTCTTCACTTCCCAGCTGGCTATTTTGCCCTTACTCACGGAGGCAGGGGCCGACTCATTCCCTGTTCCAGCTTCGGCTGCTGTTGGGGCTGCAGAGGCACAGCTGATGCCAGGGGTGGACTCTGCAGGAGTGAGCTCGGGGCTCAGAGCTGACCTGTCCAAGTGGAGACAAGGGGCTTTGAATCCAGGCCAGCTTGGTGCCTGGTCCTGCCGCTTCCACTTACTGGCCGTGAACTTTAGGGGCATTTCTCAGCCTCTCTAAGCTTCACTTGCTTCATCTGTTAAACTGTGGATTGATCATCGCACTGAATGCTGGATTGATAGTCTTATCGTAGAATCTCGAAAATGGCTGGTTTTCCCCTTGCCTTCCTTTCTTATCATTATTTTTTTATTTTGAAGTTAATGGAGTAAATTATAAGAAATAATCCTTTATTCGTTCTTAATTTTGTAGCCGGTATTCCGTAAGATATCCTGAAATGTTTAGTTTGCTCCCAGGACCTTTGGTCAGCTTTCACTTGGAGTGTGGTCACTGGTAGGATGCTTCCTAGGAGCTCCCGCCATAAGGTCTACTTGCTGTGTGTATTACTTCTGAAATCTTAAGATTAGTTGTTTTAAACCAGGAGAACTAGTGGACCCTGGTTTTGTGAAGGGAAATAAAGGTAGAAAAGGTTTAAAGGAAGAAAAGATGGAGGTACTCGTATATGATGTTCAACAAACCCGTTTTATCAGGCCCAAAGTAGAAACTCGAGCCTGCTGACATGTGTGCCACTCACCGTCCCTGGGGTGGCACACAGAAATGGAAAGGTAAGGTCTCTGATCAGTGGGACAGTCTGCCTGCACTGTGGTTACTTCGGTTTTTTAGGGAGTTAGTAGTGTGACAGGCATTTCAAAATCAATCATTAGTAGATATATTCAAAATTAGATGTAAACTAAAATTCTAAGTTCTCTTTACTATATTTAAATATCATTGCTCTAATTTTTTTCGATGTAGCTATTAATTACAGATTTATTATTTTTCAAACCAAACTCTAAGTTTATTTACTTTGGATATATCTTTGAAGTCCTAAAAGTTGAGTTATATGAAATTAAAAATAACTTCTGGTTTAAATATAGAATATCAGCCTATCTTTCCTTTCGAGTCACTGCCCTGGACTTTTGGTTTGTACACTGGAAGCACACATCTACTCCTGTCTCAGTCTCCTGCTTGCACAAGGCTGGGAGGCCTGAGCAGCTGCACTTACTTCCAGTCATGGGTGTTCATTTGAGCTGGAGACGGGGTGTTGGTAAACGGGTGATGATGGCACCGGGGCAGAGGAGGAGATGCCCTGGATCCTCACACCTTAGACCCTTGGTGTCTCTACCTGCACAGAGACTGCAGCATTCCCACGGGGTCAGCCTAGTCTCAGAAAAACTCAGAGTATTTTCAGATTTTCATTTAAGTTATCATTGCTGAGGTTATAGCTCCTTCTTCTCTTAGGTTTGTTCTGAAACCCAGTGGTTGACCCAGAATTATTTGGGTTTTGTGTACAAGAAAAATGTGTCTTGCCTGGTGTGAGCAAGGAAGGGTTCATAGGAGCCAAGGAGTGGCCTCAGGCAGCAGCACAAAGAGGCATCTTCTGAGTCTGATCTCTTGGAGGGGGTGCTATCAGGCCCTACACATTCTCGGGATCTGGTGCTTAAACTCAGGCACCTGGAGGTTTGTGTCCCATCCACATCCAAGCCAGCAGTAGACCCAAACCCCAGTCCTGGGAATGGTTCTCATTACTTGCGAGCAGCCACATATGGCACAGCTGCCTGCTCAGTACCAAACCAGTCCCTGTGCATGGGGAGGAAATGGTCAGGCTGTCTCGGTGAGGCCATGTGGCACCCAGAGCACACAGGCTGCAATATGAAAAGGCCAACTTCCCGGGCAGAATCAGAAACCTGTGGCCATGAGCACAGGGGTTTGGGTGCAGGATAGCCCACTGGTAGAGGTCTAAAATTGAGACAGGGCTGCCTGCTTGATGCTGAACCCTGAAGACCTGCAGGTTCTGGCTCATGCTGATCACTTCCAGAGCTCAGACATCTGAGAACACACTTGGTTCCTGTGGTATATAGGCCAGGCAGGCTTGGTCACTGTGAGAACAGGGCCTGAAGGAAGCCTGACAGAGAAGCAAGAAGATACGCAAACTCAATCATATTGGATGGGCCCAGATTTGTTTACGTGGAAGCCAGATATTCCCTTTGAAGTGCCCTTGTTGGAGCCCACTCAGATTTCAATGCCAGTCAATAGCTCCATCGATCTTAGTCGATATGGTCCATCCCTGAGATTCCGCACTCTGGATCCCTCTATGAGCATCTCTATAAAGAGACCTCAGACGTGAGTTCCTTCCCTTTCCTGTCCCTGACCATCATAGGTTGCTCAAAGCATGTGCATCCATTGATGAGCATTCTGCCCTGTTGCAGTTGTTAACTTTCAAAACAGAAACTACAAAAGTGGGAATGCACATGAACATGGGTGCATTGCATATCGCACATATCCTCCACAGGCACACTGTACAGCAATGACAGAAGAGCGTCTCTTGGGTTTGCAGTCTAGCTTTTGGATAATAACAAATTCATGGTCAATTAGTGATAAGGGAAAACTGGAAGCAGCTAATAGACGAGCATTGTCTATGTATTCCTGTAACTGATTTCTGAGAATGTGGTGTAGTAGTCATTTGGGAATTGACTGGGTATAAAGGAAGGTTAAAAGCACTAGAAGAACCCAGGGTCTGCTGAGATATGTCTGTCACTGTGTGCCATGCTCTTTGCTTGACCGTTTGACAGTATTGGGTGTGTGACAGCACTGCTGCCTGGGTGATCTCATGGAATTTTCATTGTTCTGGCATAAGATGCCATGAAAAGCAACATTTAACTTGGTATTGCCACTTTGGGAAAATGTGTATCTTAATTGCCAAAACTTTTAACTTTCTATAAATTCACAACTGAACATAATCCAGGCTATATAGCAATCTTTAACCAATTCCATCGTCAACATTACTACAGAAAGGGAAGTTAAGTTGGGCATATAAAATTGTAATTCATTAAATTTATCTTTAGTTGCTAAGCAAATTACTGTTCATTGCTAAGATGCATTTTATCCAGGGTTTTGGTAGCATTAGTTAAAAAATGTAAAGATAGTGCTGTAGAACACAAACATAACATTTTTTAGAGAAATATATTTATCAAACTTCTTAGTTGCAAAGTTCTGAAGGAGTTTTTACTGATTAAAGTATTTTTCCTTATAAAAGGTATGTCTTATCCGTACCGAATTAGTTTAGAGGAAAATTATTTTAAAACTACACAGTTTAGGAAACAGACCTTTTAAGTAGTTATTATGTGACTGCCATCCAGTGATGATTAAAAAAAATGAATTCAAATTAGTTCACAATTACATTTTGGGTGCACTATTGTCTGTAATCTTTACTTGATGTGTACATCCTCTTTGTCAAGAGTTATAATGTATCCATCTGCCATGAAACGTCCGTGGAACATGAACGGTGGCTTCCGTACATGCCTGTGAAATTGATGAGCTGATGAGCTGGGAAAGACTGACTCATATTTTAATGCCAGCAGTAACAGTGCTCACACCCAGAGAACAGGGGCATCAAAGTTGGTGGTAGCAAGGAGTATTTGCTGCTGTAATTGACAAATAATACCCCTCATAAATACTGCCAGTCTTTTCAATTAGTTTTCATCTAAAATTCGGGCTACAAAATGATGGCCTGTCAACTGACAATGAATGGCAAAAATTAATAAATTGTCTTCTAAATAGAATGGACACTTAAGAAAAATTGGGCAGCCAATTTAGCACAGCATGAAGCGAGGGGAACCTTTTGTACTGATGCCGGGCACTAATGTTGTCTCCATCTTTATTGATGGTGCTCGGCGGCTGCTGACAGTTTTGTTGCTACTGGCAACTTTCTTCATTAAAATTAAAGCCAGCATCAAATTCCATTAGCCGTACTCTGGGCACCTTGCATTTTTTTTTTTTTTTTTTTTTTTTTTTTTTTACACATATTGTTTCTTTTATTAACTCCCTCTCCACCCATAAGAAGTTTCAAAAGAAGTTAAATGGGGGGAATTATTTGCTAAGGTCGGACAACCATCCTCTGTTGTTGGGGGCAGGTGGCTATTACTGCCCTATTAAACCCCGCGTCCTGAAATCTGCGGACCTCTCATTTTTTCCCTCCCCTTTCAAAATGGAAAAATATTACCTTTAAAAACTGTATACTGTTTTGGGTCTGTCAGCCTTCAGGTTGGATCAACTAATTGGCCCCTTTTTTTTTTTTTTTTTTTTTTTTTTTTTTTTTTGTCTGAGCAGTTTTTAAAAAAATTCTGGCTTCCTATTTCTAACTATATTTCCATAGCTGACTGTACCTTAACACAATAGTAGCTTGACACTCAGAGAAACTTGCATTTGTCAGGAAGGCCTTAGAGTTATTTTCCCAAAGTTATTACTCTTATCTGTAGAACAAATTTCAACCTTCGAAGGAAAAAATTGAGCTTTGCTGAATAAGTTCTGAACTGTTGTCTGCAAAGCTGTTGCCTGCCCTTCATGGCACCGTGAGCGGTTCACGAGGCTCTGACATGCGTCAGCCCTGGAGCGGCGCTGCGGACCGCAGCCCGAGACAGCAGACAGCTCTGACTCCAGGTGCACTCTGTGCTAGCCTGTGCAGCACGTCCACCAGGGAGCAGAGGTCGTGTGGCTCGGAGGGAAGCCGCTTGAAAAGAGACTAGGCTGGGATCATCAGCCCCGTGAGTTACCTTCCCCCAGACCAGTCTGATAATTGCTTTCTTATGTCCTTGGTAACACTCAGATTGGGGGCCGTGCCTTCACCTCAACTTCTCCTGTTCTCAACTTCTATCTGATGATGAAAGAAACCCAGATACTCATTAAAACAACAAAAAAAGCTAAGTGTCAAGCCACAAAGAAAGGGCATTATACTAGAAAACATACACTCAGAATATAAAAATATAACTTATCTCTGAGCATCCTGGTACTCAAGGCAAAAAGAAAAATAGAGTTCTGAGCTCCGCTGGAAGTCATTATGTAAATGCTTTCTGTATTTCCTTTAACTCTGTCCTGACTGCCTTAAAATCACGAATTGTAGTTACCCTTTTTTTCTTTTTTGCCTCAGTGACATGGTTTATGGGCTCAACATGTGAGTTCCCTTATTGTTACTGCATGGGTCTTGGTTACCATGCCTTCCATACCTTCTAGCCTCACATCACAGATAACTATTTTATTAATATTATCTAGAATAGTGTTAAATAAACGGGAATCCACCAAGGAAAATATCCTCTTTGTCTTATCTCATTCTCAATTTTGGAATTTTTAAAATTTAAAAAAAAAAGAAACACATGATTCCAAACAGTTCATAATTAAGATTGTACAGTTTTTGCTTTGCAGAGAGGTGGATCAATCAAATAACAGAAAGGCTCTGCTATCCAGTCATCTCTTTGAGTAATCTTAAATAATTAAATGAAGACACACCAATTGATGATTCAGTTAGTGATGTACAAAAAATATCTACTAAGACTACGTATCTGCTAAAATGTAGATATGTGATTATTTAACATTGTTGATGTGCCCATAAAACCAGTAGTACCTGATGTCTGTACACATGTTTGGCCATGGAACCTGCAAAGGCTGTTCTCCCACTCCGAGCCCCACCCCACCCCCACCAAATCTGAACCAGGCAAGGAGACAATTGTTACTTGATGACTGAACCCACTAATATGTTACAGTAAATGGGGCATGAAATACAATACTTTATATATAGTATATACTAAGTGATTCTTGTATCGAAACAACAAAGCCATTTTTAACTTGCTGACACAATATTTGCAGTGTTTCATCATTAAATTGTCCTGATTAACAATCAACTTCTATAGAGGGACCATTGGAGTAGTTCTCTAAAATGTGATGAATCAGAGGATTTGTTAAACACGACTTCATCCTCTTTTAAAAATAGTTATGGGCATTTGAGAGCCTCGTAGTAAAATAAGGTGTGTAGGGCCGGCCCGGTGGCGCACTGGATAGTGCGCCGCTTGGGAAGCGCGGCGGCGCTCCCACCCGAGGGTTCGGATCCCACATACGGACCGGTTCCTGCTCACTGGCTGAGCAAGGCGCGGGAGCAACACCGAGGGTTGCGATCCCGTTGCCGGTCCCCGGTCTGGTACGGGGGCAACACTGAGGGTTGCGATCCGTTGCCGGACACGGAAAAAAAGACAAAAGACAAAAAAAATAAATAAATAAGGTGTGGTCTGTTTTATGTGGTCATTCTCAAAAGTGCATTTTTGACTGCTGCTGAGTATTTTATCCTGATTTTTTAAAATAAGTTAAGTGTCTTAGGCACCATTTAAATTTATTCCCTAACTAGGGAACACATTTCTTCTTGATGGTGACTCAGTCTGTTATAGCTTATAAGTTGGAACAGAAAAGACTCTGGTAGAGGATGTTTGGTGAAAACAAGCACATCCAACCCGTTCCATGTTAACCATCACCTCTGTCACCCACGTGCACTGCTTACGTTGGACAAGTAACTCTGCTGTGATTGGCAAGGCATGTGTGCTCATGGCCCTCTTACCCGTCCTCAGTGCCAGGTGACGTCAAACAGTTGGGCTGTCCTCTTGTCTATGAAGAGACCCACTCATGTCCCTGGTGCGGCTGGTGGACTGGTAGGTACTTAGTTCCTGCTCATCAAAGGAGTGATCTGGGGATGACCCTTCACCTTCTGTACACATACCTGTATCTACGAGCACTTGTATCCACTTAGTCACAGTTTCCAGCAGCCTGATGTTTCCCAAATGAAACTATTGGGGGGACACTGGAATCCGTAGAAAAGATCTCTCTGACATTTTAGATGCAACACAACTTAAAAAGTACCATTTGGGAGGAAGAGATCCATTGAGCCCCTGCCCATGGGGGTCCTGAATGTCCCAGGTACCTTTGCTTGATCTCGTTCCTTCGTCAGAGACCAAGAGCAGACCGAGTGCCTCCTTCAGCTCAGAGTACATGATGACTTAGCCCCTGTCAGGTGACCTTCTCAAAGAGGACTAATGCACTAGGGTATTAGACTGCTCAGGGGCCTTGCTCTCCTGAGCGTTCCTGGATAGCTCCCTGTACACACAACCCGAGAGCATGACACTAAGTAGGTTCACTTTGTTTTCCAGAGGCACAATCCCAATTTCTTTTTTTTACTTCTCATCAGTTCATAATGGTATTCAGATTTCCAAGAAATTAAGCAGCAGCAGTGGTAGCAGCAGCAGCAGTGGTAGCAGCAGCAGCAGTGGTAGCGGTAGTTATCATTATTGCCATCAGAGTGGTGGTGGTGGAGGTACTGTTATAAAGAAATACTTGTGCTGCTTGTTTAAAAAAAAAAGAGTTGCACATGGAATGTTTCCAGAGATCAGGGCCAGCTGTAGGATTCATTTTCTGTGTCAGTTCTAATCCATAGCAGAGGCTGCCTGGAGAGGTATGTTGAGAAGGCTTCTGAGACTCAGCCTTGGCAAGTGCCATCGCTATCATGTGGGACAGTGAAATGGGACCCACTTACCAAGTGTCCCAGGTACCTTTTAGCCATCTTGGTTTACATCTTTAAGTCTAAAATTGACACATGGTAGTTTGTCTGCCCAGACCCTTTTCTTTTCTTTATTAGAAACTGAGTAATGTTCCCTCCCTGAATTTCTCAGTAGACCCTCTAGCCCATGTTTGAATTGCCTTCATCTGCCTGTAGACAAATCTCAGCTCCTGTAATAGATATGAGTCATGCGGGCCAGACCCTGGTGGTGGTTTTTCTTTATGCTTCCCTATATCCAAGATAGTGATACACACTTACAGTAAGTGCATTACGACTGGATCGATTTCGTCTCTGAGGAGGTCTCTGTGTGCAGGGCGTGTGTATGTGATTACTACAATGGGATTTGGAGCCCACGGACAACACATTCAAAATCAGCTTTTACTCCTCACTGGTCATATCACCTTGCACAGTTGTTTAACCTCCATGAAGCTTTTCATCACTGTGGTAATGGTTATAATCATTCATCCATCAAATACTTTTTGAACATTTATTTGCCAGGTTATGGGGGTAGAGCAGTGGGCAAGGTGGGAATGGTCCCTACCGTCATTAAGCTCGTGATCTAGAAACTTAGGAGCCAGACAGCAAGGGGATCCGATGTGGTCTGGACAGCACGGTCACATAGAAACGTGATGCAAACCGCGTATGTAATTTCAAGTTCTTTGGTAGCCACATTAGAAAAAGTTTTTAAAAAAAAGTGAAATGAATTTTAATAATATGTTCCATTTAACCCAGTATTTGCAATAATTAATCACTTCAGCATGTAATCAGTATAAAAAATTATCTTTTTTCCTAAGTGTTTGAAATCTGGTGTGTACGTTTACACGTACAGCACATCTCAGGACTGGCCACACATCACTTTCTCGGTTGTCACATGCAGCTTGTGGTGACCCAACTGGAAAGAGCAGTTACAGAGGCCAACCTTCCCTTTGAGCAAGGGGGTGTTTAAGCTGACCAAGAGACACCTGCTGGGGGGTGTGTGTGCAGCCTGGGGTGCGTCTCCTGGGCCCCCAAACATCAAAGGCACTGGGAGGAGCACCTGGTTGGCTGTGGCTTGCTTACCAACACGGCATGGCAGTGCTGGGGGAAAGCCCTGACGTTGGGGCGACACACAGGCTCCTTTGTGGACAAGTTGGGGATAAACTGCCTGTGGGACACCAGGTAGTGGTGTCCACAGTCGTGGATGAGATCTTCCAGGGGAAGAGTGTAACTTGAAAAGAAACGAACTCTAAGCAATGACAGCATCAGGTGGATGAGAAATTGCCAGAAGTGGAAGAGAAACTAGAGGGAAGCAAGGAGGCAATGTATTCTAAACATATTTACAGGTGTGTGTTGGGAGAAAGGACAAGTCTCCCATGCAGAGGACTTCTAAACGTTTTATGTAGATATAAAAATCTACTTTATAGCTTACCTGATGTACTACCTTTTGATTCTTAGTAGATCTGACTTAAATGCACAACCATGCTGTTCACACGATTTGTAAGCAGTTGCTATAGCGTGTATAATACTTGCAATGACAACTGTATTCAGAGATCATTTGTTTGAATAAAGAAGCAGCAGCAGGTTTTTGTGGTTGCTTTTATAGGATCTCCTCTCTGCCATGTCCACGTGCCACTGTGCAGTTCCATGAACTGTTCGTGTTTTTGTGATATGACTGCCATCCCGTGTAAGGGTTTGGCTCCCGGTCCCTGGCCTCACTCTGTGGCCAGCCTGGACGCCTGGGTGTACTTCCCAGGCTGGCGGTTGAATTTAGTTTAATTTTTCTTTAGCTATAGGACAAATTGCCTCCATTTCCAGACAGTAGTAAGTGCCCGTTGGTTTTGTTTGTGGTTCTCGCGCCCAGGGGCGGTCTGGGTGGGAGCAGAGGACAGGCCACAAGAAGGTGATTGAGCATTTCTGCTCTGCTGCACAGCCCTCGGGTCCCTGGATGCCAGTCAGCTTGGAGGGGGCGGCCTGCAGAGGTGTCACCCGACAGCCATGAAGTGCAGATACTGTTGTCCCTGGTGCTGGAAATCTCGTGACAGGGAGAGATACAGTGAAGGGAAAGAAAAATGAAGCGATCAAGAGATAATATTAACTAGAAAAATCCAGAAGGGATCTGTCAGTCCTGGTGGAAAAAGCATTTTGCTTTTCTTAGTTCCATTCTTCTTTCTTTTTTTGGTTTGGATGGGGGAGTTTTTGTTTTTTTAGTATCCCAATACGTAGCAGGTTCATTGTTTTTCTTCTACCCATATTTGAAATTTCTTTGATTGGCATTCAGGTCTGGTTGGAACTTACTAATGCCAACCAGACCTAACATGAAGTATGAAATAAATCTCTTCAGCTCATAGTCAATGTGATTGTTAAAGAGAAAAAACAAACACACGCACACAACAAACTTTATTTTTTTTCCTTCCCCGTCATTGTTCTTGGTTTTATTATTCAGTTGACTCTGTATTAAATTGGATTCTGTGTCCATCATTATTAAAATGTGAAGTGTGTCGGTCACAAAGCATACATTTCGGGGCAGTTAGCTGAATAATTCTTTTCTTTATTATCCCAAATTACTGCTGAGCTCTGGAGAGGGGAGCAGTTTAGCCAATTATTGCCATTTGAGCTGGATTTGTGGGTGATTAGCTCCTGGTCGAATCCAGTCCGGGCCGGCGCTTTGAAGCCTGCGCCGTGTGATTTTCTCAGCGGTGAGGTAGGAATAGACGCGGCTAATGACAGGAAGGTCGTGCGGGTGAGCTGACCTGTGTGTGGCACAGGTTTGGGTTTCGCAAATAGGGCATCCACAATAACAAGTGTGTCACTAACCCCGCCGTGCGTAATCGGGGCTTTACAGGGTTGTTGGAGATGCTGACAGCTCAATTAAAGTGTAACCCTTTGTGCCCTGCAGCCTGGCAGAACGACAGAAATATTACTAACCAGGGAGGGGAGGGGCCACAGGGAGCTGGTGAAAGATCCAGAATCATCTCATCCCTTGGCCCCCTCCCCCAACTCGCTCCATGTACAGAAGGAGCTGGGAGAAAAGCCTCCATCTGTAAAATAATAGGTCCTCTAGAGGAGGGCAGATATTACCGTTTAAAATACAGAGCTCAGCTAAGGGGGATTCCTGCTGTTTCTGTAGAAACACTTTAAACTAGATAGAAAGTTAAAGTGATTTAGTGGTGGCCCAGCTCATGTGTACTGGTCAAATCATCTGTCCGTTCTCCTTTTACCAAAACTTACACCCAAGCATCATATGTGTGAATTTGCCAGAAGTTTTCCGTTTGAGAAGGATCTGGAGAAGCCAGTTAATTGGGATTATTTTCTTGCTCACAGTGAATGATTTGTTATTTTCCTTTCACTTAAGATTATTTTCTACACCTTGGATGATCAGCTGTCTTGACCCATGGTATATCTGAAGTCTCGATATATATGTCACTTCGCTTTTTTCTTTTAATCCCTATACCCTGTAATATGTGGGTCACTCATCCAGATTTACTCGACGCCATTCTGATTAAGTGACAGCATGTTACTCCCACTCCACGTCTTTATTTTTGGTTTTAGGGTTTTGATGGGTTGCTTTGATTTTTTTTAAGAACTAGGTATGTCTGCAAATTGGTGTGATTATTCTTTCAGGATGAACCATGTGCTGGCTACTGACATGGGAATCTGGGAGTCAGAGCCGTTTCAGACAGTCCTGGCCCCCAAAATCCCAAGTCCATTGTGGGGGAGAAAATCCATGTATCTGTTTAGGGTTTGCTGGGTCTAAGGTTCCTAATAGAGGCTCAGGGAAGGGTGTCCAGTGGGGATGAGAATCGAGACTCAGGCGACTTAGGAAGTGAGAGCTGCACACAAGTGTGACGAGGGGACCTGCAGGCGTACGTGCCCACGAGTGCCGCCATTTCTCTGTCCTGGAGCAGCTGACACCTGCTCACACACCTGGGTGGTAGTCAGCTCAGGCTGCTGTAACAAAGTGCCACAGAAGTTTGCCTCACGTTTCTGGAGACTAGATGTCCAGGATCAAGGTGTCGGTAGGGCTGGTTTCTTCTGAGGCCCCTCTCCTTGGCTTGTACATGGTCGTCTTCTCCCTGTTTCTTCACATGGTCCTTTTTTGTGAGTGTCTGTGCCCTCATCTCTTCTTGTTAAGGACACTGGTCATACTAGATTAGGACCCATTGTAACAGCTTCATTTTAACAGTAGCTCTGTAAAGACCCTATGGAAGTAGAGTCACATTCTGAGGTCCTGGGGTTAGGACTTCCACATATGACATGGGGGATGGGGCACAATGCAACCTGTAACAACCATTATCTAAGGAACAGGGGGATGCTTGTTTTATCAGAGGCTATGGCAGCCCAGAGCCGGTGACCCTGCAGCTCCATGTTAAAGGCTGAGGGGGTATTTGCCAGGATGGCTGGGAGGATTCCACAAGGGCATTTCAGGGAAGAAGAATAGAATTTGCCAACTTATAATAAAGTTGATGGCTGCTGAAATGCTTTGCATAGTTTCATATCCTATAGCAGGGCTTGACAGTCCTCTTCTGTACAAAGCCAGAGAGGAAATATTTTAGGCTTCTCAGTCTTTCTTGCACTACTACCCCTGCCGATGCATAGTAAAAGCAGCCATTCGGATGAATGAACTTGGCTGTGTTCTGATGAAACTTTATTTACAAGAAGAAGCAGATCAGATTTGGCCCACAGGCGGAGTTCACCCACCCAGCCCAGTAGGGTCCCCAACACTCATAGTCTGGGTTGGAGTACACAGGCATGGAGAGCTCCTGTTACAACAGGACTTCACTGACCACTCACATTAGACATGTGATGCTCAGGACACGGCGTCTGTGAGCACCAACATCAGCACCAGGCCTGAGTGTGAGTGACAGAGTGGTTCCAGGAGCAGGTCCTGTGCTGATTTACATCCACGACAGATGCTGACTGCCATGGGTTTCCACTCTTTGGGAGTCCACACCTGTTCCTGGCATAGTGCATAGTTGTCATCTGCGTGGGACAGCTTAGCATGAGAGGGCAGGAGTGGGATCGATGAGAGTTCATTTTGGAAGAGTGGGACGTATGGGGAGACTCCTCAGGGAGCATCACCGAGATGGACCAGTTTCTGCGTGGAGCCAGTGACGTGGGAGAAGAATGTCCAGCTCCTCATATGACCCCTTTGCTTCCTCAGTGTCCAGTGATGAGTTCCATTCACCTGTCACTTAAATGCATTTTTCTAGTTTTTTTTAAGTCAATTTGGTGTTGAGTCAGCCACAATTTTAATACATGTTGTAGGAAAAGTCCTAATTAGAATAAAAGTATTAAACGCAGATGTGGAAATTGAGTGATTGGTGTTCATACTCTTTGGATCTCAGTTAAAGATGCCAGGTTTTCTTTGAGACATTTTAGAAATTCGTAGAAACCTTTGACTGCTGTAATGAGAATCTGTTCCAAAGCATAATGAATGTGAATCATAAAGCACTAAGTGAGCGATTAACAGTGTTCACTGTAGAACCACGAAGTACTCAAACATCACCTTAAGAAGTAGAAACATTAAACATTTCTGAAATAGCATGGATGTTTTTAAGTCGTGGCAAAGCTATCATCTTTTTAAACTTGGTAATTAGGAAGCGATTGGCATGCCGTCAGGTTGCAGGGTAATTCCATTTATACAACTGCTAAATCACACGTGTACGGTTCTTTACTTTCAGTGAAATGTGTGCATGGCCTCCACTGTCTGTTAAAGCAGATGAGAAATGCTACCTTGAAAAAAGATGGGGGGCGTGGACGTACCTGTTGATGACCTGATCTTTCCCTGGTGCAGCCTGCAACGTGGCTGTTGCTCAAAAGCCACATGAGAGCATGGCCCTCTGTGTCACGGCAGTCCGTGTGCCAGCAGAGGCCAACAGCATTCGGTCCCTCAGACTCAAAACAAAGACTGATTTGCCTGGTTAAGACCCCCAGTCTCTAATGCAGTCAATAAATCTTTGTTGGTAAATAATTGCTATTGAGCAGAGTTTTAATATAAATTTATGAGTGGTGTTTTATCACAGCTTGGGGCTGCAGCAAACACTTGAGTGATGGATTTCAGATAGCACTCACATTCATTACATTAACTTTGTAAGTTATTTAAAGCTTGTACACTTAACATTGCTTTTGGCTTTCAATGACCTCTTGGGACTAGACAAAGAATACACACGACTAAAGAGATTGCAGCCAAAGAACAGTTCTACTCTTTGCTGCATAAAAAGGTTCCTCGCGTGAATATCAAGACGTGCCTGTCTGCAGTCCTGATATTATGGTTGTAGATCATTAAAATCAGTCTTTCTGATGTATCAGTAGATTAACTAGGTAGTAGCAATTAGGTCAACATTTGCCATTTCCAAGTAAAATAAGAGGAATAATTTGAGGTGTCACAAAGCCCTTAAATGTCTTCCTATGCAAATAAGTAAAGGATGGTAAAGCTTTAAAATTGGTCTGGTGAGTGAAATGATTCACAAGGAGGTGGCATAGCATCAGGTGACAAGCACAGATTGGCGCTCTGGTTCTGCCACTCACTGCTGATTTGGTTGTCTACTGATGGGTAGTTAACCCACATCCATAGTGGTTTAAAACAGTACCATCTTGTTATCGGTCGTGGTTCTGTGTGTCAGGAATTCGGGCCAGGCATCGTGGGGACAGATCACCTTCTAAGGCTAGAGCTTCAAGTCATTTCTTCACTCTCATATCTGGTGCCTCAGCAAAAGTGGCCCAGCTGGCTGAGGGCTGACATGAGAAGGCCCGTGGCAGTTCTCCCCGTAGTCTCAGATGAATGTCTCCCTCTTCACACAGTCTCCCCGGCAGGATAGCCTGGCTTCTTCTAAGGCAACTGGGGGGCATAAAAGCAGGAGCTGTCCGGTCTTCTTCAGGCTTAGGCAGAGTAGTTTCTGCCACATTCTATTGGTTAAATTGAGTCAGAGGGCCCAGGAACCACACAGGGTATATATACCAGGGGGTCTAGTTTTATGTGGGTGATCTCTATAAGAATAGCTATCTCAGCCTGCCCTCCCACATGTGAAGTACCCACAGCCCTTGCCCAGACCCCCAGAGTGTCAAGCCATGATGGTATTAGGCTCAGGCTTGAAGTCCACAATCTTGTCATCTACACCACGTGTCCATATGGATGAGGCTCCTTGGCTATGGTTCTCTCCATCTGAAAACCAGGGTTCTTGGGAAACAAGTTATCTTGCACTTGTGTAAGCACACATGTGCATGCATGCAACACACAGACACCCCGTATGGTGGTGACCCAGGAGCAGGAGACCTGCAGCAGATACCTTCATTTCATTCTAAAGAGATGGAGAGACAGGGGACAGTCAGTGATCCATAGTGATTCTGAAATCCCGTCAGCCACCTGTTTCTAATGCACCCTGCTGTGGTCACAGGAATTTATGTTCCACAGCACAGACAGCGTCCTCCTTGGCCCCTCGCACTGTTTTCTTCCCTTTCCAAAAGAAATAGCTTGCGTTTGCCCTGCTGACTTTCTCAGCCTGCTTCCTGCTATGCGTGGGGTGCAGGGCCCAGAGACCGCTTTTATTCCCCCCCCCCCTTTTTTTCTAAGATGGTTATTAAATTTATTTTTAATTGACATGTATTGATTGTACATATTTATGGGGTACAGGGTTACATTTTAGTATGTGTATTCAATGTATGATGCTCTAATGGGGCAATTAGCATATTCATCGTCACAAAAATGTGCCATTTCTTTGTGATGAGAGCATTTGAGGTCCTCTCTTCATTTGGAATTTTCTCTGCACATTTTAGTCCAAGGTGATATAATTCCTTTAAAGACTTGTGGGTGTCCTTTGTTAAATTATGACCCATACAATCAGACAGAGGCCACTCCACAGATCTTTACCTAATCCATAGATCTTCCCTAAGTGGAAGGGTCTGTGAGGCACTGTCTTGAATCTTCCTAAGTGCGGGCTGCCACACTCTGGATGGGATCCTTACTTTGCCACAGCTCCTGGCAGCCTCTGGATTTGATCAGGGTTCTGAGGCCAGTTCTCACTCTGAGAGTTTGCTGCTGGTGGAAGCTGTGACTGAGAAACCATTTTACGATCAGTCCAGTGAGGTTTTGAGTGGGAAACATCTTCTCTAATACTGCTTGAAAACCCTCTTGAGTATTTAGCAGAGCCAGGAGCACTGTCGGCCCTCAGCGTGGAGAGCTCGCGGCTGGCGCATGGGCTCACGGGGCACCTTGTCGCACTGCACCCCCGCAGGCAGCAGCCTTGCTGCTTGTTCTCCGAATGCAAGACTCGCCTCTCTCCAGCCTCAGGTCATGTTTTCCTCGCTGTCCTTGCAGCCTCCACTATGGGCTCTAGTCCCTGCCAGCCTCTGCCAACTGCTCAGTTCCAGAGCCGGTGCCATGTGTTTCCTTTTTTGTCACAGCGGTACGCGATGCTGATTCTGTTCTTATTATCTTGCTGTGTAAGAATATACCCCAAATCTTAGTGGTATGAGAAACAGTCATTTTATTATTTCTCATTATGTTGTGGTTGAGGACTGTGGATGTAGACCAGCTGCCTTGTCTGTCAGAGCTCTCCAGAGCGGAAGCTGCCAGGCTGGCCAAGGGTTTAAACCCAGTGTAGATAGTGCCACTTCCATTGTGCTCTGGTGAAAGTTGAGTCTCAGGCAGCCCAGAGTCAGTGTGGGAGGGTTTACCTACACAGTGGCACCCATGCCGTGCAGCGTGGCTCACTGGGGGCCACCTTTTGGGAACAGTTCCCACGCTCGCTGTGCAAGCGGGGCAGGTGGCATAACCTCTCTACGCCTGTGTCCTCGTCTGCAAAATGAGGATGATCTTAACCACCATCCGGTTGTCATGAGCTTTTAGTGGGTTAATAATCCTAAGGCGCTTAGAGCAGTACCTGGCTCAGAGTGACCCCCAAATTGTTTTGAAATAAAAAGATTTTAAATAAACTCTTAAGCTCCATGATAGTCAAATAGTCTCAACTGTAATTGATGTCTGCACTGTGATAGCTTGTTGGCAAGAGACAATCTTAAGCAGAGATTGTTTCTACATGTACAAAAGTGGCATCTGACAGGTAGACAGAGTATGCGTTTTGACATTCTGCCATGCGGTGTTGCTCTGGGTTACAGGGAATCAGAGAGACTTAGAATCACGAGGACCAGAGGCCCATCAGCATGTTACTGATGGGACCTGCCCTTGTGAGTGTCCCCAGCAGAGAGCCTTCCAGCCTCTGTCATCTTCTGGCTAGTAGGATCGTGTCTTCGTGTCCTCTAAAAGTTTAAAATGGACCACGTTTAGGTTTTTCTGTTTTCTTGGTGCTCAGAGTAGAGAAGTTTGGGCTGGCAGAAGCATGGGAGCTGCTGGCTTTGGGGCTCAGCCCGATGTTGGGGGAAGGGTGGAGGCTATACCATCCAAGTCTGTCCTAAATGGGGCAGTGGGCTCACTTGGGCTCACTCTCTTCCCCAGCTGGTTTCCGTTTAGGTGCTGTACATTGGGGTCTGCTGAGTGTGTTCAGAGGATGTCCCACAGTGGCATAGTAACTGGAACCCCGGCTTGGCTTCTGTCGCCACCTGACAAGACATCTCCCAGGGGCTTCGTGCTCACAGTGTTCTCTCTCAAAGTGAGGTCGTGCAGAAAGTCCCCACCCGCTTAGTGCAGCTGTGGAGCTAAGAACCAGCCATAGCCCAGTGGGGGGCAGCAGGTGCAGGCTCTTTACCGGGAAGAACATTCTGGCAGCTCTAGCTGTCACGACCCATGGGCTCCTTGTCACAGGGGTGCTCCATCAGAGACTGGGTACCTCTGGGTTGGGATCATGTAGAACTATTTTTGTAGCAGGTACAGGGCTGAATGGTTTAACTTCTGGGGTCTCTTTAGATTTTAAAATTCTATGATTCTCACTTGGTAGAAACACAGTGCTCAGAATTAATTTAAGCAAAGAAAGAAAGAACAGGCAAACGTGTTTTTAATCCACAGAAGCTGTTTCCCGAGCCCCCTCATTTGTAGTCCAGTTGATCCCCGATTAGAACAGCTCATCTCGCCTTCTGCTTCTGCAGCCTTAGCCACGCACCTCGGCTCATCACAGAGCTCCTGTCTAATCATGCTCTGGAGAAAAAACTTCTTAAAATTTTCTATAGAGAGATAATATACACTTTCGTAGTTTCTTCTAGAGTTTTGGCTAAGCTTTAAAAAAAAATGTTTGTATAAGTGCAGAAGTGGACTCTGTGATGTAAGAGATCTGTGGACATTAAATCCAAGGAGTCCTGGACTTTCCTGGGATTGGGGCCCTTCAAGGTGTGCAGGTCTGTGGTTGGCCATTGTCTGCCTAATAAGGTGGAGCTTCCAAGCGGCCCAGCTGTGGGCAAGCCAGTGTCTTTGTCCACTACCCCCTGTCTTCAGTGTTGGGAGATGTTGTTATCAACCCAGAAGCACACTTTTGACCTGAGCTCCTGGGGTTACCTGGTGATACAGGAAGAAGGTTGCTTAACTTGCAGCAGCTTCTCAGACTTGGCTACCCTCACCCCTTCCCGACCACCAGAGGCTGTGCTGCAGTTGCTTTCCATTACTACGTGCTTCCTCCTAAGCAGGGCACTTGACTGCATTTTGCCAGGCTCCCAGAGACCTGAGCCAGGCTCCTAACAGCAGGTGGGCCTGGGTGGGACATAGGTGTGCTGCCAGATGCCTTACACCTGCTTCCACCCATGCAGGCCAGGCCTGGACTCATTCCAGGTGCAGGGCTTTGCCTTAATCTCTTCTGGAAATTTCAAGAGTACCTGCAAACGTGAATATGAAAGGGAAGGAATTGAAGTCTAGAACACATTACAGAGACAGCATCACTCTCTGCACCAGGACAGAGTGTGTGTGTGCACATGTTTATGGATCAAGGCAGACGGGATGAATTTAGGTAAAAATTGGTACTAAAATACCCACTTACCAGAGAAAACATCAGTGTTGTAGCCCCAAGCATCTGTCAGATGAAAGCAAACTTCAGGAGCAACGATTCCCAGATGTGGGCAAAAAGGGGAACTAGAACTTGATGAAGGATGAGTCATTGAAGAAGAGCCCGAAGGCCAGAGACTTGAGTCCTGGGATCAGGGCTACTGAAAGAGGGAGCCACGACACTCCCTCCCCTCCAGCTGCCCTCAGTGCTGAGGAGGAGGTCACCCTTTGTAATCGAGGTCACTTTTCAACCTCATTGTTTCGTGGCCTTGTCCTGCTGTATTTGTGAACTAGAAGGCAACTCACCGAGTTTGTTTTTAGTTTTCAGAATTCCTGGTACCAACAGCAGTCACAATAGAAATAGCTGATATTTTCAGTGCTTGCGATGAGCAAGCACTTTTTGCCCATGAGATATCAGTCTAAAAGCCCAGTGAGGTGTGGGTGTCACCGTAATGCCCTCTGCCGAGTGGCCTGCTCCCAGGTGGAACAGCCTCCCCAAGGCAGTGTGACATTTGCTGGGGCTGAGCTGCAGCGCAGCTCTGTTGGGCCCTCAAACGTGTGCTTCCGAGGCACAAACAGATTTTTTAAAAAATGACAGCAGCGTGCTTCTTGTGTGGAACACCTGTGGTGCGGAGGCCGCAGTTGCCGCACGTGATTCCCGGCGTGTTCCCTGGGGCTCCCCTTGCAGTGTGTGGCCCAGGATTGGGAGGAACCCTGCCCTCCTGCACTGTCCTGAAGTGTGTCGTCTCATGGTTCCCATCCGTCTGTGCTTATGGGGCTCCAGGAGACCAACACGTGGAGCAGACCGTGTACTTTCATGGTGGTTGTGGACAGACAAGCAGACACATCTCACTGCCCAGCAGTATGTGCAGTCATTGTATGGCTTTTGGATTATCCTGACTAATCAGACTAAAATAATCTTCTAAAGTAGATTTTAATTGCACTTTTAATCGGGACTTCTACATTTGTATTCAATTTGTAAATTTCTTTTTATTTCATTTAAAAAACTCAGTACATTTTTGTGGGTATATTTTACAGGGATTCAGTTATTGAGAATTAGGTTTTACCGTATTCAGGAACAAACGTTTATTTCCTCAAAAAATAGTTTTTAAATATCAGACCCATGACCAATATCTCATCACCGTAATTAAATCACGTGTTTCCAGGGCAAGGGTCTCACAGATAATTTTCTCATCTGTGATAGAGGCGTAGAATGCTTTCTCTATATTTCCTTCATTACATGTGTCCTCCTCACTTGAAATAATATTTTTTCTATCGTTCTCTTAAAGTCAATATGTTCTTTATCTGTCACTTCATGCAATTTTAGATATATTTAGACATTTTAATTTATTTTTTAAAAAGAATGAACTAAACCTGTTAAAAGATTACATCATATTTTAATAAATCTCAGAAAGATTTTGCTAACCCTTCGATAGCAAATTCTTCAAAATGAGATTCTGATTCTGTTTCGGGTGAGCAGATCATAACACTTTCCTTAAGCGTTAAACTTTGTGTGATCGTTTTTTCTCCTTAAGCTTCATCCTCTATCCAGTGGCTCCTCCCAGGCCCCGCCTCCGTCCCCTCACAGGTCTGGCTGGCATCCCTGCCTGGGCCACCAGCACCTCCAGTGTTGCGTGGCTGATGCTGGAGTCTTCGTTTCTCTCTCCTCGCCTCCCTGCCGGGTCGCCATCTCCTGTGTATTCCCTGGCTTGGTCAATGACACCCCTGGACCACTACAACAAAAGCCTGGGGCCATGCACACTGCCTCTGCCCACTCATCCCGCTGGCCCCCGAATCATACCAAGCACCTTGTCCCCATTTTACCTCCTAAATATTTCTCATATCTGCCTCCTCCTTCACATCTTTCCTACCCCTCTCTTGCCCCAGGCACATCCCTAAGTCATATCTATCGTATACCAGTCTTTCCCAGATAGGAGCAATTTAGAGCCCCTTTAAAGGAACAAAAAAATCTCATGCCCCTCCCCCATCACTGACTTAAATTTTCATGATAATAGTATACGATTACGTACAAGTTATAAAACTAAGTTTTAACTTCCTGTTTTTATAGCTCACAAATAAATGTAAAACCAAAAATAAGAATTAAGTACAACTAACAGTTTTTTAAAAAAGAAGAAAATTTAAATTAACAGCAGCATTAGTTTACTGTGAGAGATGGTGGTGTTCTGCTGAAACAAAATTACTGCTGTGGCACGAAGCTGGCGCTGACTGCTGCGGCACAGGCTCCTCCGGTTCAGCTTCCCTCCCTTTCCTGCTTTCATACTGAGGAATCATTCTGTTTTGTACAACATGCAGGGCTATCATCTGGGGCTTTCATTGGTCAAAAGGGAATTATTTACATATCACATCTCCTTCTGTGCTTTCCTTGTTAGTGCCACTTGTGACCGTATGAGGTCATAAATGCCAACTCTGGTAATGAAGTCCAGTGGCAGTTCTTGAATTACTTTTTAGATGGTCATTAAAATTAAAACTTAAAATTTTGAAAAGTCTGCTAGAGCAGGTATGGTACCTGAGAAAATGTCAAGTTCCCAGTGATTCTCAAACTCAAGCGTCTGCTCAGATCACCTGGGGACCTTGTTCATTTCAGGGCTGCGCTGCATGTGTGACGGAGCCCTCCTCCTGAGGGAGCCGGACGTGGCTGCTGCTGGATCCTAAGGCCCTTCGGAGGGGCGCGCCAACCAACACCTACGACTCTTGGCCAGAGGTCTCAATCATGCAGCCCTGTGCAGCTGGCCTGCACAGGTTTGGTTTATATGACACATGCAAAAAATGTATAATCTGTGCCAATATTTCAATATAAGGATCCATCCCGTACAAGTCCAGTGTTTCTCCTTCTCTTAAATGATCAGAAAATGTGGCAACATGGGGCCAGCTTGCCCTGCAGGGTCACTGTGTTGCACGACCCCAGGGACCCGACCATGGCAGCACGTGGCCCTGTCGTGTTCTCACCAAGCAGGTCTGGCCTTCTCCAGTGTTCACCAGTCCTGGTCACCCCATTCCTGGAACTTGTTAGTAGGGTTGAGATTTGCTTCCAGAATCCTCAGCATGTTCTCCCTTTCCTCTCAGACTCTCAGCATTCATGGCATTCCCTGGCTGCTCTTGGATTTAGCAAACAGAAATCCCTTCCTCTGGAGCCATGCAGTATGTTTTCAGGAATATATTTGAATTTTTCATCTTAGAGTGATGCTCTCCTGTACTCTCGGTCCAGGCTTGCATTATATTTCAGTGGGAATTTGGGAGCAAGAGATGCGAGCTCCCCAGGCAGTCCTGAACTGCAGCCTGTGCCCATTCATGTACCTTGACTGAATCGGAATTTCCTGGGAGTTGGAGAACGTCCTCTGTAAACTATGGAGTGCTGTGTGCATGTAAAATGTGAGCCACTTGCCCTCACTTCTGCATTCTCACTTCCCTCTCGGGAGGGGACTCAGGTTATAGAGGTACCTGCAGGACGGATCCCGAGCGACCCTCCTCTTGGGGTTTGTACTTTGGAAGGAGGCGCTAGTGGCTCTAGACTGAAGGTATTGGGTCAGGCAGTGGCGGGTCCCACCTGGGGAGTAGGTCCATGCCCATAAGTAGGAAGCGAAGAATTTAGTGCCCAGTGTGGTGGCAGGAATGAAGAGGACAGAATGGCTGCCACTTCCCATCAGCTAACAAGTTACTTTACCTCTGTGGCTCAGGGTCTCTGAGGGAGCCAGAACTTCTAGAACTTTAGAGTGACCATGACTCAGCTCAGCGAGGCATGAACGCAGGTGGTGCTCTGGCACCTGCCCTGGCCCGGCTGCAGCTGTGAGGTGGTGACCAGGGTGGCCGGGTGGCTCACCGTCTCCTCAGCAGTCTTGTGATGGGGGGTAGGGGAGGCAATAGTAAACCCCGCTGGGGCCGAGGCTGCAAGGGGCTGCTAGGATCCAGGGTGTTCTGCGGGCCCGCTGGCTCTGGCAGCATTTGGATAGTACATGTAATGTGAGATTATCCTCCAAGGAGAGCCATAGAATTTATTTTAAATTGTCAAGATTTGGACTGTCCTTCACCAAGACATTGTTTTCCTAGCATCAAAATAAATCAGCCTAATTTAGTTCCCCCCAAAGCTATGAAGTCATCCCTTGACATGCCTCCTGAAGTGTTGTAGCCTCCATTGGAAGAAGAATAAATACGAGTATAGGATTTGCTCCTAGAAGTACCCATAGGCCAGCCGGAGGAGTCGTGCCCATCCGTCAGCACGGAGCCCCAGGGGTGTGTGCTGTGGCCGGTGCGTGTCTGAGTGGGAAGGGACACAGCTTTCTAAAGCGAGAGTAGCTCTAATCTACCAGTGACACGACAGTGACCCCCAGCCCCTGGTATTGTTGGAATTCCATCTGAAATGATTGATGGAAAAATGTGAGCCCACAGGAGAACTTTTGTGAGGTTTTGTAATGCTAAGTTTAAAAATCGTAGGAATCCCAAGAGGGGGAGGGGTAGATTAGATGATTTCAAGCAATTGCTTGTTTGTTATTGCATCATTAGTAGTGACTGTCCCCCTCTCACCAATTCCTACCATGCAAGGAAGCTCTTGTTGCCTTGGTGTGCAACTTAGTAACATTTTTCTCAGAGGTTTATATATTGGTTTAGATTCCAAGAAATCAAGGTATGCCGCATTTGGGCACATTCTCTTTAATAAGAACTGGCAAAGAAACTACCTTGCATAGATTCTTTTGTGAGTTCTTTCAGACTTTGAAGTATTTTCCCCCAGCAACAATGTTTAATGGGGGTCAGAGCCCTAAGCTGGCTCATAATCCATTATATTTGTGAAACTTGGTTATGATTTGCATAAATAAAAAAGTGTTGTCACAACAGTGGTCATTAACTGGAATTTGAACTCAGTTATATTGCATAAAAGTTCTTAATTTTTCTCATATTGTGATTCTTGAGGGATAGCAGAATTAGGTGGTCAGTGGAGGCCAGTAAAAATTACAAAGCAGTCTCATGGGTGCCTCTGCCTTTTCAAGGGGTCTGATTATACTTCAGAGCCTGCAGCTTTCCTTCCACCTCAGTCCAGGTGAATTAACTAGCGTTAGGCCTATGCGTTCCCAATCATCATATGATCATGTAAGTTTATAAATGGACTGCAAGAGAAAGAGCAAGTAGAGAAAGTCTTCCCTGTTCCTTATTTTATGTGCACAGGAGTTAGAAGATGGCAGTAGGGAGGAGGACAAAGAATCCTTATGTGACAGCTTGAGGTGAAATGGACTGAGCTAGGATGGTGGGAAGCCCTGGACTGGGAAAGACAGAGCTGAGGGTCAAAGTCGTGCTTTGTTAGCCCAGGAGAGCCTGTAAACGAGGCGGGGGGCTTGCTGGGAGTTGGTAGTTAAAGCAAGAATAAATTCTCACCAGCCGTTTACGAGAGACTGGATTAAACATGGCTTCAAAGTGTGTTGGTTCCGGGCCGGCCCTGTGGCGTACTGGAGAGTGCGCTGCTTGGGAGCACAGTGGCGCTGCCACCAAGGGTTCGGATCCCATGTGGAGACCGGTTCCCGCTCACTGGCTGAGTGCGGTGCGGGTGCAACACCGAGGGTTGCAATTCCGTTGCCGGTCCCCGGTACGGGCGCGACACCGAGGGTTGCGATCCCATTACCGGTCAGTAAAAAAGACCAAAAAAAGGGAGGGGGGGGAGTGTGTTGGTTCCAAATTCTGAATGGTTTTCAAGAAGCCCTAATGTGGTTTCATTTAAAATGGAGTAAAGTACATTATACATGACTCATCTATGAACTACTGTTACTAAAGTGTGTAAAAGGAATTTCCATCGTAATAAATTTAAAATCTCAAATGAAACAAACTGTAAAATAAAATATACTTATTTATATCATAAGGTGATAATAGTTAGTGTTATTTTTAGAAAAGGAAATTTAGGTTTCCTTCTTTAAAACATTCTACCTTTAGACATTTCCTGTGTACTTATAACTTAGTTATTTGAAAGGTATGAATTAGCACATAATGATATTTTGTATTGTACTTGTATCTGTTGAACTAATGGCACATTTTTAGTGTTCACCAGTATCACAAAGTTAAGTTACACACACACATATGTTGTATATAAAAGGGAGGAGAAAACCAAATTAACAATTTAAAAGTAATTTCCTTTTTAAGGTGGCAAAGATATAAGGAAAGTTTAAAAATGTAAAACTTACCTATGTACCTACTTTTTCTTTTTTATTTACACAAGACTATATTTGGCTCTTTTTTCTTTGTAGGGCATGCTGTTGAAGCGAAGTGGCAAATCATTGAATAAAGAGTGGAAAAAGAAATACGTCACCCTGTGTGACAATGGCGTGCTGACCTATCATCCAAGTTTACATGTGAGTATGGCTCCTGTGGAGCAGTTAGCAGGTGCAGGCCTCAGCTAAACACGGGGCAGCTGGGGGCGGGCCTGACAGCAGCCCAGCCTCTTGTCTCCGAAGTTAAAGTAGTACCTGGTCTCCTGCTCAGTCATGAGATAGATAATACTGTCCTTCACACTCTGTTACACCATACGTCTTTCTCTGTCTCCCCCTCCCTGACAGTCAATCCGTGTCTCTCTAATTCTACAAAGAATTACACTAAAAGGCACAGATGAAGTAAAATTTTAAATGAGAGTAAAAAGACAGGAGCAAGTAGTGAAAGAAAAAGGAGAAAAGAATGCATCTACCTCAAAATCTAGAATAGAGGAAATAATTACATTTGAACCAGGGATTCAGCTCTGAACAACTGAGAACAAAAACAGGAGGTCAGGTGCAATCTGTGACTCAGTTTCGGTTGTCAGATAAGAACACGTGCCAGTTCACAAGGCAAGAGAAACTCTCTATTGCTAACAAAATTTGTTATATTGGTGGTTTATATAAGATAGATCAAAAAACAAAATTAATTTTGTTCCTGGGAAAATGCAGATATTCTACCCACAAGTAGTTCTTTCGGCAAGCCTTGACAAAATTTAAAGTTGGAGTATTGATCATAATTCTGTAGCGGTCCATCTCATGACTGTCACTTGATGTAGAGAAATGTGTAGATTAGAATATAGAGTGTTCGTTGGTCATTCAGTTATATCACTGTGTCAAGCTATTACTTTTTAAAATTTTGAATTGCTTTTTTAAAGTTGCTCAGCTGTTGACAAGAAGTTAGAAATAAGCATGTTGAGGAAAGTCACTCCCCAAACACCACCTCAATAACACGGCTGTTAACATTTGAATGCGTACTCCCAGCCATCTCTGCATGTGTGCACCTTTTCCTTGCACAGTGTGTGGGCACCTTGAGCACACTGCCTGCAGCCCGCTGCCCTCACTAATGATAGATCCTACAGTCTCTCCATGTCCGCAGATGGACTTGTACACCACCATTTGTAATGGTTAAATAATATTCCTTTGTATAAATGTGCCCTAATTAATTCAACAGCATCTCAAAAACAGACATTCCACAGATCAATTTACTTTGATTTTTTCCACTATTGTAAGTAACTTTAAATCAGTGTCTCTCCATTCATATCTCTGTGCTTCTGTCAGTTCCCCCAGGATAAATTCCTCGTAATCAGCTTCCTGAGTTGGAGTATGTGTGCTTTTATGGCTTTTGGTATATGTTGTCAAACGCCAAATTGCATTGGTTTATCTCCTCTGGTTGTGTACACGGAGAGGAAGAAGACGACTTTCCCCTCCATTCTCAGGAACATTTACCTTTTTGGAAATAATGTATATTTTTTCCAATATGATAGGTAACCAATGGTATCCTTGTTGAATTTTCTGGCTGTTGTGACTTGCCCCTTCCCCGCTTGTCTTACATCTTTCAGAACCATGTTCAAAAAACAGGTGTTTCATTAGGCATCTTTGTCTTGTTTGTGATGTTAATGGGAATGCCTCCATGATTCACTGTTAAGTAGACTTTTGTGATATTTATATCTATCGAGACTTTTGCAAAAATCTATTTATCAGTCAGTCAATCGATAGAGTTTATTTTGGGAATAGAGTCAGGTTGGTTTGCCAGGTGGCCTCCAAATCAGAGCGTATCAGGCCCAGGAGGCCCTCTTGTAACCTGGCTCACGCCTTCTCTAGGACTGTCCTGTCCAGGTCTTTCTGGTTCTGCAGCCCCCTCCACACCCAGCTTCCATCCGTCAGAACACCATAGCAGTCCTGGATCTTCACTGGTTGCTGTCCCCACAGCTGCTCCAGCAGCAGGAGTGGCTTAGTTCTTTCTAAGACCCTGTCAGAAAGAGCAAAGGTCTAATTATTGACCCAATTGCTTTATGTAACTTAAAGAGAGACGTGTAATCAAAATATCCTCCTTGCTAAGACTCACTGACCAGTAAAAAGTGAGATCTGATTAATGATACATTTCAAATCACTATGTACTCACTGCCACACTCAGGCTTGGTCAAAAGACATTTGCAAAGATGGTAGCAACAGTGTGTACTGGAAGATTCCTGTAGGAGGGCTAATGCCTGCTTACTTTTTATCCCAACTTCTTGATTATATAATCACATTCAGTTCCGCAAACATTCTCGTATATGGAAGCTGTTGCTTGTGATGTCCCTTGGTGTTTGCCCGTTCTCCCCCCCCCCAAGTATTTGTAAATATTATTGGAGTACAGAATAGGGGCACAATGGGACTTTGTTACATAATTATATGGCAAACAAGAGCCAATGTCATTTTCAAATGTAGTGCAATTAATGCCAGTCTTCTGGGACCTGAAATTCTTGATGCAGGTATGTCATTCCCTGAGAGAGTGGCTTAATCCGGGAGTGGATTTGAATAACTAAAGTCTGGAGAGATGGCATGACCTTCAGTGTACTCCTTCATTCATTTTATTTTCAAGTTTTGGATAAAAGTTTGGAGGAGCAGTGGAGTCCAGGTGTATTTTCCGACAGGTACCTGGAATGGATCTGTTCTGTTCTGATTTGTTGGGAACTGCAGATCCACAACAGCTGAGTTAGTCTGGCATTTTCCGTTCTGAATGGGAAGTATTTAAGGGGACACTGACTTTCCCTAATAAGAAATTTGAGATGTGCCGATGTGTTGGTAGTTCAAGTCCCAAAATTCTACACCGTGGAGAATTTCCCAGTTACTTCAGTCTGGAGAATTTCAAAAGGTGATAGAACTAAATGGTCTCAATTACACACCGATCACACTGCAGCACCCATTTTGTAGGTTTTCTCCAAGATATGTTATGGCAGAAAGACCACTAAGATGACTGCATGAGTCACTGGCCACAGATGACAATTGCACAGGTGGTTAAATATTGGGGAAATGTACCAAAATTAGTGGCTTTGGAGTTTGAGAATATTGTTAGTCATAACTCTATTACTGGCCATGTTGTGGGGTTGGGCTTCTCCTCACTTGCCCTGGTAACACCGTGTGTACCTGACCACTGAAAGCTGCTGCCGTTTCTGTTCTCTGAGATTAGGGCCTATATTTAGCCTCTGTAGACATATATCAAGTCATTAAAGGTGGACATTAACCTGTCAGCGGACCAGAATAACTTGCTCTTTTATACTATAGGAAAATGTTATGTGGTCGGCAAGAACACTGTTCCTATCCACCTTTTCTCTCAAAGGCAGATTGGGGTCCAGGTTCCATAGAAGTCCCTGGAGAAGGGGTCTGCAGTGACCTCATATAGCAAAGCTTACAGACCATTCCTTCATGGAGCCAGTGTAATTGACCAGGCTGAACCATCTGATATTTTAAAATAGAGTTTTCTACAACGATGTAGGTGTTTATCGATAATGAGATAACTTGCCAGCTCCTGGTATATACCAGTAACTTAAGAAGCTTGGGTAATTACTTTACCCAAAAGGAAACTAGCATGCTTTGGGGGGTGGGGGTGGAGTTCTGATAAGCGAATACCTCTATTCTGGGGTGGGGGTAGGGTTGGAGTTGAGAACCTCAGGCTTGAGGGTGCACTAAACTGGGACCAGGGAGGGTGTGCAGCAGCCCTGTCCCAACCGGTGTGCGTGCGCTGCTGCGTGGCTCTCTACGTGTCTGCACAGACATGTACGTCCTGTCCACATGTGTGCTGCTCATAGTCCTCTGTCAGTGGCCACCACACACTTGGTTGTCATGTTAAACTTGGGGAGCCAGGGGGAGGGTCTTGCACATGAGGAAGATTGGAACAAGTAAAGAACCGAGTAAGTTTATATGCAAACAGGCCAGCATAGTGAGGCCCCTAGTAGTTTATTACAGTCTCTTCACTATGACAAGTTCAGTCTCAGAATGATTTGTCTGTTCTTCCTCCCTCCCTCCCCCTTCTCCCTCTGTGGCACAAGCGTGCTCGGGAGCTGTGGCCAGTGTCAGAGGATTGCCAGAGTTGGATAGCACAGTCTGGAAGGCTCCATGCTTCTCCTAGGGGCTGCTCTTGATGGCTCCTCTGTTAGCCAAATTAAATTCCCAGATGAGCTCTCCAACCAGTGCTCCCCGGGCAGGCAGGCAAGGGCTGGGGGTTTCCAGAGGCTGTAGGATGGAGCTGCCATCTCAACTCCGCCCCCTGCCCCCCCCACACCAGCCTTCCATGTCACCGCCCCAGCTCCTCAGGCTTCCAGCATGCCAGTGTTCTCAAACGTTTCCTTGGACAAGATTCTCAAGCAGCAGTGGACTCCAGCTTTGACTACTTTGGGCACTGTGGAAGCAGAAGACTATTTCCTAAACTTGCTAAAAACTCGGTTTTGGATTTTTCAAATGTCTTTGTTGGATGCCCTTAGGAAAAGTTCTCGCAGAAGAGGTCAGTTAGATTCCTAAGGTAAAAGGATATGGTTTGCTTAATACACAGGGGTTTATGGAAGTGTTTATGTAAAAGATCATCCTTTGGACATGAACCCCGAGTTTCGGTCCCAAACAGACGTTTTCCACATACTTCTGTTGTGGAAAACAAACCCTGACTCTTGACAAAAACAGTTGGTGTGTGGCCCTAGCTGTGCACTGAGCTCCTGCAGTCCTTATGGGATGACATACTTTTTGAACCTGTGGCTTCAGAAACAAGCTGCCAGTCGTGGAATTGGGGACACCTGGCCTTGCAGCACATGATGGGGTGGGTATGAGGATGGGAAGCCCCCGTGTGCTTAAAAGGGTCAGCAGCCTGGGGAGCTCTGATGCCCATCTCCCCACAAACGCAGGCAGGTTTCTGCATGCAGAAGACTGGCAAGGGACCTCAGCTGGGCAGTGGCCCCAGGATATCACTATTGCTGCAGATTTCTCTTTCCTTCTTTATCATCCTTTCCTCTGGTCACAGCTTCTTCCGGAGCCCTCAAAGTCTACCGACTTTTGTGGGACCATCCCCTAGAAGTGTCTTTCTATATATTTTTTTTTTGCCCTGAGCCCCAAGCTCATTTTTTACAAAGATTGTTTAGCAGACCAGCAAGCCTTGGTTTCTTTAACAAGCAGCTCAGCCTCACTGTCTCCTTTATTTAGCCCAAACTTTACCTTTACCCTCTCCATACCACAGATGGAAAGTATGGAAGGAAACCTTTTTACCTCAGGCCTGTTTCCTATTGTTGCAAACCTTAAACAGTTTTCTTAGGGAGTAGAGAATCTGTTTTATAAACATGGAATGGAATTGCCTGTGACTGGCCAGATAATAGGAAGTGATTATTTCTCTGGAAATGAGATGGAAAAATGGGCAAAACATCGAGCCAACACAGACTAAGAAAGTTCCCTGAAAGTTTCTGTTACCCATACCTCCAGTCGCCAGATGTGCTCATCCTGAGTCTTAACCCTGCCCGTCACCCACTGCCACATCTGTCTTATGCCAGCTCTTCCCCAAAGGCTTAGAAGGCATTTACAGTGGCTGCCTCAGGATGATGGGGTTCCTGCACCTCCTTGCTTTGTAGGTGGAGAGGAAGAGACTGGGCACAGGAGGAAGAAGTTACGGTGGATTTCAGCTCTAGGTGTCCCTAAAGACCAGTGGTTTCCAGAGTGGGTGCCCCACCGTAGTCATGCAGATCCGGTGTTGGAGTAGGGCAGCAAGGACAGTGGCTAGAGTGGGGAAAGGCAAATGGATTTACAGCATCCACAACATTGTTTCCATGACAGGGTGTGTTCAGCAGCTGGTTTACGATGGACTCAGGCTGCCGCGCCTGTCCAGAAGTTGGAACTAGACTGTGCAGCCTCCAGATCGTACCTAGGCAGCCTGCTGCATACAGTCAGGCCACATTCGTTTTTGTTGGTACATTTGAAAGTAGACATTGAGAAACTGGCTGGAAGATGTTCTGGAAATCTGGAGAAAGTATTCTTTCCCTGGGTAGGAAGTGTGATGATAGTACCTTCTAGATCAGACTAAGAGTGTGATGGTGAAATTTGCACCAAAAACTCTTTGCAAGCAAAAGCTGATGGAGGTAGCTGGACTACTAAGGAAAAACCTATCCCAAGATTGAAGCTGTTGGGTGAGATTAGTTCCAGGGTAAGACTAAGACTGGGGCCAGAAAACACAGTTCATGTCATCTCTTTTTTCTCAAGATGCTGTTATTAAATGAAACCTGTAACACAGTTTACATAACGGAAAGCTCAACCAAGACAATGAGTAAAACTGCTTTACTAGGGTGACCAACCGCCCTGGTTTACCCAGGACTGATGGGTCCCCAGAGTGCAGGACTTCCATTGCTAAAATCAGGGAAGTCCCAGGCAATCTGGGACAAGTTGTAACCTTTGTTCCAGGACTGACCAACTTAACTGCTCCTTCATCTCCATTGGCATTTTGCAAAGATGGCCCTAAGCATTTAAGTAAGACTGAAATAATAACAAGAGAACGTGTTGACTTCTGCTGCTACTCTGTGGTCCACGTTTTTGCTTTTCTGAAAAATTGTACATCTTCAAGACCTCTAAAAAGCCCTAACTGGTTAACTTTCTTGGGGAGATATGTATGACTGTCTCGTGGTTTTAAGCACACTTTACTGGATCACGGTTGAGGTAGATGGAGGGTGGCTTGTTCTAGGATCCTTGGATTCCCTTTCTGTGAACTTAAATATGAGCCTGAGGGAGCACCTTGATAGAAAAATGGGAGGGATAATGAGAAAGAACTTGGACCTCAGGGCTTCACAGTTCAGCGTAGGTACCTATTCATCTTCCATGTCGAGAGAGCAGCCATTGACTGCATGCCTGAAATTCCTGCTGACGAAGGTGTGTGCAGGGGATTCCTAAGTGGACCTCTAAGAATTAGCTCAGTGGCTACAGGGTCGAGCCAAGGACTTCACGGTGACCTGGCCCAGAGTGCTCACTCTGAGTCCTGGCCCCAGCTCTCCAGGCTTCCCCGGGAGGGTGTTTGGCAGCTGTGCACAGCCCTGCCCTTTGGACCTCACCTGGCCAAAATGTGCATGAATTGCTCACTCTTAAAAATCTCCTTCTGAGATGTTTCCCAAGTTGAAAATGGCTGCGGCTCCGTCATTTCTTTCTGACATATGTAACTGGCATTTTTCTTCTTAAAGGACACTCACTACTAGGCAGATCCATTTCTAATCAAATGACTTCAGCTCTCCTGCTACAGTCAAAGCCTTTGATTCTGTATGTTGTTGAGGTTTAGTTTTATATTTTCCAGGTAAATAGAGTTAAACTCAGACCCTAAATTGTCATGAGAAGGCAGGCTTCAATAATTCTAGTTTCAAAATCAGACAGAAAATTCACTTCTTTACTATGTAAAAACAACAAAAAGGTCTGAAATGATTCCTAGGTAGATATTCTCCTCAAAAGAAATCATTCAAGAAAAAGAAGACACCTGTGTTATGAGAACAGACTCTCCCGACTATACTCACTGCTAGTAACTATCACTTTAAATGCACGCAGTGTGCACATAAAATTAGAACATTTTACTTTGGGGTTGAGGATTCACTACAGATCTGTGATCAGTTCCTCTACCCAGCTTCACATATCAGCTGAGGCGGATCTCAAACTTTTTGAGGGGGTGAGCATTCAGTTACACTCAGAGAAAGTCTTCATTGGTTTTCCCAGAACATTGCAGAAGTCAGAATAGCTCCTGTCTAGGCGATTAGATCGGCAAATTCAAAGCCCGCATTTCCAGATGTAAAGCCGTTAGAATCATGGAATGGCTGATAGCCCTACAAAGACAGGCCACCCTCTGTCACTGGGAAGAGCGCAGTGAGACGTGTCGTGTTTGCAGTAGCATAATTCATGTTATGATTAACAGTAATTTCATCTTGCTTCCCCTTTAGTGAGCCCAGCCCCAGAAGCCGTCCTCGGCTTCCTCTCCAGCCTGGCCCCGTGTGTTCTCAGTCTGCTGTCCATCGTGCAGGCGTCCCCCCACGGCCCTTCCCTGCACGTGGGCCCTCCCACATTCCACGACCCCATCTAGCGTGCCTCACTGAGGGCTGTGCCGTGGCCCCCACGGTTCGCCCAGGGTCTAGCGTGGGCTTGGCATATAGGTATTGGTACTTTCGGGGCACGTTGTCTTGAGTGCAGCCACACTGGAGCTTTGGGTCACATGCTCCTAAGCTGCCTGGGCTCCAAACCTCACCATGAACAATTCCTGTCTCAGCTTTAAAAATTCTGGTGAGGTTGAGAACAGTAATACCACGTTACCTTAAGTGACCTCCCTAAGTATGGATCAGCTTGCATTGGGATGGGGGAAGGATGCACACACATGGCATTACACAAATGCTACCAATGCTGAAAACGCTACTAGAATCCAGAAGAGCTCCATTTAAAGGCTTAGTAGGAAATTGCATAGCTATAGAAGAACAAAGATCTTCAAGTTTCTAAGACTGGCAGGAGTCAGCTCTGGGGAAGCAGAAAGAATCACAAGTTTGTCGGCTATTACTGAAGATATAATCCCTATGACAGGGCTTTTTGTTCAGGTCGGACAGAAGGTCATGTCCTGTAGTCTGCAAGAGTTCTCTGCTTCCCCCAGAAACACTGGCCATCCAGTTATCCACATGGACCCGTTTCCCAGGGAGACCTGGCCCTTCGAGCCAGTGGTGTGAGCGTCACCTTGAGGAACTGGACGTGTAGGTACTATCTACTTCAAGTCGTACTTAACGCACTCCCTCTTTCCAAGACGGGATTTGAGGCATCTTCCAGTGGACAGTTGACGTGGAAATACATTGTGAATACACAGTAGAACCGTGCATTCACACCCACACACAGAGCTATGGGCACAACTTCATTTCAATTGTTCCATATAGAGAATGAAATAAAGGTGCATTGGATGTCTGTGGCTTCAAAGCTTCATTACCTCCTTCCATCCTAAAATTCTTTCCTTCCTTGATTTTTGAGGTGTTAAGTCAGCTCCTCCCTATGCTACCACTTCTCTCTGGTGTGCAGGTAGAAGCAACACTGGACTGCCAGCCTGCAGTTGTGGCCTCCAAGGTGGGCTTCGTGGAGCCCTGGGACTCGGGCGCATTATGAACCTCGCTGAGCCTCTCAAGACCAGTCATGCACACCTGCTTTGCTGGCCGTTCTTCCTTTATCCTTGGCCTTGGCCTCTGCCTTCCCTCCTCCCTTGGGAATTCATCTGGGAAAACCTCAGAAGTCACACTTAATAGAGGTGATTTTCCAAACATCACCTCTCCTATCAGAGTGGTACCCTGCCCACAAAGCTTTCCAAAACCTGCCAACTGCACAGAGGATAGCAATTATATTCCTGGGTTGCTTTTTACTTTCACCTTGTAATTCTCATCATATTTTTATTTATTTTCCTCCATTTAATTCTGTAAATGGTGGAGAGGATTCCCACACCTCTTCAGATGAAGAGACACTCCTGTGTGGTGCCAGCCCTGGCCCGCCCTCACCCCAGCGTACCTGCTCAGACTTGCCTCTTATCCCTCCCCCTGCTGTGCTGGGTTCCTTTCAGTTTCTCATACCTGCCATGTTCTCTAGCCTCCACGTCTTCACAAGTGTAGTTGCCTCTGCCAGGAATGTTCTTTTCTGCTCACCTCCTTGCCAGACCAGCTGCTGCTGTCTTTCCAATCTCTTCTTCAGTGTTACTTTCTCCGCAGGTTTCCTCCACGAGGCCCTTTGAGTGCCCCTGCCTTCATGTGTGCCTTCACCTCACTCTGTCTGGTCATTTCTCTGTGATCTCTTGGTTTATTTCGAGGCCTGATTCTCCTACAAGCCTGGAAGTTCCTTGAGGCCAGAGACCCTGTGGATCCTGTCACTAATCCCTAGCATCTGGCACACTGGATGGATGGCTGGCTGGGTGGCTGGATGTGTGGATGGGTGGGTGGATGAAGGCACAGTTTAACCATATGTTTGGTGTGTCTTCCAACCTTAGGCTGGAGTTCCTGAAGCTGTAGGAAAGGAATACACCATGTGGTGTTTTTAAGCCACAGAAATATGTCACAGCCATGTCTGGGCTCTATTTGCTACACATTAAAGAAAGGATCCCCATGCTGGGAGAAGAGCTTGGGGTTTTGTGTGTGTGTGTGTGGTGTGTGTGTGTGTGTGTGTGTGTGTGTGTGTGTGTGTGTGTGTGTGTGTGTGTGTGTGGTAGTCTGCCTTTTAATTGTGGTAAAATATATATAACAGAATTTGCCATCTTAACCATTTTTAAATGTACAGTTCAATAGCGTTTAAGTATATCTACGTTGTTTCACAACCAATTTCCAGAACTTTTTCGTCTTTAAAGCTGAAGCTCTGTACCCATTAAACAATAATTCCCTATCCCCCCTCCTTTCAGTCCCTGGCAACCAATATTCCACTTTCTATGTCTATGAATTTGATTACTATAGGGACCTCGTGTAAGTCTTTTGGTGACTGACTGGTTTATTTCACTTAGCATGATGTCCTCAAGGTCCATCCATGTTGCAGCACATGTCAGAATTCTCTTCTTTTTGAAGGCTGAATAATGTTCCATTGTTCATCCATTCATCTGTCCATGGACACGTGAGTTTCTTTCACCTCTTGGCTACTGTGAATAATGCTGCTGTAAACAGGAGTTTACAAATACCTCTTCTGAGCTTGAGGCTTTAAGTGTAAAAACTGTAACATGGGAAAATTATAAAGTATGGCTGAATTTTAACGCCACCCAACCTTACCAGGGCTCTTTTTGAGAGAAACTGCTGGGATGTTTGCCGGGCCCATTCATGAATATAGTGACTTGTAGATGTTTAATAACCTGAATGATGGTCTGCAACCAATGTGGTATGAAAACAGCCACCCAGCAACCACATGGTCACATGGGATTTCCCTGTGTTTGCCACGTGCCTGTCCTGGGGTAGGAGAGGGACTCGCTATCTGTGCTTTGGATGACCTTGGGAATATTTCTGTCATTCATCCAATCTATTTAAGAGAGTATAATAAATTGTTCCTCTCATATGTCAACATTTCCAAAGCTGTGGAATGATACTGCTACAAAAGTTTGAATATTTTCAGGGAATATCTATAACTTTTGTTGGAAAAAGTGACTACTGGAAAACTCACCCCTACTGCACGTGCACACAAAAAGTTACGTCTTTATCAAAGTCTTATTTCTGTCTAAGGAATTCCTTATTTATTTTATATAAAGTATAAAGCCCCCAGGGCATGGAAAGTGTTTAGGATTCTAAAAAATAAAATGGCCAAAATGTGTTCTCACTTCATTTCAAGTTGTCTTGATGTTGATAACATGTTGTGAACATGAGTAGGTTGAAACGAGACAAAATAAAGTCTTCATGTTTCTATTAAGCCACCAAATATCCTAGATCCTACCTAACCTATTTTCTACATTGTAAAATTCTGCCTTCTTGCTTTTCCAAATAAGATGAAACAATACAGCATATGTGTGTGTGTATGTACATTTCTGTAAACATATAGATCTAACAGTGTGGCATGTGGGTTGAGTCTTTAAGCTTCTAGTGCCGTTCCCGGAACACTGTCCTATCAGTACACAGCGTGATATTTCATATTGTCACTGGTCATCCTTGGTAGCCAACTTGTATCATTTTGTTTTCCATTTTTGATCTTTTAGTGTTACTCATTGTGGCCAGAAATTCTTGCAAAAGATAAATAAATCAAAACCCTCTGTTTTCATCGGTGACAGTAAATCACAACCGAGGACTCTGCGGGGGAGGATGGCCGTGGGGGGTAGTGAGGAAATGTTCTTTCACTTCTATTAAGAAATTGAATTTCATTATTATATTTTATAAATATTTCCTTCCATGGCTCATAACTTGGTCGCCAGCTTATTGCTAAGGTCTTACAAGGTAAGGAGAGGCGGAGCTGGAGAGACCTGTTTCTTCTCAGGTGTGCCTGTGGCCCCAAATGGAAACCAATCAAGGTGCGATTTATGTTCATTAAGTGCTTGTCAAAACTGAAAAATTTTCTAATCAACAGCAATCTAGCTGCGGCCCCCTCAATGGCTGGGAGGGCCGCCTCTGCTGCATCGGCTATTTGCCTGTTACAACTCTAGGCTAAAAATCCGCTGATGATTACATTAGGCTAAGCTGCGAAGTAAATGAACCATGTCTTATTTAGGTGCCACTAGCATCAGAGTAGTCCTGCCCCGCAGGGCACTTGATAGCGTTTTATGGCTTTAAAATTAGTGTAGCTTCCCATTTGCTGCAGGGTGCTGCATGTTATGCCTTTGAACTCAATAAGCAAAGGGAAGGGGGCCTTTTGTTTTTCTCCCTTATTTTTTTCCTTTGCATTTTAGCCATTTTGTTTTGCATCTTTTCCAGACGGCATTTTGCAATAAAAATGTCTGACTGCCGTATACATGCTCCCCCACCCCACCCCCTAAAAAAAGGGAAGAGGAGAAAAAGTAGAAAATGTCATGTATTTGCAGAGGACAATTTTTTTTTCCTATACTACAAAGTGAAAAATAGCTTTGGACGTCACCCCTACTGGCTTATCATGTCAGAATTGCCACCTCAAGTGGGAACAACACCTTAGCTCAAGAAATAGCCACGTAAAGTCAAAGGGTAAATATTTTGGTATTTTTATTGGACAAGAGTAGTAAGAGCTAACATTTATCGAGGGCTTTGGTGCTCTTTTAAGCACTTCATATATTATCTTAGTTAATCCTCACAACAGTCCCATGAGGCAAGGACTGTTATTATCCCTACTTTTAAAGATGTGGAAATGGGGAACCCAAATAATTAAATAACACATTTCAAGCATGCAGCTAATATGGGAATAGAGATGGGATCCCAGGCTCTCTGACTTTGAGGCCTTTGACCAAGAGAAAGCCAAGTTTTGTTTGCTGAAGATTTCTCTAGCAGAAAATTATGGTTATCAGTGAATTGATTGCTGTTCATCTTGAACCAAATCTGATACAAGATGCTTTAAACTACCTTGGCAGGCAGTAGAGTTAAGAAAACAATAATTCCTGTAAAAGCAGTGCATGGGAAAAAATATGTATAGGAGACTTCTAAACAGGCCTAGGTGAAAGTTTAAAAACTAGACATACTTAAAATTTGTGATGGGAAGAAACTGGAGTGAGAAGTTTTCTCTGTGCTACCTTAAGTCAAATGGCAGAAGACAAGGCATAGCAATTATTAGTGCCCTTGGAGGACAGATGTGTGCGCTCTGCTGCCTTGAAAATCTGCGGTTTCTTTTAGTGCTGCATATTCTAGCAAATTCATCCCAAAAAATCTAAATTTTTTTAAGAGAACCAATCAGGTCTGTTATCACTATGGTGAGCATTTCTGTATAACTCAAAATTTCCAAGCTCTAACTACTGGTCTGGTTGTTTCCAACCATATTTAAGTGTTAAAATATTAGGATTGCAAAGGAATGATGCTGGCTCCTTGAGTTCGTTGTAGTGGAGTTTCGCTTGTGCCTGCCTTTGGAAGAGGCCTGTAGTGGCTGAAGAGACAGCCGTTTTCATCTCTGCTGCGTTCATTTTGTACAGGCTGGGCTTGAGCACGCATGGGTTACATCCAGGTAATATTCAATTTAACCTAAAATGAGAAAAATCTTTCTTGCAGTGGTAATGCTCAATATAGTAGGTCAGTCAAGACAGATACAATCAAGAAGCAAAAGGTATATTCTTAATTCAATTTGGAAGTTGCTACTATTTTGATTTATGTTATAATAACCTATCCCCCTGGGCTGATGTTGGGCTTTTTCCCACACATGTTGGATATTGGTGGGCACAGCCCATGGACCGGAGAGGTTTTCTCTTGCCATAGTGTGGGTACACTCCGTTGTACGTGAGGCATGCCATCACGGCTCCCTGACTATGCTTCACCAGCCTTCTCTTTTACCACGCATTCCGTAATTACCCAGACCCAATAAAGCATTTATTAAGTAAAGAATGAAGTCTCATAACCGTTGCCTTTGCCTCGGACACCATTAGACATCTAATTTTCCAGGTACCTACTTTCCGCAGCGTCTCCAGGTCACCTTCGTATGCACTTACAAACATTAGTCAAGTGGTCTTTGCGAAGGCAGTTCTGAAAGTGATACACTGGCATTCTCTTGGCTGTCTTGGGAAACAAAATTATTTCTCATAGGATTTTTCACTTTGAAGCTGCCTCCTACCTTGCTATTGTGACTATGATCCTTTTGAGAGAAGAATAAATTGTCTTCTTTGAATTATTTGATCTGAAAGGATGTGGCCAGGAGATTTTTCATAATTTTACAGTATTTTCACAGTATTTTTAGGAGTGTGACTTACCTCTATACCTGAGACTATGTATGAGGCTATTGTTTATTATTCATAAATGTTAGACTTGGACATTTGCTTGATCTCTTTGAGCAGATGGTACTATATATGTCTTTATAGATTAGTTTCCTTTGAAAATAATATTAAATGGAGTTTAGAAATAGCAGTGCAGCTAACAATGGCTTCTCTTACATACTTTTTCTTTTTTAGCCCAGAAGTGAGACTTTTTAAAAATAGAACTTAACAAACTACTTCCTTTTTGAACCTGGACATTCATGAAATGTAGTGAAAGTCGGGAACAATAAGTCATTCATTTCCTCCAGGAGAAGACAAGAAAATGTAAAAATATTTATCTTTGCAAGGTCCACCTCTTGCGCTCTTTCCCCTGTTGTGTGCATTAAATCATACACACAGAGCTGCTGGCTGGTGTTTGAACGTTGAGTTACACTGCTGGTTCTCAAACTTTTTGGGCTCAGGACCTCTTTACCTTCTTAAAAATTACTGAGGGATCCCAAAGAGCTTCTGTTTATGTTTATTTTATCTATTGATATTTACTAATGTTAGAAATTTAAATTGAGAACAATTTTAAATATTTATATAATTCATTTAAAATGACAATAATAAACCACCCATTACATGTATATGTATATAATATTTTTATGAAAACTATAGTTTCCAAAACAAAAGAAAATCATGAGAAGATTTTTTTAAACATTTTTTTTTACATTTTTACACTGTTTTACATTTTTTCAGATGTCTTTGATACATGGCTGAATAAGAGAGCTGGATTCTCATAGCTGCTGTAATCCATCGTGACATGTTGTTTTGGTTAAATATGTGAAGAAAATCTTGCCTTATCCAGATATGTAGTTGGAAGAGGAAGGAGTATTTTAATAGCCTTTTCAGATCATTGTGGATATCCCTTGCGTACTACACCAAAACTCAACATGTGGTAGTTTATTAGCATCTGACACCATATCATTAAATTTTTCCTTCTCTGCTACAATAAAATCCATCGAGCTGACTTTGAATGATCTCGTATGCACATTTTATCCACACATGTGGCATCATGCATTTGTCATTTCAAAGTACTGTTTTTTGAAATGAGGAATGCAGATTTCCAAGTGGTGACACTTTACATCATATAATATTCAAAAATTACATTGTTTGATATCACCACCAATCTTGTCAGAAAAGTTACTAAGTATTTGGAAGGTGTCAGGCACATGGTGAGAGACACAAGTTTTAAAAATCCTGATTTTCACTGGAAAGCTCAGTCTTGTCACTGACCACTAATATTGTCAGCTGTTTTCCTTAAAGTGCTCACTTTGTTCATTTTCAAGAAAATATCTGCCAGATATCCAGGACTGAATAACTATAGTTAGTCTATGTCTGGCATAGTCATTGTTTCAAGTGAAAATGTGGTCCCACCAAAAAAATGGCTAGTTTAGCTTGTAATTCAAGCAGTTGCAGAAGTGCCTTTCTGCAAGACAACCATCAACCTCAGTACCTAGCAAAAATGCTTTATGCAGACTTTCTGTGTCAGCACTCAGAAAATCAAAAAGACATGTAAAGGGTTGAAATTTCTAAACATCAGTATCTTATTTTTTGTTTGTTTATATTAAGAACATTCATAAGTGAAAGTATTTTTTTTACTTAAAGAACATGAAAGTGACTAATGACAAACAGTACAGTATGGGACTGTTACCTTGTGCCATGCTAAGGTGCCAGCATTTTTACCCTCCATTGCTTTTGCACCATCAAAACAAATTTCAGCACTGTGATAAAAAGACAAATATTGTCTTTGAAATTTTTACTGAATTTGTGAACCCTCTACTAGGGTGTCAAAGACCACACTTTGAAGATTGCTAAACTAAATTATGCAAAAAGGAAAAACTCAATTAGATTGGCCATGTAAAAAAAAAAAAAAAACCATAGGAAATTTCAGTATGTCTGAAGAGTTATCTAACTTAGACAAAGATTTGTATATTGATATAAAATATTAAATTTATCAATATATATATATGTACACTTATAAGCCAGAGCTTGTTGGGAAAACCTAATCGGAACAAGGATTTCCATTATTTTTTATACCATTTAATTATATAAATCAAGAGTCTTAATATTTTTTAAAAGTATATGTAAAAATGGAGTATGTTGATGATATTATCTGTACTTTAAGAGAGTAGGGTTTAAGCACTGTCACATTTCCAAAGCTTCGTGCTTCTTACTGATAATCTAATATCGAGATGCCAATCATACAGTTCATGCATTTCACTTTAGCTTTAAGATCTTGTTAACTGCTTTTGGTACCCCAATGAACACATCAGCAAACCATCTTTCAGCAGACAGCCGAAGGTAACCTCCGGATGTGAAGCAGTGAGAATCAATATAATAAGAGTATTTTTAGGGACTGTTGATGGATTGCTGTATTTCGAGCTTAACTTCAAGTGCCAAATGCCCCAGAGCTGACTAAGATGAACTCACCATTTACTGAGAACTGCAGAGGCCATCATGCAGGTAGAGAGCTCCAGGATTGCCAAGACAGGACATATGCACCTTTCCCTTTGTAGTTTTGGTGAGAATTCTTGCATGTTTTTTAGTAGCCCAATAGGGTATTTTAATGAGGACTTTGTACCACTCTCCTTGCTGGAGCAAAGTGTTACCCATTTGATGACCTCCCAGTCCTGGGAACACATAACTGTGAAATTTGGGGACAACTTTGTACAGCAGCAAATCAGTTAATTCTCCATATCAGGAGTGATCTGGTACGCCAAGGCACTAATGACTTCGCGTCCTTCTCCAAAGGCAGCTCACAGAAGGCGGGGGCCACGTTAAGCTGTGCCTCTGTCAGCAAGCTGAAAGCTGTGGGTCTCTGACACAGCTCTCGATTGCTAGCAGGTTTCTCTCATTGCACCTCATTTGCATCTGGGACATCAATTAGCATGTTTGTTGAGGCTAATTGAATGAAACTCAATCATAGCTCTTAATTGCTTGACTATGTGAAAAGAAATCACATTAATGCAGCTAATTAAGTGTACGGCAATAGATGCAACATAATTAGGAGCGAAATGTAAAAAACAAGGGATGGCAAAGGTGCAGAGGCAGGGTTGCAGGGGACGGCGAGGCACAGTTACCGAGCTATTGGCGCGTGCGGGAACAGGTCCCTTTGCTCCAGTGCCTGCTTGGAAAAAATAATCCGCATGATGAGCATGGACAACTTGAGAAGAAAAATGCAAATAGGTTTGCAATTACTACTTTTTCAAGCTGTTGAGGGGCAGGAGATGGCACCTCTGGGGGGCTTGGCTCTTGAGTGGGCCCCAGGGACTTGTTAAGTGCTGTTTAAAAGTACTTGGCTTTGAATTACCCTCATGCCTTGTTAAAGGGCTTTTTCCTCTTTTATCTTCGATCAGCGTTTTCTACAACTACATGGAGAAGGGTAGTATCTGTAACATTTGCATATCAAAATTGAGCTTGCTGTCTTTATTTTCCCCAGGTCCCCACCTCAGACCCATCAAGGGTCTGCACATCCCACTTCTATGGAGACCACATTGTTTAGCGCTTGTAGCTTTAATTCTTCAAGTACCAAGCTGGGGAGAGATGAAAAGGATAAGTTCTTTCAAAAACAGAAAACTCAGTGTAGTTTCTCCTCCTGGGAGAAACTAGAAGCCATGGATGGACCCATGTGTTTCACATTCCACCTGTTTATGAAGCCCCAGGTTGGAGGGCTTTTATTGACTAGGAAATGCATTTTGTAACATTTTAAAATTTTTCAGTGACTTAAAACATAAGAATTGCCAAATTTATATTTTGATCTTTTTAGAGCTAGTTCTTCTGAAGTTTCAGCGCCTAACTCAGGCAACAAAACAGATCCCCTAACCCACGCTGAGCTAGAGATAAATGTGTTCCCTTGTGCGTTCAGATACAAAGAGCAGATACTTGGTGCATTTCTATAATAATTTTAAATAAAATATCCTGGTTATTGTACGTTAAGATGTGCCTATTAAAAGGGCCCATGCTGAGGCTTAGTCACTATCTGATTAGCCTCATTTTAGAGCCCATAAGCAATAAATGCTCAATTACACTCCTGTTATTGTATTTTAATTTGTTAAGAATTGGCATTAAAGAAGAAAGTTATAGCAAGTTGATATTTTTAAGGGAGTAACTATGCAGGAAGGAATTTATTATTTACAAGCATCAACTTTGGTTTTGAAACGTGGGTTTGCGTTTTCAGTGGATATTAATGGAAGTAAATTCAAGATGCTTCAGAACAACCTTTTTTTGTTAACATGACCTACACTAACCCAGGCACACTTTCTTCTTTGATGTGCTTTTCACTTGCCATCCTAAACACTCAGCTCAGTCATGAGAGTTCCTATATTTTTTCCAGTCTACCTTATCCCTCAATCTAATTTAGTGTAACTAATTTAATAATACTTCTCTTTCCATCTTGGGTCCACATCTTTTCAAGACCACAGGTTTTTTAATGGTCGATTATATTTTGGGGAGCCCAGCATCTTGACTTTCAAGTGGAGTCTTCTGTCAGGGCCGTGTGAAGTCAAATTTGCTCCTCCCAGTCTGGATACAGTCTTTTCCTTCCCGAATCCACAGGACTCTCCTTCAGGGGGCCGGGACCGACCCCAGCCAGCCTGCCTGCAGACATGGGGACATTCCTCCCTGAGCCACCGAGGGTGACAGGCGCCTCTGCTGAAGAATGCCCGGCCTCGCCCCTGCCTCCGAATGTGCCCCAGTGCTTCTGATCCTTTCTCCATTTGTTTTCAGCCCATTTTTCTTCCTCCTGGCTCTGACCTTGGCTTTTTAAGCTTTCATTTGCACCAAGAGCTGGCAGTTTGTGGTCTGTTCTCGGGAAGTCACCAGGGACCTTGAAACATCTTTTTCTCCTGGTGCTAGTGCTTGGCGAGCCCCCTAAGGTTGTGTGGATTTCTCCTCCTGCCCTTCCTCCTCTGTTGAGAAGGGGCACAGGAGCACCCTTTCCTGGACTATGGTTTGGCTCTCATTTCCCGCCCCCTCCCCCTGCAGATGGGCTGGAGAGGGCGGCTCTTCTCACCCTTTCTTTACTGAGCACCCACGTTTTATTCCTTTCCCCGGATTGAAATCTTGTATGATTGGTTCCTTGTTATGTCATTCCATCTGTCAGCAGACTTCCTGCTTTTGACAAACCAGTGACTCCTCCGCCCTTCACCTGCTGGAATGTGGACCTTGTCCTGCAATTAAAAGATGGAGGGCCTGTTTCCTGGAAGCCGCTGGGATCCTTCTCTTGGCTTTCCTGTGCTCTCTGTATCCCTAGTAGCTCCCTAGCTGTGCTTTGGCGAACTTAACTCGTCCTCAGGTACTCTACCCGGCACTCTGATTCCAGGACTTTATCTAGTCATCTCTCTGCACAGTAGCTGCCCTGGTTGACAGTTACAAGTGAACAGTTCGCTTTTCCAACCTGCCTGTGTCCTTTGTAGCTGGCACCTGGGTTAGTTTGGCAGTTGTAAAATTGCATTGATCCTAACTTAATCGCTAATGACAAATACAAATGTATTGGTTTTAGAATCTAAAGATTATCCATCACGATTTTGCCAAGGAAAGAATGTGTTTACTCCCACTTCCTGTTGACTCTTAGAACACTTGAAATACTGTTTCTCCAAGAGCAACTTAGAATATATCCTCTCTTAATGTACAGTATCAGCGAATATGTGTTCGGAATGCTTAAGATACTGTCTGCAGATAAAGAGGCTCATTACCAAAAAACATGTAATGCATTAAAAGGTCAGTGACTCCTGATTTACTAGCTGGCCCCTGACCCTGGCACTCAGTTGCCTTCTCCCCTTGCACGCCATCAACCAGTTCTTGGGTATGAGAGCCCACCGTGAGGTGTTAGGTGACCTGCACAAAGAACTCCTAGAGTTCCTTGATAACTGCTAGTCACTCACCTCCAAGGTGTAGAGAACAAGATTCTTCTGAGGACAGTGAATCACTTGGAGAAACATAATACTTGAGTACTGAATAAAGCACTTTCTTTCTTAACACCCAGCTTTTGTACATCCATCCGTGAGCTCCATATTTTTTCAATACCACGCCACTTGTCCCTCAGACATCTACCTGGGTCCTTCATAAAATGTTTGACCTTTACCTACAGTTTTCACCTGAATTCCCACCAGACAGCTTCAGTCTTACCTAGACGTTTAATGGTATTCCCGTCTGAGACAGAAAGGTTATTACAAAGTAGTTTCCTATTCTATGGAATTTTACCTAGAATTTACAAGATGAGCCCAAGTTCCTAATGTGCCATCTAATAAGCAAGATTTCAAAACATATGATTTTATGTTATACTTATTTTCTAATCCCCCATGAGGAAGCATGTACTATGTCTGCTTGTATTTCCAGTTCCTGGGTCATCTCAGGACACAGAAGCAAGACTCTGATTTAAATATAATGATGATGCCACCAGAACTATGCAGATAAAAACCTCATTATTTTTAAAGTGCTTTCCATACTGAAAGGGTCATAGATTACGACTCATGATGTCTGAAAAAATCTTTTGTCCTAGATTGTAAAAGGTCATCTTTTTAATCTCTCTTGGGTTTTTAACATTTTGAACAGGATTACATGCAGAACGTTCATGGTAAAGAGATTGATCTTCTGAGAACCACTGTGAAAGTCCCAGGAAAGAGGCCCCCCCGAGCCACGTCGGCCTGCGCGCCCATCTCCAGCCCTAAAACCAATGGCCTGTCCAAGGACGTGAGCAGTTTACACATCTCACCAAATTCAGGTAAGCTTCCGGCAGACGCGCTAAAGAAATCAAGTGTGATAACAGTAGTAGATGTTACTGGCATGAACTCTTAGGTTAGGTGGAGACTTGTCTGTTACATTATAGATGAAGGTTTAACGTCACCCATCCTGTGACTGATCGTTTTCTCTACACCTTTGGGTTTCCATGGATGCCAGCAAGCAGATGGTGGCGCTTTGAGTCACAGCTGTACAAACCAAGCACCTAGGCTTTCTCGGGGCTGGGTAATCAAAAGTAGAGTTTTATTCACGAATTGGGTACTTAATGGCCTTCTGAAGAAAACTTGGTTTAATTGTTAATATATCAAGGATTAACTAATGTCTGGTGACTGTGTATGAAAGTGGAAAAACCATTTGGAGCAAGTTTTGAAGGAAACTATTTGACCTGTATAAAACTTGAATTCTCTCCGTTTTATATTTTAACTATAATCTGTCATTCCTTGATGTAACTTTAGTGTTCTTTATTCTCTTTTAAAGGAGATTTTTTTTTTTTTTATTAGGGATCAGAGAATGTTAGTGTTTTCTCAAAATTTGATGTGTTTGGAAATTCCTGGCCTGTGTGTGCAGTGACAAGCCATTCAAGATGCCTTGCTCACTTTTGTTTAAGAGTCTTTGCAAATGGTTGATTGTGCTGTGGCCTTAACCCTCCCATGATTGCTTATCTGGGAAGAGGTGTTAAGACCCCCTGGTGTCCTTCCACTTGCACACTCAGACGCCTTCAGCGTATAGAATACCTGCCAGAATTTTTGTTGTTTTCTCCAGCAAAAGTCCCTTTTTCTCTCCCACCTACATCCAGTCTTCTCAAAACAGATTTCTGATCTGCAGTGATTTTGAGCGTAAATCTCCATTTATTAAAGAGGGATGATGCCACCCACACAGTGCTGTGGCATAAATGACACTGGCTGGTGAAAGCAGGATGGTCAAAGGGGTCAGAAGCTGGGGTCCACCAGCCTGGGCCCCGCCGCGTGCTGTCAGATGCGTCACTGAGCCATCTCTTCACCACCATGCTGGCCTCCCTGTCACCGTGCTGTGACATCAGGTACCAGAGCCTATGTGAAGGTGCTGGGAATCTGGGAAAGCATGATGGAAACACAAGCTGCTGTCACTAATTGGACTTTCTGCTAAAGGAGACGTGAGTTCCTTCCAAAGTGGTGAGAGATTGCTTTGCATGGCCTCCTGTGACCCGCTGACCTTCCTTCCAAGACGTCCATGAGATTTCCCTTGTCAGGAGAAGAGGGAAAAGTAGTGCCCAAGAAATAAAATAAAGTTCTGTGGTGAATAAAAAGCTAAAGTCTTCATTGCTTTATTACTTTACATTGTTCATTCATTTATTTTAAAAAATGTTTATTGAGCACGTGTTTTGTGCCCGGAATCATCTATGCTGTGACCATGGAGTCTCTGACCTCCAGACTTCCTGTACAAGGTGGTCCTGTAGCCAGCTAATTGTTCACCCCCCGCTCTAACCCGTCCCATCACATCTATCCATTTATTTATTCAAGTCAGACAAACAATTATTGAGTTTCCTTGTTTTTCATTTATTTTAGAGTTGACAAAAAGTTGTATCTATTTTTCATGTACACCGTAATGTTTTGAGAATGGCTGAGTGAGGCCGTTTATTGAGTTTCTAATGTGTGCCCGCTGCTGTCGCCAGCCCCGGGCATGCAGATGAATAAGACATAATCTGTGTCCTCAAGAATCTCACCCTGCTGTTGGGGAGAAAAGTAGTGGGGACATGGGGGATCCAGTGATGGATGGTCAGGAGGTGGGCCAAGGCTTTAGGGCACAGGGCATGTCTGTGCTGAGTCTGAAGGTCAGGGTGGGAACTCAGCAGGTGCATAGGGTGAGAGAAGAGCATGCGATGACTTGAAGAAGTGTGCATGTGTAAGAACAGCGTTTTAAACTTCCTGCTCTCAAGACTTACATTCTTTGGTGTGGAGTGCCACTCGTCCTGAGGAAAATATAATGCTTGATTATACATAGAAAATACAAAAGGCCGTATCAACTGTACTATGTCCCATGGAGCGGGTTATGTCATGAACGTGTCTGTTAAGGGAAAGAATTGTGTGTCCTCGAGAAGGCATTTCGCAGTGCCCAGTCTCATTCTCTTTAAGACCCTTGCTGTTGGGTGAATGGGGAGGTTTGGGACATGATTACAATCCCTGTTCCGTGGCCACACCCCTCAGTTATGACAGCACATCTTTCCAACCCTCCCCTCTCCCTGCATACAGGGAGCCTCTTCTTTGGATCCAAGTAGGGACATGGAAGTGGGGTATGACAGGAACACAGTGCCACTTGGGAGAAGAAAGTGCCTCGTGGTCACAACAGTGTGCAGGGCCGGGTGCATCCTCACTAAGCACACAGGTGAGGTCATCAGCTGGTGTCCAGAAGAGTGGACGGACCCTCAGACCACAGCTCCCTGCTGGTTTCTCAGCTTAATTCTCAGGCCCTGAGACTAAGCCACAAGGGAGACACTGCTGTAAGGGGCAGCTGCTTTATTCAAATATTGCGAAATTGTAATTTACATTGACCTCCTCGAAACCTGAGCATTAATCTGTGAAGTGATACATTCTTTCTTGCTTAAGAAATTAAAGCATTTTGGGAGATTTAAGTTTTTATACTCTGAATTACTCTTTGAAAATTGAGTTTCTTATATTTAAAATCATCATTCATAAAATGCTCTCTCAATGAGGAATTCCATCACAGCAAATTTAATCTGAAATAAGTTGATGCTATGTTTAAGTGATGGACTTCAAGCTACAAATAGGTTTTAGTTATGTTAGAGCTATTTTCCAAAACGTGTAATATGCTCTGTAACCTTATTCTTTACTCACGACGCATTCGAATTCTGCTGTTTTGTTTTAGAGTTCTTGGTTAACTGGAGATGTTTGTTTCTTTTTATGCTTCCTTTTCTTCCTTATTCATTTTCTTATCTCAATGTCATTGAACTAAATCAAATCTCTTCTAGTAACCTCTCCATTCACATAGACCTGAGGTATGCAGGTACCTAAATCTCTGTGCATAACCCTTATTATTGTCTTAGAATAAATGCGCATAAGTGGAGTAACACCTCGTAACTGTTTATAAGGTTCTTGATACGTATTTCCAAATTAATTTCTAAGAAGGTTTCATATAAAATACCCTCTGTCCATAAAGTGAGTGCCCTTTTCATCGTACACACTTGCTGCTATTAAGTATCATTTTTAGAGTCTGTGCTAATCTGATGAGCAATAAAAACACCTTATGTTTGTTTATTTGGATTTCTTCAGTCATGGATTTTAGCATCTCATATGTTTTTTGGCCATGGGTATTCATTTAGATGTATCCTTTGCCCATGTTTGCACTTATCTTTTTCTTATTGATATTTAAGAACTCTTTGTATATTTAGGATATTAATATTTTATCATATATTTTCCAGATATTCCTCTAGTTTATTTTTTGCTTTTTAAATTTCATGATCTTATCTATGTAGAGGTTTTCCCCCTTTTTATATATAATCAAATCCAAAGTCTTTTACTTCTGTGGTTTTTACTTTAAGCTATTTAGAAAGCCTTTAGTAATCCTGAAATCAGATCACAAGTCATATATGTATATTTCTAAGTTTTACAGTTTTATTATTGTTTCTTTTTCCCTTTTTCTAAAAAAAATATTTAACCCCTAACCCATCTTGAACTTGTTTGGGTCTTTTGTGTGCAACAGGATGTCTAATTAAATTTCTTATTCAAATAAATAACCGATTGTCCTGTCTCTCCTTGTTAAATTGATTTCTTTCCCTATTAATTCTATATGTCTCCTTTGTTGTACAACTAAATCATTTAATCAAATGGGCTATGTTTCTGGGCTCTTGAATCTATTGCATTGACCTACCGTTCCCACATTGCCTTGCCGTATGTAGATTTACCGCATGGTCTTGGATTTATGACTCAGTTTGTATCTGGTAACACAGTTTAGTATTTCTCTTTTATCCTCCTATTTTTCTTGGCTATTGCTACCCATTTGTTTTTTTTCCAAATGAACTTCAGAATAACTTGAAATCTTCTCCTTCCTCCTCAAAAATAATCCCATGGTGACCTTAATTGGAATTGCTTTAAACTATCAATTAATTGGGGAGGAACTGACATCTTTACTATGCTGAGTTTCTTATCATGGAACATGATTCTTTCCCAATTTATTTTATACCTATTGGTTAAAGTTTAGTGTTTTTCTTCATTTAGATTGTTCCATTTTGTTAGTTTATAATTTTTGGTGCATTGTTAGGCTAATCTTGTTTGGGGGGGGTGTCTATTATATCATCTAATCGGTAAGAAGTAAGAAAGCTCCTAATTTTTGTGTTTTGTGTGTCTAGCCATCTTGCTAAACTCTTGTTGGTTGGAATACCTGTCTGGATGTTTCTCTTGATTTTCTAGTATACAGTCATAATGCATGTCTTTTGCTATATTGAAATTATGACTCCATTTCACACATCAAAATGCTGGAAATGCGGTGATCTTAATGTCAGTTTTTGCTGTGAGCTTGGGAAAAAGGAAGAAAACCATATTGTCGAAGTATCTACATCAGGCACTGGTAACCTGAGCCCAGGTCTCACTTTAGGGCTTGCTTGAGTGTTAACCAGAACAGAGAAGCTCCAGGGAAGGTGGGGTGGCTCCCTGCTCCGTGTGGCAGGCTTGGGGTGCAGGAGTGGGCTGGGCACAGCGGGCAGAGTGGCTGATGTGAGAAGAGCTGACAATGGCGTCCCTGCTGCCACCACCCCTGCAAGCGCAGACCTCTGCACTCTGCATAGCACCTGAGAGAAAGCAAGCAACATGTCAGCGAGAGCAGCCTTCTGCTGTGGGTGCCAATGCTTGAGAGAGAGGGAAACTCAGACCTCTCCATGGTCACAGAGAAAAACAGATATCTGGAAAGGCAAAGCTGCTCTGACAGTAAGCAACATATGTAAAGTGCACCAGCCTGCCCACAAACCCCCACACTGTTGGTCTAACTAAAACCAACCTCTTCAAGGCCCCACTGTGCAATTAACTGTAATAGGATTTCCCACCCTCTTAACAGTCAATACAGTGGGGATTAAGTTTCCATGAGTTGAGGGGTGGGGCATTCAATTCACTGCATGGGTGTTTGAAAAAATTACTTAAGGATCTACTCCAGCAAAAAAAAAAAAAAGTCTAAAAGATATTTATTCAGGCCTGGTTATATTCCTCTCTCTCCATCCAAGGTGACTTGCTCTTTAGGATATCTATGGCATGGAACTACATTGTCTTTAGTTGCCATTCTAATGGGGATCCACCAAAAGCCACACTTTAGAGAAACTATCCAATTTTAATTTCAGTTATACTTCCAGAGAAGGAGATAAAATGTCCAAAAATACTTTCTGACCTGAGTTTTTGGCCAGGCTGGTTTAATAAAGCTGTATCCACATATGATGCAGAGTTGTATTAGCTCTGCAGTTATTTTGGCATTTAAATAGACAGCAGGAAAACATAATGGCCAACAGTAGGGGCTTTGGAGTCAGAAACACTGGATTGAATCCCACCTCCCCAGCTTGTGCGGGTGTCTCCCTAAATCTCAGCTTTCTTGTTGAATGGTGCCTACTGCTGTGGTCTTGTGAGGATAATACACTGTGTGCCTTTCAAAAGTTTGGCCCAGGGTGACTTTTCAGAATTATATCATTAATTCATCATAATAGTTATGCTGCAAGGAAGGAAGAGAGGAGAGCAGTTATGTTTTGGATTGATTTTTCAAATGCAATAAAGTGTTTATATAGCCTTTGAGTAGATGTAATGGACATATGGGTTAATAATCAGCCTGTGCTTCCCAGCACACAGCATTGCTACTGTCGTGGCAGTGAGGGGGACAGGCAGGAGAAATGCTCTTCTGGACTTTCATGGATCTCCATGGAGCTCTCCATTCCAGTTCTGTGTGTCCCATCATCACTTTATAACTCGTAATTGTGACATTTTTGTTCTGGGATGACATATACCTTCTTGTCTCTAAAGTGTGTCTTTTTTGGGGTTTTGCAACTATGGATATGTTTTTATCCTAACCAGCCTGATGCTTAGACCTTTATAAAAGGAAACCTTTCCCCTTCCTCTCCACCTCCCCGCTCCCTTTAGGCCCCCAGTGGTTTCAAAATATTAGAGCCGTCAGGAGGGTTGAAGCTGATTTTCGGGGGGGGGGGGGGGGGG